>NC_140220.1:3042427-3464927 GCF_951802725.1 Rutilus rutilus | reverse complement strand
GAGGGAGCAAAAAAAATCAAAACATTGAGAAAATCTCCTTTAAAGTTGTTCACGATTGTGCTGCATTCACTCACAAAAAAACTATCTTTAAGGTAGGAATTTTACAAAATATCTTCATGGAACATGATCTTTACTTAACATCTTAATGATATTTGGCATAAAAGAAAAATCTATAATTTTGGCCCATACAATGTATTGTTGGCTATTGCCACAAATATACCCGTGCGACATGTGACTGGTTTTGTGATCCAGGGTCACATATATTATATTATATTATATTATATTATATTATATTATATTATATTATATTATATTATATTATATTATATTATGTTATATTATATTGTGAAATATTATTGCAATTTAATATAACTGTTTCTATCTGAATATATTGTAAAATGTAATTTATTCCTGTGATTAAAGCTGTATTTTCAGCATCATTACTCCAGTCTTCAGTGTCACATGATCCTTCAGAAATCATTCTAATATGATGATTTGAAGCTCAAGAATAATTTCTGATTATTATCAATGTTGAAAACAGTTGTGCTGCTTCATATTTTTGTTGTGGAAATTGTGATTAAAAAAATCTGAATTCTTTAATGAACAGAGAGATAAAAAAACAGCATTTATTTGAAAGAGAATCATTGTGAAACATAATAAGTGTCTTTACTGTCAGTTGTGATCAATTTAATGCATCCTTGCTGATTATAAGTATTCATGTCTTTAAAAAAAAAAGAAGAAAACCTTACTCATCCCAAAGTTTTGAACATGTTTTGTGTAAGTGGCATTTATCATGTGACCAAACCATTAGAAAACGGAAACTGCAAAGCACAAATGTGAACATCCGTTGACCGATTAGAATTTAGGAGTGAGAAATAGTAGTGATGATCCTTGCCTAAGCAAACAGCACCAAATATTGTAAATGTCACAGCAAAGCAAAGCATGAAAATACAGAGAAGATCTTAGAAAAGGCAGATCTTAAAAGGAAGCAGGATGAAAAGAGAGCGAGAGGATGAAACGAGAAGCAGAGGATCTGCAGTGTTGTAGTCGTAACACTGAAGCTGTGCAGTAATTGCTGATGTGGTCCAGAGAATTGAATGCGATGAAGGCAGATGCTAACAGACAGATTCATTACAGCTGTGCCCAGAGCAGACAGACAGGCAGAGAGAGAGACAGGCAGAGAGAGACAGACAGGCAGAGAGAGAGACAGGCAGAGAGAGAGAGAGAGAGAGAGAGAGACAGGCAGAGAGAGAGAGAGAGAGAGAGAGAGAGAAACAGACAGAGAGAGAGACAGGCAGAGAGACAGGCAGACAGACAAACAGACAGGCAGAGAGAGAGAGACAGGCAGAGAGACAGGCAAACAGACAGGCAGAGAGACAGACAGACAGAGAGAGAGACAGGCAGAGAGACAGACAGACAGAGAGAGAGACAGACAGGCAGAGAGACAGGCAGAGAGACAAACAGAAAGAGAGAGATGGGTGAGTCTTGGGAAATCAGAGAGAGAGAGAGAGAGAGAGAGAGGTTAAGGGGAGTCTCTCTGTCAGGGGAAATAAGTGCACTGCAGAGTCAGGAAACTCCAGCCATGAGCAGCTTGTTTGAGATCGTAGCAGTGCAGCAGTCCTGAGAGCAGAGGGTCTTCCCTTACTGCACTGCATACTAACCACAACACCACTGCATACTAACAACAACCACACACGACTCCAACACCACTGCATACTAACAACAACACCACTGCATACTAACAACAACCACACACATGACTGCAACACCACTGCATACTAACAACAACACCACTGCATACTAACAACCACACACATGACTGCAACACCACTGCATACTAACAACAACACCACTGCATACTAACAACAACCACACACATGACTGCAACACCACTGCATACTAACAACAACACCACTGCATACTAACAACAACCACACACGACTACAACACCACTGCATACTAACAACAACACCACTGCATACTAACAAAAACCACACACACGACTGCAACACAGCCCGCCGCTGCATACTAACAACAACCACACACACAACTCCAACACAGCCCACCGCTGCATTCTAACAACAACCACACACACGACTCCAACACAGCCCACCGCTGCATACTAACAACAACCACACACACGACTCCAACACAGCCCACTGCTGCATTCTAACAACAACCACACACACGACTCCAACACAGCCCACTGCTGCATACTAACAACAACCACACACGACTGCAACACAGCCCACCGCTGCATACTAACAACAACCACACACACGACTCCAACACAGCCCACTGCTGCATTCTAACAACAACCACACACACGACTCCAACACAGCCCACTGCTGCATACTAACAACAACCACACACTACTGCAACACAGCCCACCGCTGCATACTAGCAACAACCACACACACGACTCCAACACAGCCCACCGCTGCATACTAACAACCAGACACACGACTCCAACACAGCCCACTGCTGCATACTAACAACAACCACACTCACGACTCCAACACAGCCCACCGCTGCATACTAACAACAACCACACACACGACTCCAACACAGCCCACCGCTGCATACTAACAACCACACACACGACTCCAACACAGCCCACCGCTGCATACTAACAACAACCACACTCACGACTCCAACACAGCCCACCGCTGCATACTAACAACAACCACACACACGACTCCAACACAGCCCACCGCTGCATACTAACAACCAGACACACGACTGCAACACAGCCCACTGCTGCATACTAACAACAACCACACACACAATTGCAACACAGCCCACTGCTGCATACTAACAACAACCACACACGACTGCAACACAGCCCACCGCTGCATACTTAAAAACAGCCACACACACGACTGCAACACAGCTCACCGCTGCATACTAACTACAGCCACACACACGACTGCAACACAGCTCACCGCTGCATACTAACTACAGCCACACACACGACTCCAACACAGCCCACCGCTGCATACTAACTACAGTCACACACACGACTCCAACACAACCCACCGCTACATACTAACAACCACACACACGATTGCAACACAGCCCACTGCTGCATACTAACAACCACACACGACTCCAACACAGCCCACCGCTGCATACTAACAACCACACACGACTCCAACACAGCCCACCGCTGCATACTAACAACAGCCACACACACAAATCCAACACAGCCCACCGCTGCATACTAACAACCAGACACACGACTCCAACACAGCCCATCGCTGCATACTAACAACCACACACACGACTCCAACACAGCCCACCGCTGCATACTAACAACCAGACACACGACTCCAACACAGCCCATCGCTGCATACTAACAACAACCACACGCACGACTGCAACACAGCCCGCCGCTACATACTAACAACCACACACACGACTGCAACACAGCCCACCGCTGCATACTAACAACAACCACACACACGACTCCAACACAGCCCACCGCTGCATACTAACAACAGCCACACACACGACTGCAACACAGCCCACCGCTGCATACTAACAACCACACACACGACTGCAACACAGCCCACCGCTGCATACTAACAACAACCACACACACGACTCCAACACAGCCCACCGCTGCATACTAACAACAGCCACACACACGACTGCAACACAGCCCACCGCTGCATACTAACAACAACCACACACACGACTCCAACACAGCCCACCGCTGCATACTAACAACCAGACACACGACTGCAACACAGCCCACCGCTGCATACTAACAACAACCACACACACGACTCCAACACAGCCCACCGCTGCATACTAACAACAGCCACACACACGACTGCAACACAGCCCACCGCTGCATACTAACAACAACCACACTCACGACTCCAACACAGCCCGCCGCTGCATACTAACAACAACCACACACACGACTGCAACACAGCCCACTGCTGCATACTAACAACAACCACACACTACTGCAACACAGCCCACTGCTGCATACTAACAACAACCACACACGACTGCAACACAGCCCACCACTGCATACTTAAAAACAGCCACACACACGACTGCAACACAGCCCACCGCTGCATACTAGCAACAACCACACACACAACTGGAACACAGCCCACCGCTGCATACTAACAACAACCACACACACGACTCCAACACAGCCCACCGCTGCATACTAACAACCAGACACACGACTCCAACACAGCCCACCGCTGCATACTAACAACCAGACACACGACTCCAACACAGCCCACCGCTGCATACTAACAACCAGACACACGACTCCAACACAGCCCATTGCTGCATTCTAACAACAACCACACACACGACTGCAACACAGCCCGCCGCTACATACTAACAACCACACACACGACTGCAACACAGCCCACCGCTGCATACTAACAACAACCACACACGACTCCAACACAGCCCACCGCTGCATACTAACAACAGCCACACACACGACTGCAACACAGCCCACCGCTGCATACTAACAACAACCACACACACGACTCCAACACAGCCCACCGCTGCATACTAACAACCAGACACACGACTCCAACACAGCCCATCGCTGCATACTAACAACAACCACACACACGAATGCAACACAGCCCGCCGCTACATACTAACAACAGCCACACACACGACTGCAACACAGTCCACCGCTGCATTCTAACAACAACCACACACATGACTCCAACACAGCCCGCCGCTGCATACTAACAACAGCCACACGCACAACTGCAACACAGCCCACCGCTGCATACTAACAACAACCACATACGACTGCAATACTACACATCATCTGCAATAACAACACAAACAGAAAGCACTGTGGGATCAAGTATAGTGTTGCTTATTAATGGTATCACGTGTACCATACTAAACAACATCATTCTATACTAAAAAACAATCACATACACTACTGCTCAAAAGTGACACTAATGACATTTAGAATGTTTTTTAAGATTTGTATTTAAAAAAAAATGCTTTCTATTCATCGAAGAATCACGATTTCCTCAGAAATATGAAGCAGCACAACTGTTTTCAACACTGATAATAATCAGAAATGTTTCTTTAGCAGCAAATCAGCATATTAGAATGATTTCTGAAGGAACATGTGACACTGAAGACTGGAGTAATGATGCTGAAAATTCAGCTTTGATCACAGCAATAAATTACATTTGAACATATATTCAGATAGAAAACAGATATTTAAATTGTAATAATATTTTACAATATTACTGTTTTTACTGTATTTTTGGTCAATTAAATGCAGGCTTAGTGAGCTGATGAGATTTTTTTGGAAAAATATTTAAAATAATCTCCCTGACCCCAAATGTTTGAATGGTTGTATTAGCATCACTGCACTAAACAATAGCTCTAGACAAGGATTGTAGGATTTGAGTTTTTATCTGATTATACCCTGAAGGACAAACATTCTCCAAATGCTAAATCGGGTCTCGAGCTGTCATAATCCAAAATAACTAAAAAAGTATCACAAATATGCACCATATGACTTTGGCACAATATTTCAAGCCTTCTGAAATCTTTGAAGTTCGATGATCACAGTTCCTTTTATTTCATTTCATTTTCTCAGAAGAAAGAACGTCATAGGGTTTGGAATGATATTAGGGTGAGTAAATGATGACAGAATGTTTATTTTGGGGTGAACTGTACCTTTAATGCTGTGAAAGAGACATTGAATGTGGTTCAGTGATGTCTGTAACATCTGGATGTGCATTTGTGTTGATGGTAAGGGCTCCACATGTTTATTTGATCACAGCCCACTTAAAGCATGTTTCTCATCCTTCATGAACTCTACATCACTCCAGAACAGTGGCTTTAAGACTGACCTTTGACCCTGACCCAAAGTACATCACCCCAACAGCAGGAGATATCTTGTACTGTACTAAAAGCACTACTTATAGCATTTGCAGTGGCTTCCTCCATCAACGTCTCTCATTGAAATCTGATGAAATTCATAAGCATATGTGATGGAAAATTGCCCTGAAGAGGGCCGTTGGGTAGATTTTAATTTTCATACGCCTGTGTGGGTGTAAACACTTATGCTGGCAATGTGTGTCTATGTAATGTGGTTTAAATACGCAAGAGGCAGGCAACATTATTACTTGTGCTAAAAGTTAGTGTTAGTGATATGAGCAAACCCCTAATGTCATTAGTGCTGCAGACCACTGACATCAGTGTTGGGGTAACGCATTACAAGTAACATGCATTATGTAATCAGATTACTTTTAAATTACAGGTTACAAGTTCCTTTTTCAAATAAGTAATGCAAGTTACTTTATTTTCCCATTTATTGACTGACAGCTCCTGTCCCCATGTTGAGAGGAATCATGTAAGTGCAGAGGGGTTGTGTGGAAACATGATGGTTATTGTAGTTCTAGACTAAATGTGAACATTTACTCATCTCACATGCACAAATACAGATTTAGTATCCCTCAAGATGAAGAAAAAAAACAAAACAGTAAAATACAAATTCAGAACATTACGCACACCTGCAATAATGTTATATAACACAAATCACAAAGCACAAAGTCCCTCCAGCAGGAGTTAATCTCTATATCAGTGTCACTGTTTCTGAACTCCCTGAAACGCCGCCATTGTAGTCTTGAGTTTCTTCCGGGAACGAACACGTCACAATATTCCCCATTTAAATAATTAATACGCAGAATAAAGGGGCGGGGCCTGGTTGAGTTAGTTAGTAGTGTGTAGAAACTGGCGGTTATGGTAATGGGCGGGACATTTCCTTAACATACTCAAAGAGCTTGACCAATCACAACACACTGATCCAGCCGACCAATCAGAGCACAGTGTGCTTTTCAGAAGGAGGGGCTTCATAGAGACAGGAACTCGCTGGTTAACTACCATAGTACAATGCATCGTTGAAGAAATCAACTAGTCATGACTGTTTCCCGAAACCATATTGTCGCAAATTTGTCGTTCAACCATGTTGGTTAATGATGTCACACAGGAGGGGAGTAATAACTACTTTTAATGAATCTGTTTGAGATCGAATTAACACTAGATGTTTTGCTATAAATTACAGACATGGCATCTGAGGACTATTTCTCATTTTTCTCAGTTATTTTGCTTTATTTCCAGATTCAATCATAGGCTCGTTCTTACGTATTAGAGCACGTTCACACATGCGCACTCTTCAAAAACTACGCTTTAAATCTCTTGACAAACTAAAAGACGTAAATGACATTTGTATGTATTCTAAATAAAAGATACAGATTGTACTGAATGTCAGCTTGCTTATTTTGCTCAAGATAAGGATTCATTGAGTCCACATGTCATGCAAACTAGAAACTCACTCTACGCTGTCGTTCCAAACACACTCTTTGCGACGCTGTTTGCGAATGTTCGTTGGAACGATGGTTTCGGTAAACACCGACTCGTTGAACTATCCTGACAACGACAAAACTTGTGACCATAGTTGGTTAACGATGCTATCGGGAAACAGAGCGTTAAAGAGGAGCTGCAACAATGTGAAACAAGGGGAAAATAATGTGTTATTGAACATTTAAGCATGAAAACTTATTCTACTAGAGCCTAAAAACAAACTCAAGACTTTGTAAAAGGGCGCAATATGTCCCCTTTAAATGCCCTTGATGTGGCATATACATTTTTTAAAGCACACATATTCCATCTAGTCTCAATTAATATGGGGTCATAAAAGCTGCATGCACAGGTATCTATCAAATTGTATATTGTCACACCACAGGACATTACCATAAAACATTTCACATCAACTACCCATTTACACTATATGACATACAGTGTTTTTACACTGCAAAAATAAAAACAAAAAAACATGCAGCCCATGTAGGTTTAATCAAAGTTATTTGTTGGCAAAAGATTTGAATGGTGTGTTTATTCCTCAGTAGTTTATGCATGTAAGCACAGGCGTGCTGCTTATGATTGTGTGTTTAGAAAGAGTGTTTTTGGGTGTGTGTTTGATAGCTGCTGCGATCCCTCTGCGGACGCCATCGCTGCTGCTCTCAGAATGAACAAGGTTGCTAAGATACGCTGGGCTTATATTAGATTATCTTATCTGCTGTTACTATATTTTCCCCAGCACCGTGAAACCTTTATTAATTTGGAAATTTACCCAGCTGCGGAATTAAGAAGCTGCTATGTGTACAACAACGCTCTCTCTCTCTCTCTCTCTCTCTCTCTCTCTCTCTCTCTCTCTCTCTCTCTCTCTCTCTCTCTCTCTGCTGGACTGCTGGGAGCTTCATCCAGAACTCCCTCAGGTTTAATGTCGGCCCCTCCTTTGTACAAAGGCTGGGTTGATAAACAGCAGTAAGCCGCTGTAATCTACATCCCAGGGGCCTCTGGATCATTTGATACCCCACTAACCAATAAGACATGCAAGCAAACAAAGCAGTGATGTCATCTCCTGCAGAAGCCATTGGTGGAGATGTGAGGCCGTAAGCCTTGTGTTAATTACACTGAGCTGCCGTCCGTGCCATCGCTGTCTGACAGGGTGCTATGGGGCACTTCTTTTCCTTTATTCTGAACAAGGGGAACAAAACCTTGGAAAACGGTCCCGAAAGTAGAAATGTTTCCCTCATAATAAATGCACAGGTGGCCATGTTAATGTATTCTATCTGAGAATATGATGGCACTGTGCACACACCTCCTACATCCGTGATCTGAAATATTATTCAGATTACCGTTTTGAAGTAAATTGAACAAATTACATTTTTATAGTGTTTTTTAGTGGACATTTTAGGGGTGGGAATCTTTCGGTACGATTCGATTCAAAGCGATTTTTGAGGTCACGATTCGATTAAATTAGTCAATATAGTTTTTATATATTTTTTATTAATCAATAAAAAACTATTGATTTCAAATGTTAGTGGCATTATAACAAAGTGGAAGTAATTGGGCACAACAGCAACTCAGCCACGAAGTGGTAGGCCACGTAAAATCCCAGAGCGGGGTTAGCGCATGCTGAGGCACACAGTGTGCAGAAGTCACCAACTTTCTGCAGAGACAATAGATACAGACCTCCAAACTTCACGTGGCCTTCAGATTAGCTTAAGAACAGTGCTAGAGAGTTTCATGGAATGGGTCTCCATGGCCGAGCAGCTGAATCCAAGCCTTATGTTACCAAGTGCAATGCAAAGCGTCGGATACACTGGTGTAAAGCATCGGATACAGTGGTGTAAAGCGTCGGATGCAGTGGTGTAAAGCATCGGATACAGTGGTGCAAAGCGTGGGGTGCAGTGGTGCAAAGCGTCGGATGCAGTGGTGTAAAGTGTGGGATGCAGTGGTGTAAAGTGTGGGGTGCAGTGGTGTAAAGTGTGGGATGCAGTGGTGTAAAGTGTGGGTGCAGTGGTGTAAAGTGTGGGGTGCAGTGGTGTAAAGTGTGGGGTGCAGTGGTGTAAAGTGTGGGGTGCAGTGGTGTAAAGTGTGGGATACAGTGGTGTAAAGCATCGGATGCAGTGGTGCAAAGTGTGGGGTGCAGTGGTGCAAAGCGTCGGATGCAGTGGTGTAAAGCGTCGGATGCAGTGGTGTAAAGTGTGGGATGCAGTGGTGTAAAGTGTGGGGTGCAGTGGTGTAAAGTGTGGGGTGCAGTGGTGTAAAGCGTCGGATGCAGTGGTGTAAAGCGTCGGATGCAGTGGTGTAAAGTGTGGGGTGCAGTGGTGTAAAGCGTGGGGTGCAGTGGTGTAAAGTGTGGGATGCAGTGGTGTAAAGTGTGGGGTGCAGTGGTGTAAAGTGTGGGGTGCAGTGGTGTAAAGCGTCGGATGCAGTGGTGTAAAGCGTCGGATGCAGTGGTGTAAAGGGTGGGGTGCAGTGGTGTAAAGCGTGAGATGCAGTGGTGTAAAGCGTCGGATGCAGTGGTGTAAAGCGTCGGATGCAGTGGTGTAAAGGGTGGGGTGCAGTGGTGTAAAGCGTCGGATGCAGCGGTGTAAAGCGTCGGATGCAGTGGTGTAAAGCGTGGGATGCAGTGGTGTAAAGCGTGAGATGCAGTGGTGTAAAGCGTGGGATGCAGTGGTGTAAAGCGTGGGGTGCAGTGGTGTAAAGCGTGGGGTGCAGTGGTGTAAAGTGTGGGATGCAGTGGTGTAAAGTGTGGGGTGCAGTGGTGTAAAGTGTGGGGTGCAGTGGTGTAAAGCGTCGGATGCAGTGGTGTAAAGCGTCGGATGCAGTGGTGTAAAGTAGGGCTGAACGATATTCTGTTTTAACATCGACATCGCGATGTGCGAATGAGCGATAGTCACATCGCCGGAACATGCGATGTGAAGGGTAACGTTAGTAGCACACAGTAAACACGAGATTGTTGTATGGCTTTTTGCTGGGGTGACATACGCTCCGCGTGCCTGCACAGTGATTGGTTCGCTGTGCCGCAGCTCACCGCTCACAGCCAACATTCACTGGCAATCCTATAGCTAAAAATGCGCTACGAAGAGGATCCGCCGCAAAAAAGTCAAAATTCAGTCAGCTATTTGGGACTAGCCTATTTCGTCTACAAAAAGGAGGATGTTGACCAAAAAGAGGTAGGCTACTTTGCTGGAGTGTTATAAAGTTGTGGATGTTTTTTTTTTAAAGTCGTTTATTTTTCGTGTTCGCATTTATGAGGAAAAAACAATGTTATTAAGGACGCGACCGTTATGAAAGCGGCAGTAAAAGACTGCTTTAAAACTTTCACAGATACCTCAAACAGAAAGCACAAAGCCTTTCTTTAAAACGAATTTCGTTTCGTATTAATTGTATCTTAATTTTAATCAGTATTTCATTATCCAATTTCCTGGATTTAATAAATAAATATTAAATAGCAGCCAGCGCCTGAACTGGAGATTATAAGCTATCATCCATGAACCGCAACTCAGCATAAAAGGTAGCCTACTCGCCTCACACACCTAATAATAATAATAATAATAATAAAATAGAAATCTCTACTTTTAAACAGAACCATTAAAAAAATAATAATAATAGACTAATCTGTATGAAAAGTGCATTTCTCCCGATCACTGCTGCGAAGATCGCGAGTCAGTATTGTCAACTTAATCTTTACAGAAAACACTTGTTTATTAATAAACAATTAAAATGTCACATCGCAATATTTTACATATTATTAATCTTTACTTTTGCTGGTTATAGGTGCCGTTTACATGAACGCGTCACTGAATCAGCACAGAAAACATAATTTTTCGGGTCCTAGAACCTGAAGAACGTTAGGTCCTGTGAAGAACGTTCACCGAATTCTGAGAGAAATATGTTTCTGGAATAAAATATTAAGTGGCCTTTTTTTTACTTGTAATGAAGCTTGCTTATTAGTGAAATTATTAATAACATGGAATGGTAATTATTGACTTTAGCCTGGATTGATGGCTCGCAATATCGCGATATATATCGTTGGGAAAAAAAATATCGCAATGTAATTTTTTTCCAATATCGTGCAGCCCTAGTGTAAAGGGTGGGGTGCAGTGGTGTAAAGCGTGAGATGCAGTGGTGTAAAGCGTCGGATGCAGTGGTGTAAAGCGTCGGATGCAGTGGTGTAAAGGGTGTGGTGCAGTGGTGTAAAGCGTCGGATGCAGTGGTGTAAAGCGTCGGATGCAGTGGTGTAAAGCGTGGGATGCAGTGGTGTAAAGCGTGAGATGCAGTGGTGTAAAGTGTGGGATGCAGTGGTGTAAAGTGTGGGGTGCAGTGGTGTAAAGTGTGGGATGCAGTGGTGTAAAGTGTGGGGTGCAGTGGTGTAAAGCGTGGGATGCAGTGGTGTAAAGCGTGGGGTGCAGTGGTGTAAAGCGTGGGATGCAGTGGTGTAAAGCGTGGGGTGCAGTGGTGTAAAGCGTGGGATGCAGTGGTGTAAAGCGTGGGGTGCAGTGGTGTAAAGCGTGGGATGCAGTGGTGTAAAGCGTGGGGTGCAGTGGAGTAAAGTGTGGGATGCAGTGGTGTAAAGCGTGGGGTGCAGTGGTGTAAAGTGTGGGATGCAGTGGTGTAAAGCGGTGGATGCAGTGGTGTAAAGCGTGGGATGCAGTGGTGTAAAGCGTGGGGTGCAGTGGTGTAAAGCGTGGGATGCAGTGGTGTAAAGCGTGGGGTGCAGTGGTGTAAAGCGTGGGGTGCAGTGGTGTAAAGCGTGGGATGCAGTGGTGTAAAGCGTGGGATGCAGTGGTGTAAAGCGTCGGGTGCAGTGGTGTAAAGCGTCGGGTGCAGTGGTGTAAAGCGTGGGGTGCAGTGGTGTAAAGCATGCCGCCACTGGACTCTATAGCAGTGGAGACGTGTTCTCTGGAGTGACGAATCACGCTTCTCTGTCTGGCAATCCGATGGACGAGTCTGGGTTTGGCGGTTGCCAGGAGAACGGTCCTTGCCTGACTGCATTGTGCCAAGTGTAAAGTTTGGTGGAGGGGGGATTATGGCGTGAGGTTGTTTTTCAGCGGTTGGCCTCTTAGTTCCAGTGAAAGGAACTCTTAATACTTCAGCATACCAAGACATTTTGGACAATTTCATGCTCCCAACTTTGTGGGAACGGTTTGGGGATGTTCCTGTTCCAACATGACTGCGCACCAGTGCATAAAGCAAGGTCCAAAAAGACATGGATGAGTGAGTGTGGTGTGGAGGAACTTGACTGGCCCGCACAGAGTCCTGAACTCAACCCCATAGAACAGCTTTGGGATTAATTAGAGCGGAGACTGCGAGCCAGGCCTTCTCGTCCAACATCAGTGCCTGACCTCACAAATGCACTTCTAGAAGAATGGTCAAACATTCCCATAAACACACTCCTAAACCTTGTGGAAAGCCTTCCCAGAAGAGTTGAAGCTGATATAGTTGCAAAGAGTGGGCCAACTACATATTCAACCCTACGGATTAAGAATGGGGTGTCATTAAAGTTCATGTGCATGTAAAGGCAGACGTCCCAAAACTTTGGGCAATACAAAAGTGTGTGTGTATTTTTTATACATTTTTATTTATTACTTTTTGTTTAATTAATTTAGTTATTTCTACTTGAAGATAAACTAAACAAAAATGAGAAATGTTTCCTTGGCAACTAGCTGAAATAAAATAAGTTTAAGTTTTGTTTTTATATTTTATTTTATTTCAGTTAATAGCTTTACTTAACCAAAAATAACACAGATGCATGCATAAAAATGCATATAGTGTGACCAGTATCAGTATGCATAGTGAAGAAATAGTATGCGTAGTATCAGCCAATATCATGGTAACCTTTTCCATATTCATGACGCCGCTATAAAATATCACTATAATCCTATATATGGATTTTTCATGCAGTGTATTTGGTCAAGAACAAAAGGATGCAAGAACCTCATTTGGGATTCTGTCACCTTGTAACTGCAGTCAGAGAGAAAGTCATTGTTCGTCCATTTCCTCGTTGTTTCCTGTTCTCCCGCAGGATTACTTGTCATCGGGGTCTTTTGCGGGGGCATTTGAATAATATGCTTTCTTGCTCTGGGTTCAGCATTGATTAATTAATCCATTCCTAATTATCTCATTGAGAGGTTCGATCGGCTCATTTCCTGTTGGCTTTGGTCTTGTTTGCTGATCATGTTTACCTCACCTGAGAGCGTGCATCACATCTGAACGCTGCGACTCCTGAAGGAAACATGAGAACTAACGAGACGTGACCTTGTGAAAAATTAGCATAATGCAATTAACAGCAGTCTGACATAATACATGCAAACAAACATTTGCTTATTTCTGACATGACAGACAGATTCAAGGTGTTTGTCTGTGCAAAACTTGCTGTCATGATGTGGGTGTTACTGATGGTTTTAGCTTGTTGTTCTAAGTGTTTATTGTCATAAGAGTGAATATGAGCAATAGTAGTAATTAAGGCTGCATGATGAATCAAAATATAACAGAAACCTGAGAAGCTTTAAGGCCTCCCTGCAAATTTCCATCAAAATAAAAGTTGAATGGTTTAATGTTTGAAAATTAAGGATTTAAGACAGCCATAAATATATATTGTACATAAAATATGATTATTACTTATTATTACTATTTCTTAAATACTAGATTGTCTTACTTTACAATGAAATATTACAATAGTAATATTTCTTATTTTGTTCTTATTTAGTATATATATATATATATATATATATATATATATATATATATATATATATATATATATATATATATATATATATATATATATATAGTAATAATAGTAATTTTTATTATTGTTATCATTATTGGCATAACAATAAAAATATTATTGTTATTATTATTGGTATAATGACAGGAGTAATAATAATTAGTATTATTTTTCTTATTGGAAAAATTATTGTTATTATAATTCATATTATAAAAAGTCTTATTATTATTGCTATAACAATAAAAAATATTATTATTATGATTATTATTATAATTGGTATAATAATAGTAATAATAATAATATTGATTATTTTTCTTATTGGAATTATTATTATTATTATTATTATAAAAAGGTTTGTTATTATTATGATTATTATTGTTATTGGTATAATATTAAAAATATTATTATTATTATTGGCATAATTACTAATCTTGTTGTTGTTGTTGTTGTTGTTGTTGTTGTTGGTGTTGGTGGTGGTGGTGGTGGTGGTGGTATAATAAAAATGATTATTATTCATTTATTTTAGTCATACTGATATATAATCACAAAAGTTTGGTGCAATTGTGCAGAATTTTTTTACCAATATTTTTTTTAAATCACAATTAGATTTTCTCCCCCAAAATCGAGCAGCCCAAGAAATAATGATGCTTGACTTGGCAGACAACATTAATGAATATTGTGTTATTCAAAACAGATCCAAATTTCTTCAGCTTGCATGTTCTCCTGCTAGTGGCAGTAGAATACTAGCATACTACTCATATTAATGCATTATGTAGTGTGTGTAATGTGTGAAATTGCACTTTTCAGGCTGCAGTCGTGGTATCAGTGTGCATGTGATGTGTTAAGTGTACTTACTATGAAGTACTGCACTGTGTCCTCATTCAGACTGATAACAGCGGCTCTCCCCGATCAGGGCAGATGAGGGTCAGGTCAAAGGTCAGGCGCTCCATCTCGTCCCTGTTGCAGTACAGATGGAGAAGCAGCAGGAATGTGTTTGGCATCGGGCCGCTGGACCTGTTCCCTGTCCTGGAGCCATACTTCACGGTCTTAACTAAACCCAGACCAGCATGCTCTGATTACTAATTTGACATTTAGCTGATGCTTTTTGTTCAAAGAAACGTATACCCTGTCCCAACCTTTGTTCACACTGAAAGTAGAACAGCTGTGCTATATGGCTAGAGATGCTTTAGACTGTTTTTGTACTATCGTTTTAAAATGTGGGGTCGGTAGAGTTTTTAAAACATTTTGAAAGAAGTCTCTTGTGCTCACAAAGGATGCTTTTATTTGATCAAAAATACAGTAAAAATCATGAAATATTACTATTTAAAAGAACAGTTTTGTAAATGTAAATATATAGTCAATGTAATTTATTCCTGTGATTAAAGCTGAATTTTCAGCATCATTACTCCAGTCTTCAGTGTCACATGATGCTTCAGAAATCAATCTAATATGATGATTTGATGATCAAGAAACATTTATTATTATTATTATCAATGGTGAAAACAGTTGTTCTGCTTCATATTTTTGTGGAAACCGTGATACAATCGAAAGTTCAAAAGAACAGCATTTATTTGAAATATAAATCTTAAAAAGCATTATAAATGTCATTAGTGTCTTTTTTTTTTTTAGATCAATTTACAGAAAAAAAGATGAATAAATCTTACTGACCCCAAACTTTTGAATGATAGTGCAAACACCACTAATTATGATTATTATTGCAACACTCAAAATACACAGTAAAAATGGAGAAAGTGTATACTTACCTGCTAATCTTTAATAAAAATGCTTTTGGGTTTCATTAGCAAACATAAATGGACTGCAGCATATTTCTAGATGCCCTGCAGTTTTTAAATATTTCCAGTTGAAACGGGAGGTTAAGTTTTTATAATGTTTTTTTGTTTGTTTTTTTCATAATCCATATGATGTTTTCAGTTGATGAATGAACAGAACATTGTTTCGCGCCTCCCGTCAAATAAATCGCAATAAGCTTTGTGCTTCCTTACTTTTGATATGAAACAATGTCTCAGATTTCAAATGATGTCAATTTTAATAGGAAATTCAAACGATAGCCTAAATACTGTTTTGGCGCTCTTTAAAATGACGCGAGCTCGCTGTTGCCGCCTCAGATCAAGAGAATCAGCAAAACGGATCGTCTCTTCAGCGATAGCATGAAATAAACATGATTGAACATCAGAAGGTATGTTAAAAGATACAGTACAACTTACAGAAATCCATATCGTGTCTCATGTAATTGCTTAATCAGTTTCACAACACGGATGACGTCAAAAAAACAGCTTGATGTCACGTAACGTCACATTTACCTCAGAAAAGCCATTCATTTCATGCCAACATTTAACAAATTGGAGTAGAAACATATTTTTGCAATTATAAAGTTAATATTATAATTTTATTAGCCTATTATAAAAATCTTCCTTGTGTGTAATTTGAAAAAAAAATCAATTAACCTGATTAACCTTCAATATTATAGTAAGCAATGTAGTACCAACTGACTCCCTGTAGTTTTTTTCCTTGAGAAAATGTGCCATACTGTAGGCCTACCTGATATATATCCAAAATAATCGATATCAAATCGAATTTAATACCCATGTATTTAAAATACATTTATTTCATACTGTACAAATTGATTAACATATTTACTGACATATAAATATTATAATTAAACTTTATTTGGAGTATTTCTTTATTGCACAATGCATACTTCTTAATATTAAGCCTAAATGTGTTTTAATAGCCTATCATTAGTAAGGATAGTATGATCTCTGTATAACATCAGTCTTTAAATGCAAGATATTTAAAGTGTTGTCCTGAACTGCTCTGAGACACAAAGGTTGAGGATCCAAATGCAGTTTATTTGGGTAATCCAGAATCGTAATCAAACGCAGGCAAAGGGTC
Source organism: Rutilus rutilus (assembly GCF_951802725.1). Classification (NCBI taxonomy): domain Eukaryota; kingdom Metazoa; phylum Chordata; class Actinopteri; order Cypriniformes; family Leuciscidae; genus Rutilus; species Rutilus rutilus. The sequence goes on along the minus strand of NC_140220.1, from coordinate 3,447,907 downwards.
AAGCACAGGAAGGCAGTCCAAACAAACAAACAAACAAACAAACAAACAAAAAGCGAATCCAAGAAACAGGCAAAAATCCAAGAACCAAGAGACAATGAAACCAGGGAGAATGCTCAGAAACGCAGTATAAACACTAAACAAGACTTTGCAGGGAATGACAGAAAGAACCGGGCTTATATAGGGTGAGCAAACAAGAAGATGAGACACAGGTGAAAACAATGAGTGCTAATGAGTCCAGGCAGAGCAGAGAATTATGGGAGATGTAGTTTGTGAGGGAATGACAACAGTCTGTTGTGGAGTGCCCTCTGGTGGCTCTCAAGGGCACTGCAACTGGTGATCGTAACAAGTGTAGTACATAAAGTGTACTTGCAATAGTTCCACTTTAGAACAATCAAATATACTTCAGTATATCTTTAGTTGGACCTCAGCACTATTTCAGGATAACTAAAGTGCATTAAGTACAAAATTAGTTGTTCCAATTTAGCAGACTTTATATAAATGTAGTATACCAAAAACTACCATTGCAGGGTATTTATATTAAAGCTACAATATGTACTTTTTTTCGCCACTATGGGTCGCTAACCTCTTACAATAACAAAGGCGTAGGTTGATGACGCATAAGTGGAATCATGGAACTTGTCGTCATGCCGATGGATCTAATAATGTTATGGATGAGTGAACACATTGATGTTATTAACATGACTGTGGTACGAAGCAGGACGCGAGTGCTAACGAGAGACAGGTATCAGCGCCACACGCGAGTCCCGCGGATATGAAGGAATAAGGACAATTCATTCTACCGAACTAACTTACCCGCAAGTGCTGAATAATACTCACACAGGTCAGTTTATTAGACGAATGAAGCTTGTGAGGTAACGCAGCGCTGTTTCACTTGCTCTACACTATCACACTAAACTGCATTTGAGTGTGTTGAAAGTTATAATGTTATTCTATGTGTTAGTTTGTCTGTATGCTAGATCAACATTAGAATAACATACAGATCATATTCTAACATTTCATCATGTTGAGCTATATAACATTGATTAGTTTTATGTACATTAGCTCACCTCTACATTTGCGCGTCTCTGTCAAGTCGAAGTTAGTCGCGGACGTGGAGCTCGAAAACGCCACGCTGATATTGATCCTCGTTTTAGTTCTCCTTTTTGTCCCCAAAGTCTGCTTGCCATGGTCCATAATGTTTGAACGAAACAACAACAGCGTGAGCGTGCCGCTAGACATAACGCAGTTGTCCGCGTCTGTCGCCATGGTTACCATGGCAGTACAAGCGGAAACCAGGGATAGCGCGGATATTACATCATTGACAGGCGACAAGTGAACATGTACGAGCCATTATTTAAAATTGAAATTCTCTGAAATTAAACATCTTTGGGAACTTTTGGCATATTGTAAGTACACAACTGCAGGAAATGTATCACACTGTGCAAGTGATTTTTGGATATTTTATTACAAAATTCTTACATATTGTACCTTTAAGCACATAAAGGTATGTATTTGTAGTATACTTAGCATAAAATAAAATAAATGTATTCCAAATACATTTTGGGTATATTTATTTTTCACTAGGGCTACAAGTTAGTTCTCCGGGCTTTGACGTCACGCCTGCAGAACTCTCGTTTGTTTTGTACGCTAAACACTTTTGGTGCTGTGTTGGGAGTCCAAAATGGGCTCAAAGCTACCACCAGAATATGTGGATTTTCACTTCCTGAAGACTTTAAATATCTCAGCTATTGTGTAGGATAGAACTGGTTATGGCTGCACAATATATCGAAATATCGCAAATGTATATATCACGATATGCATAATCGCAACAGCTTGCAATAACTGTGGTCATGAACGAAAGACAGAGAAAATCACTCACTGCTCTTGGCTGAATAACTTTTATAGCTTTAATAAGAATCAGGATATATTTAATTCATACAGTGAAAACTAATCAGTGTTTAATTTTACATTTGATTATTCAGTTTGTGTTGTTAAATAACCCTAATAATGCCCTAAACCCCGTGGTTTACACTGATGTTCACTTTCAGAAGTTTTAGGGATGTTTTCTAGTCACAAAAAAAATGTGAAACACATGTAGTTTATATAATTTAAAATATATTTTAAAGATAATTTAAGTTTATTTTACACACTTTAAGCATTATCGTATCGCATTATTTAACGAGTTATCGCACATCGCATTTTTCTTCAATGTCGTGCAGCCCTAGAACTGGTATAGAAACCATGACTGTGTAAACCAGAGAAAAGAGTGAATCAGATATCCATCAGCTTTCCTATACGCTGGAACGGCCAACAAAAGCAGGAGCATGTTCTCCCTCTTCTTCTCTATCTCGCGCTGGCTGCATTAACATTCCTTTGAAGTCTGATTCCAGAGCAGATCATCATCTTCCTCAGCGTCTTTATCTGTCTCTCCTGATCTCGTGTTTGAACTCGTCTCTTCAGCTCAGCGTGTCGCTGTATCATGATGAAGGCTGCACGATACTCTCTGCTCCAGGTGGATTCTTTAAACCCAACATGAAACCAAACTTGACTTCATCTTTCTTTCTTCATTCATTCACATTACCGCTCTTATAGTGAAGGATTCAGTGCCGAAGATATCCATCATGTTGACCATAATGTCTCGTTCAGAGTCTTGAATGAAACTGATCACATGTGTTTGAGCTGCTGTTACACAAAAACCAAAATAGCTTTTCCCCTGTGTTTCCTTTCCGTTGATCTTTTCTTTCATCATGTGTTACCTCTCGAGGGACTGGCCTGATTCTGAGAGCTCTCTCACCCTATAACACGCTTTTCATTTTGCCAGTGTCATATTGACAGTAAACACAACGATGACTCATGGATGCTCACTGGCACTGGATACAGCAGTTGCATGTGTGTGTGTGCATGAATTTTATTTTATTATATTTTATATATTTATTTTGTATCCTCCATAGTAAATAGTAAAATAAATCTCTAAGATATTTAATTACTTAATAAAAAATAAAACGCATTCACAATGCAATTTCTATTTTATTTTATTTTAACCCCAAAATATTTTACCACTTCGTTTTACCAATGTTAGGAAGTCAGAGAAATTAATAAAAATATTTTTGAGTGCGATATCAATAGAATAACTTTGATAAAAGATTGTGTTAATGTGTATTTATTTATTTTTATTTTTATTATTTTTGGGATGGGATGGGGATTAATCTACAATAATACAGATAATACAGATTAATCTGAAATAAATCTCTATAAGATGTTTTTAATTATTTGAATGAACCCACAATCACAATGTATGTAATTTCTATAATAAGACATGTTTGTTTACATTTTTATCATTAAAAAAAAAAAAAAATTTCATTTTACTACTTTTACCAATCTTAGGAAGTCTGTGAAATTATTTAAATCTTAAAAAGTTATGGACATTTCTGTTCGATATATATTTCGCTTTGTTGGTTATAAATGCATGTTTTTGAGTGCGATATCCATATAATAACTTTTTAAAAAGTTAGCAAAAGTGTTTAAAAAGTCTTACTGACCCGAACGTTTGAATGGTAGTGAACATAACCTCATGTGTTTAGTAGATCTGCTCATTGAATGAACACGATCTACTGTACCTAAACGTCAAATTCCTCCCTCAGATATCAGACCGATTATTAATCGATACATGTTAAATAAGTGGCAAGAAGCGTGCAATATGTGCAAGAATAATAAGCTACATGAAACTCATCCGGAAATTACAAACAGACTTTTTATCGCTCTTAAAACTAGACTTGATCAAGTGGTCTACACCAGATGTCGTATGGGTCACACAAGTTTGACTCATGCTTTTTTCATTACAAGTGCACAGGTCATGTGAGTGATTCCTTCGGAGTGAACGCGGGTGAATCTGACTGCAGTAGATGTGAAAGATATTAATAAAAATGTTTATTCTGCCAGCGCACATACCTGTATTTACATCCTGTTTTCGGTCGAAGTCCACAGTAGTCGATTGTCGAGTTCACGTGCATAGGTTTAGTACCTATGATCAGGAAACAGGATGTAAACAAAGGTATGAGCGCTGGCTGAATTAACTTCATTTTTATTAATATCTCTAACATCTACTGCAGTCAGATTCACCCGCGTTCACTCCGAAGGAATCACTCACATGACCTGTGCACTTGTAATGACACATCAAGGATGTTAAGAGGCTAAAAGCAGGTTTAAAACTTGCCCCATTGAAGTCAACAGGGTGCAAATTTTAAAACGAGGATAACACGGTGTAGGCAACACCGATTTTTGTCGTTGTTCTCTGTACTGACAGCACTCCAAATGTACAAAAAAATTAACTCAATGTTAAAATTGACCGGAGTTCTCCTTTAAGATTATGCCTGAAAAGGTTTTGAAATTTTTTTTATCATATGTTAATGAAAAAATCTTGTATGATATGACTTTCTGTTTTTGTTTGTGTGGTTTTTGTAATTGAATTTTTGCCATGAAAATAGCTTTGAATGCTGACATGGCGCTAAATAAAACAATCTGAATCTGATCTACTGTACCTTTACTTAAACAGCATGTGTGTATCCTTCTCTTCTCTTCTCTCATGTATATCTCTCTGTTTGTGTTGCAGTGAGTGACAGCTGCTTTCGCAATCTCGCTGAGGACCGCAGCGGGGTCAACCTCAAAGATCTCGTGCACGACCCTTCCTTGTGAGTGACCACCACAAAACACACACACACACACACATTTGTACTTAATGCATGTCTCTTGATGCTTTTCAAGTTATTTAAATCTTGCTATCCGTATATTTGTATTACTGTAACGTGCTAAACGGCTTCTGTGGCCTGTTAGCTTCACTGCTCATATAATGAGACGTTCATGTCATGCTAATCACTTGATGCTCGAGTTCAGGCTGTTAAACATGCAGAACATGTGCTTGCGTTGAACCCTTGATGGATATTAATGTCAGAACGACTCAATGTCACACTGCGCTGTAATGAAGTGTCATTGTACATGAATGAAATGTGCGTGATGCATATCAAACAGTGCAACCACATCCAAATACACACAGAAAATCACTTTATCTTATTAAACTTTATATCAACTCTTTCCCTCCATTGACGGAAATGTCAGGCTTTCCGTGTTTTCACTGTTTTACGGTAGGGGGCGCTATTACGCATCTCGTTGAAAGAGTACAGAATCTCCTGATCACACACAGGCGAACACAGGCGAAGAAGAAGCAGAAACAAGCGATATCGTATGTAAGCAGATGCATATGTAAAAATGTCGTAAAAGTCATACGGCTTCAGAAACGACGTGAGGGTGAGTAAAATGACAGAATATTCATTTCTTGGAGCAAACTATCCCTTTAAGAAAACTGGCACCCTGAAAACACTGCTTCCCTTGTAATGAATTCAGGAGGAAGTGTTTGGACGAGCTGTCAGGTGAAATATAAACCCAGGTGGTTTAGTGGAGTGCGAGATGACAGACTGACAGATGAAGCGGATGTGTGTTAAGTGTGAACGCTGCAGGAGAGACGGCTATCAGACGGGGACGGGTCCTGTTGTCCTCACGCGACTGCGGTTGCAACTAATTGGTGGCACTAAAAATAGCCAGTGAATAAATCAGATCGGTGGCGTGTGGCTCGTCTTACACTGACCCTGGCCTGTTAGAGAGAGTTCAGCTGACCTTGGGCATGCTTTGAGGAAATTAATCTCAGTTTTCATCTAGAAATCTAAAGAAAAAATTTTTTAATCATATTTTGCATAATTAAAATGAATTTTTAAGACCAATAAGATATTTTGCAGTTATTACAATTAAGCAACAAAAAAAAGCACATGTTGTTAATGAAATGTTGAATTGCTCTCTTTTTTTTTTTTTTTTTGCACTTTTCGTGTAATTAAGCACATATTTTATAACATTTTTATAATATTTTTATTTATTATTGAAATTTTCGGCTAAACATGATTTCCACTCTCTATAATTAAACACATTTTTATTAAATTCTCAAAAGAATAATCTTTTTGTTTCTTAATGAAATCGCTCAAACATGTTTTGCACTTATTGTATAATAGTGCACGTTTCTATTACATTTTTATAATAATATATTTTTGTATTAATAAAACATTAATAATGAAATATTAATCATGATTTGCACTTATCATGTAATTAAGCAGATTTTATAAGTAATATTTTAACTTTTAAGTAACTTTTTTTATAAGTAATATTTCTGTTTATTAATGAAATTTTAAACATGATTCTCACTCTCCCTATAGTTAAACACATTTTTATGATTTGTTTATAATAGTAATATTTTAGTTTCTTAATGAAATGTTGAATTGCTCAAACATGGTTTGCATTTATCGTATAAGCAAAGTTTTTCTTAGTAATATTTTTGTCTCTTAATAAAATGTTAAACATGATTTGACTGAAATTTTAAATCCCCCTATAATTATTAAATTCTCAAAAGATTAATGTTTCTTAATGAAACTGCTCAAACATGTTTTGCACTTATTCTATAACAGTGCACATTTCTATTACATACTATAAAGTTTTTTCTTTTTCTTTTTTTACATGTTTATAATAGTAATATTTTAGTTTATTAATGAAAAGTTAAATTGCTCAAACGTGGTTTTCCCTCACCGTATGCAGCGACTCATCCATACTTCAGATGTTCAGTGCAGTAAGCATGTGAGTGTTTTCAGGTAGGGTCCCAGCATCCTCCAGCAATGCTTTAAAGTGCGCCGAAAGCCATCATTCTGCACAAAGGTGCTCCATTATTAATGAAATCACAGCAGCAGATGGCCTTGGTTTGGGAGCTCATCCAGAAGTAAAGCTGGGTCACAGATGTGTGCGACGGGATGCGTTCTCCTCCTCTGGCACACGCTCTCTGTCTTTCTTTATTCATACCCTGAGGAAGGCGGCGAGGCCAGGAATGATGTTTTTAAGTGTGGCAGGGTCCATATGACAGCAGGGGTCGATTAAACAATCATAACTCTTCCATTAGATGGAGAAAGACGTGGCCAATGATTCTGGCAGAGAAAAGTGCAACTGTTCAACTGTGCCAGAAGTATCGCTGGAATCCTGTCGGCAAGGGAGGATGTCAGTACCCCGAAATGTTTTAGAGCTTTAGTTTTATTCATTTTAGGCACTTTTTCTTGCCATTTCTATAAATGGACTTATTAACATGTAGCATGTTGTTGCAATCCCGCTGGTCACAATGGTAAGATGCCTGTGTTCGCAATATCATACTATCATACTTCTCAATTAAAAAACATTTTTTTTTTAAATCACATTTAAATTTATGCATTTGCAGACACTTTTATCCAAAGCGACTTACATTGCATTTCAAGGTACACATTTCTACCAGTTCTTGCTTTCCCTGGGAATCAAACCCATGATCTTGTCATTGCAAGCGCCAACGCTCCACTGTTTGAGCTATACAGGAAAGCTAGTCATGGGAAAAAACTGGAAATAAGTCATGGATTTGTCATTTATTGGTCTAAAATTATAGGAACCCTGCTTTTAGTACTGGTAAATAGCACTAAGAGCTATTTAGTATAAGATTCTAGTATAAGATTTGTTAATGTTTTTGAAAGAAGTCTCTTCTGCTCACCAAGGCTGCCTTTAGTTGATCAAAAATACAGTAAAAATTGTGAAATAGTATTACAATTTATTATAACTGGTTTCTGTGTGAATATATTGTGAAATGTAATTTATTTCTTTGATACAAAGCTGAATTTCCAGCATCATTACTCCAGTCTTCAGTGTCACATGATCCTTCAGAAATCATTCTAAAATCAATACACTTTATTTTGAAATTGAATCTTTTGCAACATTATAAATGTCTTTAACTGTTACTTTTGATCAATTTAACACATCCTTGCTGAACAAAAGTACTCTTTTAAAAAAAATGCACTGACCCAAACCTTTTGAACTGTAGTGTATATAGCAGAAATAGTAATAATAAAAAATAATAAAAAAATAGTATGCTATTCTGAATTCATCCACTGTGTGAGATACTGTATTCCATAATGCAGTTCCATTGACTGTATCTGCCACTATCACACATTTTAGAATCTCCTTCTTGACTCATTATTTGTTGAGACTGACAAAAGTTTTTTTTTTTTTTTTAAATGCACATTTTTACATACCATTTTTTTAATAATAGTTGATAGTATGCAGTGTATAGCGTGCAGTATGTGGTGTTCCATTCCAAACGTCTTTCTCTTCCTCTCTTCCTCTCTTCTTCCGCTCATCTCTATTGCCTTTAGAAACTCTGGAAACCTTTTAGTTCCATAATATTTCATCTTTAGGCCAGCACACCCCAGTAAAAATGATTTAATTACTCTGACACTTTAACGGATAGTTCACCCAATAATGAAAATTCTGTCATTAATTACTGACCCTCATGTCGTTCCAAACCCGTAAGACTTTCGTTCATCTTCAGGAACACAAATGAAGATCTTTTTGATGAAATCTGAGAGCTTTTTGTCCCTCCATTGACAGCTACGCAACTACCACTTTGATGCTTCAGAAAGTTCATAACGAGATTGTAAAACTAATCCATATGAATTGAGCAGTTTAGTAAAAAAATTCTGAAGAGACTCGATCGCTTTATATGATGAACAGAATGAATTTAGACTTTTATTCACATATAAACATTCTCGTGTTACCCAAAAAGTTTGAGCTTCTGCAAGAACCAATGAGGTTCGTTCTCGTGTTACGCAGCACGTTTGATTTGAGCTTCAGGAGGAACCAATGAGGTTCGTTCTCGTGTTACGCAGCACGTTTGAGCTTCTGCAAGAACCAATGAGGTTCGTTCTCGTGTTACGCAGCACATTTGAGCTTCTGCAAGAACCAATGAGGTTCGTTCTCGTGTTACGCAGCACGTTTGAGCTTCAGCAAGAACCAATGAGGTTCGTTCTCGTGTTACGCAGCACGTTTGAGCTTCTGCAAGAACCAATGAGGTTCGTTCTCGTGTTACGCATCACGTTTGAGCTTCAGCAAGAACCAATGAGGTTCGTTCTCGTGTTACGCAGCACGTTTGAGCTTCTGCAAGAACCAATGAGGTTCGTTCTCGTGTTACGCATCACGTTTGTGCTTCAGCAAGAACCAATGAGGTTCGTTCTCATGTTATGCAGCACGTTTGAGCTTCTGCAAGAACCAATGAGGTTCGTTCTCGTGTTACGCATCACGTTTGAGCTTCTGCAAGAACCAATGAGGTTCATTCTCATGTTATGCAGCACGTTTGAGCTTCTGCAAGAACCAATAAGGTTCATTCTCATGTTATGCAGCACGTTTGAGCTTCAGCAAGAACCAATGAGGTTCATTCTCATGTTATGCAGCACGTTTGAGCTTCTGCAAGAACCAATAAGGTTCATTCTCATGTTACGCAGCACGTTTGAGCTTCTGCAAGAACCAATGAGGTTCATTCTCATGTTATGCAGCACGTTTGAGCTTCTGCAAGAACCAATGAGGTTCATTCTCGTGTTACGCATCACGTTTGAGCTTCTGCAAGAACCAATGAGGTTCGTTCTCATGTTACGCAGCACGTTTGAGCTTCTGCAAGAACCAATGAGGTTTGTTCTCGTGTTACGCATCACGTTTGAGCTTCAGCAAGAACCAATGAGGTTCATTCTCGTGTTACGCATCACGTTTGAGCTTCTGCAAGAACCAATGAGGTTCGTTCTCGTGTTACGCATCACGTTTGAGCTTCAGCAAGAACCAATGAGGTTCGTTCTCATGTTACGCAGCACGTTTGAGCTTCAGCAAGAACCAATGAGGTTCATTCTCGTGTTACGCATCACGTTTGAGCTTCAGCAAGAACCAATGAGGTTCATTCTCGTGTTACGCATCACGTTTGAGCTTCTGCAAGAACCAATGAGGTTCATTCTCGTGTTACGCATCACGTTTGAGCTTCAGCAAGAACCAATGAGGTTCATTCTCGTGTTACGCATCACGTTTGAGCTTCTGCAAGAACCAATGAGGTTCATTCTCATGTTACGCAGCACGTTTGAGCTTCTGCAAGAACCAATGAGGTTCATTCTCATGTTATGCAGCACGTTTGAGCTTCTGCAAGAACCAATAAGGTTCATTCTCATGTTACGCAGCACGTTTGAGCTTCAGCAAGAACCAATGAGGTTCATTCTCATGTTATGCAGCACGTTTGAGCTTCTGCAAGAACCAATGAGGTTCATTCTCATGTTATGCAGCACGTTTGAGCTTCAGCAAGAACCAATGAGGTTCATTCTCATGTTATGCAGCACGTTTGAGCTTCAGCAAGAACCAATGAGGTTCATTCTCATGTTATGCAGCACGTTTGAGCTTCTGCAAGAACCAATGAGGTTCATTCTCATGTTATGCAGCACGTTTGAGCTTCAGCAAGAACCAATGAGGTTCATTCTCATGTTATGCAGCACGTTTGAGCTTCTGCAAGAACCAATGAGGTTCATTCTCGTGTTACGCATCACGTTTGAGCTTCTGCAAGAACCAATGAGGTTCGTTCTCGTGTTACGCATCACGTTTGTGCTTCTGCAAGAACCAATGAGGTTCATTCTCGTGTTACGCATCACGTTTGTGCTTCTGCAAGAACCAATGAGGTTCATTCTCATGTTACGCAGCACGTTTGAGCTTCAGCAAGAACCAATGAGGTTCGTTCTCATGTTACGCAGCACGTTTGAGCTTCAGCAAGAACCAATGAGGTTCATTCTCGTGTTACGCATCACGTTTGAGCTTCAGCAAGAACCAATGAGGTTCATTCTCGTGTTACGCATCATGTTTGAGCTTCTGCAAGAACCAATGAGGTTCATTCTCATGTTACGCATCACGTTTGAGCTTCAGCAAGAACCAATGAGGTTCATTCTCGTGTTACGCATCACGTTTGAGCTTCTGCAAGAACCAATGAGGTTCATTCTCATGTTACGCATCACGTTTGAGCTTCTGCAAGAACCAATGAGGTTCGTTCTCATGTTACGCAGCACGTTTGAGCTTCTGCAAGAACCAATGAGGTTCATTCTCGTGTTACGCATCACGTTTGAGCTTCTGCAAGAACCAATGAGGTTCGTTCTCATGTTACGCAGCACGTTTGAGCTTCTGCAAGAACCAATGAGGTTTGTTCTCGTGTTACGCATCACGTTTGAGCTTCAGCAAGAACCAATGAGGTTCATTCTCGTGTTACGCATCACGTTTGAGCTTCTGCAAGAACCAATGAGGTTCGTTCTCGTGTTACGCAGCACGTTTGAGCTTCAGCAAGAACCAATAAGGTTCGTTCTCATGTTACGCAGCACGTTTGAGCTTCAGCAAGAACCAATGAGGTTCATTCTCGTGTTACGCATCACGTTTGAGCTTCAGCAAGAACCAATGAGGTTCATTCTCGTGTTACGCATCACGTTTGAGCTTCTGCAAGAACCAATGAGGTTCATTCTCGTGTTACGCAGGACGTTTGAGCTTCAGCAAGAACCAATGAAGTTCATTCTCGTGTTACGCATCACGTTTGAGCTTCAGCAAGAACCAATGAAGTTCATTCTCGTGTTACGCATCACGTTTGAGCTTCTGCAAGAACCAATGAGGTTCATTCTCATGTTACGCAGCACGTTTGAGCTTCTGCAAGAACCAATGAGGTTTGTTCTCGTGTTACGCATCACGTTTGAGCTTCAGCAAGAACCAATGAGGTTCATTCTCGTGTTACGCATCACGTTTGAGCTTCTGCAAGAACCAATGAGGTTCGTTCTCGTGTTACGCATCACGTTTGAGCTTCTGCAAGAACCAATGAGGTTCGTTCTCATGTTACGCAGCACGTTTGAGCTTCTGCAAGAACCAATGAGGTTCATTCTTGTGTTACACAGGACGTTTGAGCTTCTGCAAGAACCAATGAGGTTCATTCTTGTGTTACACAGGACGTTTGAGCTTCAGCAAGAACCAATGAGATTCATTCTCGTGTTACGCAGGACGTTTGAGCTTCAGCAAGAACCAATGAGGTTCATTCTCGTGTTACGCATCACGTTTGAGCTTCTGCAAGAACCAATGAGGTTCGTTCTCGTGTTACGCATCACGTTTGAGCTTCTGCAAGAACCAATGAGGTTCGTTCTCATGTTACGCAGCACGTTTGAGCTTCTGCAAGAACCAATGAGGTTCATTCTTGTGTTACGCATCACGTTTGAGCTTCTGCAAGAACCAATGAGGTTCGTTCTCGTGTTACGCATCACGTTTGAGCTTCAGCAAGAACCAATGAGGTTCGTTCTCATGTTACGCAGCACGTTTGAGCTTCAGCAAGAACCAATGAGGTTCATTCTCGTGTTACGCATCACGTTTGAGCTTCAGCAAGAACCAATGAGGTTCATTCTCGTGTTACGCATCACGTTTGAGCTTCTGCAAGAACCAATGAGGTTCATTCTCGTGTTACGCATCACGTTTGAGCTTCAGCAAGAACCAATGAGGTTCATTCTCGTGTTACGCATCACGTTTGAGCTTCTGCAAGAACCAATGAGGTTCATTCTCATGTTACGCAGCACGTTTGAGCTTCTGCAAGAACCAATGAGGTTCGTTCTCGTGTTACGCATCACGTTTGAGCTTCACCAAGAACCAATGAGGTTCATTCTCGTGTTACGCATCACGTTTGAGCTTCTGCAAGAACCAATGAGGTTCGTTCTCGTGTTACGCATCACGTTTGAGCTTCTGCAAGAACCAATGAGGTTCGTTCTCATGTTACGCAGCACGTTTGAGCTTCTGCAAAAACCAATGAGGTTCATTCTTGTGTTACGCATCACGTTTGAGCTTCTGCAAGAACCAATGAGGTTCATTCTTGTGTTACACAGGACGTTTGAGCTTCAGCAAGAACCAATGAGGTTCATTCTCGTGTTACGCATCACGTTTGAGCTTCTGCAAGAACCAATGAGGTTCATTCTCGTGTTACACAGGACGTTTGAGCTTCAGCAAGAACCAATGAGGTTCATTCTCGTGTTACACAGGACGTTTGAGCTTCTGCAAGAACCAATGAGGTTCATTCTCGTGTTACACAGGACGTTTGAGCTTCAGCAAGAACCAATGAGGTTCATTCTCGTGTTACACAGGACGTTTGAGCTTCAGCAAGAACCAATGAGGTTCATTCTCGTGTTACGCAGCACGTTTGAGCTTCAGCAAGAACCAATGAGGTTCATTCTCGTGTTACACAGGACGTTTGAGCTTCAGCAAGAACCAATGAGGTTCATTCTCGTGTTACGCAGCACGTTTGAGCTTCAGCAAGAACCAATGAGGTTCGTTCTCATGTTACGCAGCACGTTTGAGCTTCAGCAAGAACCAATGAGGTTCATTCTCGTGTTACGCATCACGTTTGAGCTTCTGCAAGAACCAATGAGGTTCATTCTCGTGTTACGCAGCACTTTTGAGCTTCAGCAAGAACCAATGAGGTTCGTTCTTATGTTACGCAGCACGTTTGAGCTTCAGCAAGAACCAATGAGGTTCATTCTCGTGTTACGCATCACGTTTGAGCTTCAGCAAGAACCAATGAGGTTCATTCTCGTGTTACGCATCACGTTTGAGCTTCTGCAAGAACCAATGAGGTTCATTCTCGTGTTACGCATCACGTTTGAGCTTCAGCAAGAACCAATGAGGTTCATTCTCGTGTTACGCATCACGTTTGAGCTTCTGCAAGAACCAATGAGGTTCGTTCTCATGTTACGCAGCACGTTTGAGCTTCAGCAAGAACCAATGAGGTTCATTCTCGTGTTACGCATCACGTTTGAGCTTCAGCAAGAACCAATGAGGTTCATTCTCGTGTTACGCATCACGTTTGAGCTTCTGCAAGAACCAATGAGGTTCATTCTCATGTTACGCATCACGTTTGAGCTTCAGCAAGAACCAATGAGGTTCATTCTCGTGTTACGCATCACGTTTGAGCTTCTGCAAGAACCAATGAGGTTCGATCTCGTGTTACGCATCACGTTTGAGCTTCTGCAAGAACCAATGAGGTTCATTCTCGTGTTACGCATCACGTTTGAGCGTCAGCAAGAACCAATGAGGTTCATTCTCGTGTTACGCATCACGTTTGAGCGTCAGCAAGAACCAATGAGGTTCATTCTCGTGTTACGCATCACGTTTGAGCTTCTGCAAGAACCAATGAGGTTCATTCTTGTGTTACACAGCACGTTTGTGCTTCAGCAAGAACCAATGAGGTTCATTCTCGTGTCACGCAGCACGTTTGCCAAGATGTGTTTTTCTCCTTTTTGGAGCCTGAAAAGTTTGCATGAAATGAGAGTGAGTAGATGATGACAGTATATTTATTTTAGGGTGAACTATACTGTACATTTAAAGAGAGAGAGATATGATGAAATGAAAGCACAGGTATCTCACTTTGAGCAAAATAAACCTCAGGCACGTTCTGTTGTTCATAAACGAGTTTTCCACACGTTCAGGACAGGCGCACTCACTGAGCCCAAATCGTGTGTCTAAAGTCTAGCATCACAAATGCTCTGAAACACACACACACAGAGAGAGAGAGAGAGAGAGAGAGAGAGAGAGTCGCTGCCACCAGAGGCTGTAGTCTGAAGTGGTTTCCTTGGAAACAGAAGAAAAGATCCGAAGTTATTTGCTATCAGTATAATGTTATTTATGCAAAGAGTGAAGCCAATAACACTCGAGGGTTGCTGTGTTTTACCTGACAGGTGTGACTGTTGCTCTGCATAGTGAAGAGTAAAGTATGTTTTACAGAATAAACCACGTCATGTATATTAAATGGAAATAAAATGTGTTTGTGAAAATGTGATTTTTTTAGAACATTATTTATAATACAAATAAATAAAAAAACTTTTTATTAATATGGAAAAAATCATAATGTCCTACATTTATTAATCCATTTTCATTTTAGTTAAAGTTAAGTTAAGCTAAAGTTTTGTAAAAAAAAAAATCTGTGTCTGTGTGTGCTCACGTGTTGTGTGTCTGTGTGTGTTCATTTCTGTGTGCTTGTGCTCGTGTTGTGTGCGTGTGTGTGTGTGTGTGTGTGTGTGTGTGTGTGTGTGTGTGTGTGTGTGTGTGTGTGTTTGTATGTGTGTGCGCCGACTGCAATCACAAGGAAACATAATGCTATAGTTTCCTAAAAATAACATGCACACAAAAGGGGGAGAAGGAAAAAGAGACCTTACATAAGACCTGTCTGCTGCTCTACACCTTCTGCCTCAAGTGCTTTTCTCCTGCTCTCTCTCTCTCTCTCTCTTTCGCACACACACATACCCCCCCCCCCCCCCCTCCCCCTTCTCTCTCTCTCTCTCTCTCTCTCTCTCTCTCTGTTTGTCCTAATTCTTGATTTGGCCACAGGATGGTGCCATGCAATAAAATATAGGCTTGATAGATTTCTACAAACACATCACCTTTATGTCCCTGTAGATCTAGTTCTTCTCATTCTCTGATCTTGGTTTTCAGGCTTGGAGGAACCATCTCAGCTTACAAAATCGTTCCTGATGAAATTGATGAAATCAAGGTATGTTTTAAAGTTCAGATAACAGGAAATGTACATTTATTTCATTAAGAAAACTTCAGTTCATTTAAAAATGTAAGCTCTCTGTATGATATGATGACATACAGCAGCACTACTGCTTAAAATTACACTACTGTTCAAAAGCTTGGGGTCGGGAAGATTTTTAAAGAAATTCATAATTTAAAGAATTAATAATAAATTGTTTAAAAGTGACGGTAAAGAACTTTCTATTGATGTGCCAATGTAAATGTGTGTATTTATTGATATTTGTTTCTTTTGTCTGGTTCAGGAGACGCTTGTCGACTGGTGTGATGAGAAAGAGTTAAACCTGATTTTGACCACCGGTGGCACAGGCTTCGCTCCACGAGATGTCACACCTGAGGTAGATCATGTGTGGGTGTGTGTGTGTGTGTGTGTGTGTGTGTGTGTGTGTGTGTGTGTGTGTGTGTGTGTGTGTGTGTGTGTGTGTGTGTGTGTGTGTGTGTGTGTGTGTGTGTGTGTGTGTGTGTGTGCGTGTGTGTGTGGAGAGTCAGATGTGTGTTCCTGCCTTAGATATTCTCTTACAGACCTGAATAACACACACTCCAAAGCTGTGATCACAAGCCAAAATGAACCAACTACCATCACAAGAGCACTTCCAGCGGTCACACTAGTCTAGATCAGATCTCTCTCAGATCCAATGTGTGGTCCATTGATGTGACCTATTCTCATCAGGGATGCTGATCAAAGGTCCTGAGATGAGTTCTGATCTCTCACACCAGTTACAAGCTCGGTGGGGGACAGATAGATAGATAGATAGATAGATAGATAGATAGATAGATAGATAGATAGATAGATAGATAGATAGATAGATAGATAGATAGATAGATAGATAGATAGATAGATAGATAGATAGATAGATAGATAGATGGTAAATATAGTAGTTATAGTAGATATATAGTAAATTCTTCTGCCTGTCATTCAAATTCAAATTTGAATTCAACTTCTGGATCCAGTTCTGCTGTCATTTGTTAAACTAGAACGATGCCAAATAGAGGCATTTTCACCAGTGGTTCACCAGATTTTGGACCACACACTGTATTTCTTTACAAAAGGAGACTCTAAGGCGCTCTCTCTCTCTCTCTCTCTCTCATTCTTTCTTGCTCCTTAGATCTACACAGTTGCTGTTACTGCATTTGTGAATACTATTAATTCTAATCTGTCTGATGAGTGCCCTTTCTGTAAGATAAGGGAAACTTTTTTTCACTGCTTTTTAGAATGTTTAAGATCGAAGAAGTTGTTTAGTCTACTTAAATTAATATTTTTTTAATTTCGGTTAAAACTTCTCCATTCAAAGCTTCATTCTTGGTCCATGTTATAGAGCGGCCCAAAGGAGTAAAAGTCAATTGCTAAACTTCTTGATTGGACAAGCTAAAAGAGCTATTTATTTTTCAAGGGGAAAAAAAATTGAAGATATAGTAGGGCAAAAAGTTGAGATTTTGTAAAAATTTGGTGAAAAGTCGGGTTCTGATTGATTTTAAGTTTTATAAGTTGGTTAATGATTAAGACGTTTTTTTGCAAAGGTGGGGATGTAATGAAGCTATTTGCACAGTTTTTTGCTTTGGTATTAGAATAACTATTTGGGTGTGGAAGAAATAATGATATGTGGAATACAAAAATGTGATTATAATTTAAAATCTATAATGTGAAGGTCTTATGATCAAATAAAGTTGTTGTGAAAAACAAAATCTCTCTCTCTCTCTCTCTCTCTCTCTCTCTCTCTCTCTCTCTCTCTCTCTCTCTCTCTCTCTCCTCGTGAGTCTCATCAACACTCCTCCTTTGACTTTTTCATGCGCAACATTACACACTAAAGAAAGATGAACATGTCAGATTTCATAATAGGACCTCTTTAAAGAGATATAACTTGTCGTTTGTGTTTCCTGAGGCCTCTCTGTGTTTCTGTCTGTCCAGGCCACTAAAGAGGTGATCGAGCGGGAAGCTCCAGGGATGTCTCTGGCCATGCTGATGGGATCTCTGAATGTCACTCCTCTGGGAATGCTCTCCAGGTCTGGCTTCAACACGTCCAAAACATTCACAGGATCATTCATTCATAATTATACTTGTCAGGATATTCAGAGGAAAAACTGATCCCAGATCAGCCTCTCAATCAAAAACATGGACTTAATGGCTCATGCACAGCAGAAATACAACAGATAGACACAGAGTTACAGGAACAGCTCATTTTCAGAATAGAATAATACTACAAATGCCTGAATACTATATATTCAGAATTTAAAGTTGTTATTAAGACACAATTACTGTACAATTAATAATAATATTAACATTTAAACACAACTGTTCAAATGCCATTAAGTTTTTTAAGTTTCTTCTGCTCGCCAAAAATACCGTAAAATCAGTAATATTGCGAAATATAATTAAAATTTGAAATAACTCTTTTCTATGTGAATATATTGTAAACTGTAATGTATTCCTGTGATCAAAGCTGAATTTTCAGCATCATTACTCCAGTCTTCAGTGTCACATGATCCTTCAGAAATCATTCTAATATGATGATTTGCTGCTCGAGAAACATTTTTGATTGTTATCAATATTGAAAACAGCTTATTAATATTTTTGTGGAAACTGATACATTATTTTGGGGATTTTTTTAATGAATCCAGTTGAATCAATGAATCTTTTGTGACATTATAAATGTCTTTACTGTTACTTATAATCAATTCAATGCATCCTTGCTGAGTAAAATATTTTTTTTTAATCAAAAATAGTGTGTATATATATGAATGAATAATCAGTTTCTTCTGAATTGTCTTGAATTGTGTGCACAGACCCGTGTGTGGTATCCGGGGGAAAACTCTCATCATAAATTTGCCGGGCAGTAAAAAAGGTTCACAGGTAAGAATATTTTTTTCCTTTCACTAAGAGTGTGGTTAATAATATAGTCATATGTCTCAATACTGGTCTAGTTCTTAATGAAAAGTGTGTACTCCACTAGCAAAGGCAAAACTGCTTGTGGTCTCAATAAAATATAGGCCTACATTAATGGGTGCTGGAAATAGAGATAAACATGAATAATTATAGAGCCCCTTTTGGATCATTCCAGAATAGTTTAAGGGTTATATCTTTTTCATTGCTTGTCCAATTTATGAGAAACCACGAAGATTAATAAAATAAAAAAATTAAGTTTGCTGTAAATTACCTATAATATAATAGAAGAAGAAGAATATACTGGTTTGTCCCATACAAAAATGTACTTCCATGGTTAATGTCCAAAAACATGGTTCTTTTTAGTTAGTGATTCTCAGTGTTAAGGATAGTTACTTTTAAAAGTAATGCGTTACAATATTGCGTTACTCCCTAACTATATGAGTTATTGAGTTACTTTTTATGGAAAGTAATGTGTAACGTTACTTTTGCATTACTTTTTCTCAACTGGACTGGGCTTTCTTGTTTGTATTTTAACTGTACAGTAGAGGGCGCAGTATGGAAGTTAATTAATGACAAATGTGTTTAAAACAAAAAAGTGAATGTGAATATTTCAATTCAAAACATATCACACACATTTTCATTATTATTATTAAAAATTCAATAATCCATATTCACCTTCCAGATGTCACTTCCAAAATATTCAGTCTGTTTAAAAATACAACCTTTGATATTCGACAGGCAATTTTCTGTCCATTTCATTTCACTTTACATATTTGCTTCCATAAATTCAGTGGTTCAAATTCGGCAGAATATTCAACATTGCACATCCGGGAACTGCAGGAATAGCAGTAGAGTACCGATGCATAATCTCCATCTGCTGTTAGTTGACTCACCAGAAGGTGGTGCAAGCGGGTGATGACGAAGACCAAAGCAACGGGTAGAGAGAGTCATTCATTCTCAAAAACTGATTTACAGCACTAAAATTCAAGTACTGTTAAAAGGGTTGGTTCGGAGTAAAATCAACCTAGGGTCCTTTGCACCATGACCTCGAGCCAAACACCCCCCCAGAAGCCTTTTTTCCCTTGGTCGAACATTATTAAAGTTAGAGCTTATTTAGAGATATCAGCCGGATGGCTTACTGCAGGGGCTAATGGATCCAAGGTTGTATCTCGTAAATTACCCCACTAATAATGCCCAGAATGGTACCAAACTTCTACAGTAGTACAAATAGGTTCTGTACTCATAAAATGAGGCATTGGAAAGTTTGTAAGTAGTTTATTTAGATAACACTTGCCTGATGGCTAATGCTACTGCTAACCCGGACGTCGACGTCACTTCAGTGATTTGGGAAAAGCCCGTAAAAGTCCTGGCAGAAAGCGGATGTAGTGTAACGACACCCAGTTCCAGGAATGCACTAATATTTTGTTGGTAGTACCAGTTTGCAACAATTATTAGTTAACACTTCGGAAAAAATAATAATTCGTCGTCACACTATATCCTTATGCACCGCTTTCTGCCAGGACTTTTACGTGCTTTTCCCAAATCACGGAAGTGACATCGACGTCCGGGTTAGCGGTAGCATGAGCCGTCAGGCTAAATGTTATTTGAATAAACATTTAAAGCTCGTTTGGCTCGAGGTCATGGTGCAAAGGACCCTAGGTTGATTTTACTCCGAACCATCCCTTTAATGCAATTAAATTAGTGCCATTAAACATGCTTTTTTGCTTCAAATACATTTTGTCATTATCTTTCTTCCATAGCGCTGCTCAAACAAACCTTTCAGCTGTTCTGCCATTCTGGATCGCAGAAGAATAGGACGCAGGAGAAGAAAGTTCAACACTCTAACTTCAGCAATAAAAACAACTAAATGAAACACAAATGTGATGTTCAACTAAAATCATTTTTGCTTATTAGTATAGTTGGATTGGATCATCGAAGGTCAGCTGCAAAGACATTGGTTAATAAAGTGACATTGAATACGTTTTCTCTTCAAAGCGCTCTCCGTTCACTATCGTTTTTAAGCGTAAGTTTCTCGTCCACACTGAAACGTCTGAAAAAGCTTAAATCATTTTGCTGCGCGTTTGTAAATCATAAAAGCTCACCGATATGATATCAAGAGACTTAATAATATTCTCATGCTATTCTTCTGGCACAATCCTTTTATTATCACCGCTCAATTGCCATTCCATGTGTGGTCTAAAACGCAATTGTCAACGTGTTTTGCTGCAGGACATTAATTGCGAGTAAATATTCTGTCATCTTGGCAGGAATGTGATATTAAAGTTGTCATGAAACTTTTCTTACCTATTATGATGTATATCCGAGTGAAAAAGCCTCTAGAACAAGAACTAATGTAGGGCGGGACTTGATTTTGTCCTTGGGGAATGATTGGATGGTTGCGGTTTGCTATTGGCTGATCTCATGTGAGTGACAGGTTGCCCCACCCCTCATCGTCAGAGAAGAGAAGCGATGGGAGGGGAAGATATTTTGATTAAAGATTACGAGAGAGCATGAATTGAAAAATTGAAAAAGAATGATGTGCACATGTAAACGGTCCTACTCGACCCGCTCAGTGGTGCGTTTCCCAAAAGCATCGTTAGCCAACTATGTTCGTAAGTTCCGTTGTTATCAGGATAGTTCAATGAGTCGGTGTTTCCCGAAACCATCGTTCCAACGAACATCCGCAAACAGCATCACAAAGTGTGTGTTTGGAACGACAGCGTCAGCCTGTGGTTAGAAGAGTAGTTTCTTGTTTGCATGACATGTGGACTCAATAAATCCTTATCGTGAGCAAAATAAGCAAGCTGACATTCAGTACAACCTGTGTCTTTTATTTGGAATACATACAAATGTCATTTACGTCTTTTAGTTTGTCAAGAGATTTAAAGCACAGTTTTTGAAGAGTGCGCATGTGCGAACGTGAACAAGCCTATGATTTAGCTTCTCCAAAAAGCGTAAAAAGTTTTCACCCTTTCATCTCATTCTAGACGAAAGGCCAAAACATTGAGAAAAAGATGTGTTTTCAAACGTATCTGGATTAAATTGATGTCTAGGGGCCCTATTTTAACGATCTAATCTCATGGTCTAAAGCACAGGGCGCAAGTTCACTTAGGGAGTGTCCGAACCCACTTTTGCTAGTTTAATGACAGGAAAAATGGTCGGCGCACCCGGCGCATGGTCTAAAAGGGTCGTCCCTATCCTCTCAATGAGTAATGGGTGTGTTTTGGGCATAACGTGCAATAAACCAATCAGAGTCTCATCTCCCATTCCCTTTAAAAGCCAGATGCGCACGCACCATGGCCGATTCACTATTTACATGGCGGAATTTGCAAGCGGAAAAACTGAACGCTTCTCTAGCGAGGAAATGGATCAGGTCGTGCGTGAGGTTAAAGCGTAAGCAGACCATCTACGGGACAAAGTGTGCGTGCGTTGTGGACCCACCTCGTTTTACATTACAAATGCGCTCTTTAAATAACAAAAACAATTAGCCGCTATAGACTTTGAACCATTGACCAACTTAATCTATTTCAGTTGCCTCAAAATAGCAACGCACCAACAATGCTCCCGAACACACCTCGTTTTCAGACTAGCAGTCTGTGTGCGCACAAATGGGTGCAAATGCATTTGCTATTTTAACGCAGGACGTGAAAATGAAAATTGCGTCAGGCTGAAACTAGCAAAACACACCTGCGTCGCGCTTGGCGCTGCATTGCATAGAGTGTTTGATAGGGCCCTAGCACGGAAATGCACAAAGCTCTTTGTTTTATATTTCTTTACGTGTGTGTCCTGCAGGAATGCTTCCAGTTCATCCTTCCCGCTCTCCCGCACGCCATCGACCTGCTCCGAGAAGCCGTGGTCAAAGTGAAGGAGGTGCCGAATGAGCTGGAGGACCTGCCCTCGCCCCCTCCGCCTCTGTCCCCGCTGCCCGGCAGCAGCCCACACCGGCAGACCGAGGACAAGGGCGTTCAGTGTGAGGAAGAGGAGGAGGAGAAGAAGGACAGCGGTGTGGCCTCCACTGAGGACAGCTCCTCCTCGCACATCACTGCTGCATCCATCGCTGCCAAGGTAATCATGTGCGTTTTACATGTCATTTTACATAGTGATGCACGATGTATCAAAATTAAGCACAAAATCAAACTTGAGTTTATCTTCCCACCCAGACCAGATGTGACATTTTGATGCTTAAATATCGAAAAGAATCAGGACAAGTCAAGCTGACAAAACGGCTAGTGTTGTCAAAAGTACTGACTTCGGTACCAAGTCGATACTGAAATTAAAAAAATGTGACGGTTTGAGCGCTGTTGAGTGGAATCGTAAACACATCTGATTGGCCGTTGTGTTCACGCGCTCATCAAATATGTCTGTGATTGGCTACAATGATCAGCGCTTCAAAAACATGTTGTAAATATACATCAATGACGCTCTTCAAGCGAGCGCTTACACAGATACACACGGGAGCGTTTGAAAGCAGGTGTCTATCAGCGGATCGGTCCTGCTTGTGCTTTCAAAACTCTTCCAAACACTTCGGTGTGCTCTCAAACGCTCCCGTGCGCTGATCATTGTAGCCAATCACAGACGTATCCAATGAGCTTGTGAACACAGTGGCCAATCAGAGGTGTGATTCCGCTCAAAGCGTCACATTTTTTGGTACCGACACTATAATGTAGTTTTACATTGGGATGCACGATATATCGGTCAACATTTCGCTATCGGCCGATATATGTTCATTTTTAATGTTAGCATTATTGGCCCGACAAGAAAATTTGATCGATATATTAAAGCCGATAAATAATGGATTATTTCCTTCAGCTGAGATACTTCAGATGCATGTTCAACATGATGGGTTTGAATTGCTGGAAATATGATTGGAATCACTTCAAAAAGGAAAATAGAGTTCAGTGCAACATGTGCAGCGCAAGTCTGTCAAATAGGCTACATAAAATTATAATTACAACGTTATAATTGTGTGCTTGTGTCATGGCTTTTAATGATGAGACTTTTGTTTTTGTAATCAGGCTCTCAAAATTATAAAATCGTTGGATTTAGATTTATCGGCTTTCAAACATAAAGAATTATCGGTTATCGGTATTGGCAAAAATGTTTGTATCGGTGCATCCCTAGTTTTACATAAATTAGTTATGCTATGCAAATGTAGAGACAAACATAAATGACTTAATTGGGGAAATTGAGAGATGAAACCATGCTGATGACCTGGGTCTGTGGTGGAGTAGTGAGTCTGACGTGTAATTAAACTCGAGGTTCTGTGGGGTGCGGACTTATGGGTTACTGAACCCGAGGTTACCCCGTGAGTCAGTCCTAGAGCTCCCCCTGTCGGATTTTAGGGAAAAATCGGGTCTATTGGAGACGTACAATAGATTTCGTAGGCGCGCCGAAAGAACACCACATGGGAAAATCTCAGAGTAAAACTGGGAGTTATGAAAAATATGATACACCGGTGTTCTGCCAGATGAGAAGTTTATCTATGTATCATCTTTTAGTTCCTTTTATAACTGTTTTAATTTTCATTGCTTTTATTTTGTGATTATTTTAATTCCTTTCCGTGTAAAGCACTTTGAATTACCATAGTGTATGAAATGTGCTATATAAATAAAATTTCTCACATGACTCTGCTGGACATTTGCAGGTTTTCCATATGTCTTATTCCCATCATGAAACTGTGTGTCATCCTCATGTGTGCTGCAGCGTCCTCAGGTGTGAGTGAATGTCGTACATCATCTTCATATCATTTGTTTGATTGTTGTGCACCTCGTTTGTCATGTCATTCAAAGCCTGACGGACAGATAACTCAGCCATTCACGCTTCAATCTGCGTCCTGATTTGCATACTTACACTATTCTTGTAACAAGCACACTTTAGCATACTTTTTTTTTAAGTACTTATTACAGAAATAGCATAATTAAAGGTATAGTTTAACCATTCTGTCGTCATTTACTCACCCTCAAGTTGTTCCAAACCTGTATGAGTTTCTTCTGTTGAGCACAAAAGAAGATATTTTGAGGAATGTTGGTAAACATGCACCCATTGACTTTCATAGTGGATAAAAAAAACAATACTATGGAAGTCACTGGCTATCAATGACTGTCTGGTTACCAACATTGTTCAATGTAATCCGAATGTAATGTTTTTTGACACTTAATTCCATGTTATTTGCAATTAAATGAAATTTTATATTAAATGCAAATTGCTTTTTCGACCCACTTAAGTAGGACTTAAATACATCTTTATACGTCATTTCATAATTAATTCTATTGTCATTTCATAATTACTCCTATTCTATTGAAATGTGGTTTCTTTTTTTTTTTTTTTAAGTTTATTTGAATAGGGACAAGTATGTTACATAAGCTCATGTTACATACTACAACATTTTAGCCGAAGCTAATTCTCAATGTTAGTCCCTAGTGGGCCTGTACATAAAATTAAACAATACATAGTTAAAATAAACATAATAATACAGTATAACACAATATAAACGCAGCGGACAGTCAGTGGTCACATTTCTGACCTCTGATTAAAGAGTCTTTAAGTTTGTGTTTGAACAGGACCCAGTTTGACTCTCCTTTCAGTTCAGTGGGTAAACAATTCCAGGCTTTAGTGCCTTGTACAGAGAAAGCTGATGAAGTATTACATTTCGGGATCAGACAGTTCCCGTTCTGAGCTCCTCTGGTCCTTGAACCCACAGCCCTGAGAGCAACTACGCACTCACTCAAGACCCGTGGGGCTTGCTGATTTAAACATTTATGCATCAGCTTCAGCAGAGAAAATTTAGTGAAATTTGCAAAAGATAAAATGTTTAAGTTCCTCAGACTAACACAATGATGTGACCTAATGGGCTTCCTATCTAGGATTTTAACCGCTCTGTTATAAATCATTTGAAGTGGCTTAACTGTAGTAACAATAGCCTGTGACCATGAGCAGATGCAGCATACTGTTTATTTAAATCATACTGACAAATGCCAGCTAAAATTTAATTCCATTTCTATTAAATCATGTATGTCATGTATTTGTAATTACACATTTGTAATGATGAAGTTGTAATTAAGATGTAAATGTAATATTGAATAGCACACTGCAGTTTAAATTATAATCAATCGCTTTACATGTGCTTTAGTATGTTAATGACTTAAAATGTACTTGAAAGTAAAACTTTTAAGTTGGCATTATTGCAAAGTGCTTTTTTTTAAAGTACTTAAAGTGTGATTACATTACAAGTGCACATTTAATACGCTTAAGTGCACTTCTTTTTCCATTTTTCTATTTTTATTTTTATTTCTATTTCCTTTTATTCTAGGATTTACTTTGAAACTATTTTTAGAGAGATTACTAAATTTCACAAATAATTACAAAAAAGAAACGGCAAGATGCAAATTTAATTAAATTAAAGTATTTTCTTGCAAAACTTCCAAAAAAAAACATTTTTACTGTGTGTAAACGTTAACGTCTAGCTAAATGTATTCCCTCAACGTTCATTATTATTTTTAGGTTCATACATTTAAAAACTTGATTGTCAGATTCAGCTTCACATTCCACACAATTTACTTCTTCAATCTACTTAAAACTAAAAAAGTTGATGGGAAACGTCTCACAATCTCCTCTTCTTTCATGTAGCAGTAGGTTTTGGGTGATATAAGGCCTAAAAACATAAAACATGCTTCAAAATCCACTGAAAATACTGTCATCCATGAACTTTTGGGCACATTTTTTCCAGTGTATGGAATGCACTAACATACTATGTGATTAGAAACCTGACAAAAACATGTCCCAGGTTCTGTTTCAACCACAAGTTTAAAATAAATAAACACTTTCAATTGCAAACTTTTGACTTTATACATTTGCATAATGCTCAAAGAGTAAGTGAAGAAATGTTTAGAGGTCTCTTGTTATAATAAACATCCTTCTTCGTGTCTTAGATTCCCGACTCCATCATCTCACGGGGCGTCCAGGTCCTTCCCCGTGACACGGCATCTTTGAGCACCACGCCGTCCGAGTCGCCGCGAGCCCAGGCTACCTCTCGCCTCTCCACAGCTTCCTGTCCCACACCCAAGGTGAGAGCGCATCACTTCCTGTTTCCTGTCCCCGCACTGTTCGCTTCCTGTCTGCCTCCCCACCTCGCTCACCCTGCTGCCCAGCTCCACGCTCACCTCACCCCAAAACTCCTCACATGCTCCGAGCTGTCAGAGTCACATCTGTGTGTGGATTTCACAGGTTTCTGTTTCATATCTAGGATATCGAAAAATGATACGGAATGTTTCGTGTTCACGGAATAAAAAATAAGTAACGTAATTCAGACCTTTTTCCTCGCAATTGCGAGTTTATATAGTATTTATATCTCACAATAGAGTGCAACAGTCAGGTTCTGGAAGTAAAAACAACATTACCCATGATGCTGTACAGTAACTTCCACCAATCAGAGAGTCGCCACAAGCAAAACGCACCAAAATAGCTATTCGAGCCATCTCCCATGAAGCACTGCAAATGATATAATCAAGTCATGACACATGACTCTTCCAGGTCTTGAAATCCCACTTGTAAAATTAGACTTCCTCATATATCCAGTTTATTTAAAGTACCCTGGTTCTTCCAAAAGAAATAACAGTTGTTGAGGGGGGCAAACTAAAATAAATTAATTTGAGTTGCTTTGACTTATTTTAATGCTGGTTTTATCTCATTTTAAGTATTTTTTTTAAGTCACAAGTTTGCTGAGAATCAACGCTTTAAAGTGATGAACTTGTGATAAATAGTTGAAAATGATCTGTTTATAAACATATGCACTCTGACTTACATTTATTTATCACATTTGCATTTATGCATTTGGCAGATGCTTTTATCCAAAGTGCCTTGCATTGCATTCGAGCTGTAAATTTGTTTGTTCAATTCATGCATTCCCTAAGAATCGAACCCATGACCTCGGCGTTGCTAGCGCCATGCTCTGCTGTTGAAATATGACCAGCTGTCCCCGACCCATCTGTCTCGAGACTCTCACCCGAGCCGGGGCGATGAACACTCGTTCCTCGGCTCATATGTCACAATCATTTCTCGCCCTGCTGTGTGGATATGGATGGTTGTCATGGGAGCGGGCGTTGCCATGGAGACTGTGCTATGCTCATATGAGCGAGAGGGTTTGTGTACAGGTATCAGTTTGGACAGAGATGCAAAATTCCCTCATGTCATTGCAAACCTGTGTGATGATGTTCATGCTGCTCTTTTCTATTCAGTGAATGCATGTAGTAAACCCAGGCTGTTGAGCTCCACAAACTGCAAATTACAAATGCAGTCCATATGACTTCTGTGCCCAAAGGCTTCTGAAGCCATTCGATAGCTCAGTCACAAACACAGACAAAAATGTTATTAGCTAATAAAAAAATATAGTGCCTCACACACCCAAATCATTCATTCAACCTTCCTCAGGCTTACAACACAGCAAATTAATTAATTATATATAAATCACAATCACCACGTGATTTATAGCCGTCCTGATCACAAGCATACTGAGAGGCTCTCTCTCTGTCTCTCGATGTCACTTCCTGTCTTCTGTTCTCTCTCTCACACACACACACACACAGATGATGATATGGCTGTGGCAGTTCTCCACACACGTTATATAACACAGTTACATAACAGTGAGCCACTAACACATATACCAGGTCCTGTGACTATCTGCTAATGCAATTCTGCATCTAATTATAATGCGCAAGTAATTACGCCGGATGATTGTTGCTCATCGTTAAGAATATATTGATTTAAACCCTCTTTCCTTTTATTTCAGCAAGGATGCATTCAATTGACAGTAAAAATAGCAGTAAAGGCATTATAGACATAACAGAAGGTTTTCTGCAAAGCTGCTTTGAAACAATGTGTATTGTGAAAAGTGCTATACAAGTAAATTTGGCTTGATGCAACGGTTTCCAACATTAATAATAATAATAATAAATGTTTCTTGAGCAGCAAATCATCATATTAGAATGATTTGTGAAGGATCATGTGACACTGAAGACTGGAGTAATGATGCTGAAAATACAGCTTTGATCACAGGAATAAATTACATTTCACAATATATTCAGATAGAAAACAGCTGTTTTAAATAGTAATAATATTTCTCAATTTTGACTGTTTTTACTGTATTTTTGGTCAAATAAATGCAGCCTTGGTGAGCTTTCAAAACCTTTTGAACGGTAGTTTAATTCAACTTTAAGCTGTGCAAAGATTACACTGTTTTTAAAGTATTACCACACTAGTGCTGTTGATGTAATGCTTTACTTTAGTGCAATTAATTATAAAAAAAAAAAAATTGCATCCGTGCAAAAGCCTAAAATGCTCCATTTATCCTGGTTTGCTCGGTGTGTCTACAGTTTGTGTTTCCAACGTTTGAGATGTCAAAACCTTAAGGTGAAGGAAGCAGAGAATCCACTGACAGCTGCAGATGAAGGATAAATCCACATTGCTTGGCGTGTGTGTGTGTGTGTGTGTGTGCGTGTGTGTGTGTGTTTATTTGTACTGGAAGCGAGACAAAATACTGAGAAAGAACATCATATTCTGCAGTGGATGAATGTGAAGCTCAGGGTCTGCTTTACTCCACATGGTCTTTGTTTAGCTGTAGTTTAGGAGCTTCATGTGTCTGTGTGCCGTAAAGCTGTTTTAGATGATGCCTGATTTGTCGGGATCTGATCTCGTGAGCAGGAATAGTTTTCTAGTTTCTGCACTCGTATAAGATACTAGTTGCTTTGAAAGAGACTCCTTCAAAAAAATCTTTAGGCCTAAGTTTATGATTTACGTATTTTAATTGCATATAACATTTCCAGCTATTTGGATTACACAGTTTTAACATAAACTAATAAACTCAGTCATACATAAATGAAACATGGAAGAAACAGGTAAGATTTCTGCACTAAAAATATTATTATATTATTAACTTTTTGCATCTATTTGATTTTATTTAAATAATCACATCAAAATACATTATTCAAAGTGCTTTTATCAGCATAAATCTGTTCATCGTGAAAATGTACCCATTTATTTTTTGCATGACTGACAAATATGCATCACATTAATTGTTTTTAAAGTTATAAAGTAATAAAGTTTTTGTGAGAGAACTAAAGCGTAAAAGTATTAACAAATATTTTTTCCTACATCTCATATTTTTTTCCTTCACCATGTCCCTTTAGAGGCTCCGTATGCGTCTGTTTGGGCCAATACTTACAGACATATCTGTCATTTTTAGTAATTCTGAAAATGAAATGGTTCTTTCACTATCTTCACTATCCATTTGATGCAGAAATGCACAAAAGCACTTGTGAAAATTACTAGCTCCAGTCATATTTTATCTCAGTTTGCTGGGAAGTGTTTAAAAGGATTGATATTATGAGCACTTCTAAGGATTTGCCAGGTTATGTTCCGAAAGATATTCGAAGTTTTGATTTGCAGTCATTTCTTCTGTGTTTTCTGTGCAGACATTTATGTACACATGTTGCACTTTACTTGTATATTGTCTATTATTATAATCCATTTCAGATTAATGATGCTCAAACTGTGGTTGGTTTATATGGTCTCTTCAAGTCCTGATGAATACCATAAAGTTTCAGTTATTGTGCATTTGCATAAACTACTTGTAAGTTAGTAGACCTCTTAGTAGTGTGTGTGTGTGTGTGTGTGTGTGTGTGTGTGTGTGTGTGTGTGTGTGTGTGTGTGTGTGTGTGTGTGTGTGTGTGTCATTCTTCATTTCTTCGTTTTTTTTTCTACTTCTTCAGATTGTAATTTTTGGCTGCTCTCTCTCTCTCTCCTTCTCTCTCTCTCTCTCTCTCTCTCTCGCTCTCTCCCTCTCCCCTCCTCCTCCTCCTCTCTCCATCCATATGTGTGTGTACACTTCCTCTCTGTGTCAGTGTGTGTGTGAGAGAGATCTCAGTCTTCATGTAGATGATGGTAAGTCTTCACTCTTCCTCTGGCATTTGAGGGTTTTTTGGTCAGAAGACACGTGTGTTTAGTATTATAATCCATTTGATAGTTTAATAATCAGTCAAATTAGTGTTTAAATCTAGTGGCTGAGTGGTTCTCTTTATGTTTTTGTGTGTATGTGTGTATTTGACTATATTTGATAGAAAATGTCATAGAAAAAAATGACTGACATTTGAATGAACTTGTTGCTAGAGGTCTGCATTCATCAGTCCATCTATCTATCTTCTTGTATTATGTTTTTTGGCGATATGATGTATAGAGATTTTAAATTTTGCTTGATAATTAGTCATGAGTATTTGCTCTTGGCAATTTGTCTGATGCAATATTGTCCAGTTGTGTGTAAATATTCATACATTTTGTTCGTTGTATCATACTTTTGTGATATTCATCCCACAATTATGCGATATACATCGGAAGATCTGACCATGTGTTCTTTCAGATGTTTGGCAGAATTATGAGTATGTTTGATAACTCCCTAAAGCTGCTTTTAAAATGTTGTCTGCCAAAAAAATTTTGTAAGATAATAACTTGATGCATTGAGACTAGCAAATGCCTGCAGTGTGTGTTGGCTAAAATGTATTATAGATTTTCAGATGAATTTGAATTTATTTTTTAATAAGTTATTTTATATTATGGTTAGGATTTATATATATATAGGTGCTCAACTGGAATTTATCATTGCCACAGTTTTACGACAGTGCTAGTTTGAGGATATTGAGATAATAGACTGTATAAACTCAATCAGCTGATTATGACAGGCAGGCAAATGCGATTTTTTTTTGTGATTTTTTAAGATCTTTAAAGAGAAATGGACGATTTAAAATATGCACCAGCACTGATATCTGAAGCATTGTGTGTTATGAACAGACATGAATGCTGTAAAGTTGCTCTAGTGCATCGTGGTGTCCACAGACGCTCAGATGAGGCTCGTAGTTGCGGATTCTAATAGCTGCAGTACAGAAGGACCTACTAAAGCATTATTAAATACAGCTCGGCAGAAAGCTGTGCATTTGCAGTCTTGAGCAGATTGTCTCCCTTCAGAGGGGTCTAATCTGAGTCTCGCGACTGAACCGGACATTTGATCAAAATTAATATTCTGTTATCATTTACTCACCCTCGTGTGCACTCGAAAAAATATGTAACCCTACATTTTTAACAGTTTTATTATTTTTTTTATAATACAAACATTCCTTACATTAGGTGGTTACACAAAATTGGAAAAATAAAACAAACAATCACAACAACAAAAGAAGACATCTGGGTAAAAATATTACAGCAACTATGATGCACCAACGCAATCTGCAGATTTGCCCATCAAATTAGTAAATGACTCCCACATGCTCAAAAAAAACATGGTCTTTCCTTTCCTTAAAGGGAGACTTCACCGATTAGCATTAAGCTTTGTATCTGTAGAAACCCAGTGGTATTTTCAAATGGCCGTGCTTCCCTCCCTCATGTCCCCCTGAGACGAGAGATTTCTGTATTGTGTGTATGGAAAAAAAACTCCGATGACGCAAAAATCATAATTTAGCTCATCAGAGGCGAGAGACTACAGCCAGTAGGAGGAGCTCGTCCCGCATGTGTTCAACCCGCCCATAGGGGGATCTCACGATAAAACGCTGTCTTTTCAGTTTCGAGTCGACTAGTAGCCTAGCTGTATCATTTCTCCCGATACTGCCCTCTGTAACCGGTAGGCGTGGCTTGGGCCTCGTAGGGCAGCGAAGCAAGTGCATTCTGGGAGTTGTTGTCTTTCATCCACATGAGCCAAAAATACATTTTCTGGCTTTTCTCAGTCTAGAAGGCTCCAACTTCTAAAATAATTTCACATTTCTACTACATAAATGACCCAATTTAAATACACATTCATCTTTCCAGCGGTGAAATATCCCTTTAATAAACCCTACGTTTAAGATTTATCTATATTAATTGCAAATACATTTTCCATCCTTTTGGATTACAGAGTTTTAACCAGTGGTGGACAGTAACTAAGTATTGTCATGAAAGCCCCTAGTTTGGCAGCAGTCAGTTCTCACCACAGAAGTTTGCTACAGAAGTGAGCGAGGTAAAGCTGCGGAGTGGAGGGGGGCGAGGGGAGAATGACAGCACAGCAACGGCATCGACAGTTTTATTTCGCTCTCATTGAGTTAAAAGCATCAAAGCTTCCCACAAATGCACGCTGCAGTTCACCATTACACACAACACAATATGCACATGCTTTTATAAAGTCACCATAAACCGTTACACAAATACAGTACATATCATGTGACAGCTATAATTTAATGCACAAATAAATGCACTACAAATAAATAAATATGTGTGAATGCACTATTGCATCTTTGATAATTTTAGCAGTGTTTTTATAAGCCGTTTAAGAGCTGCAAAGACCGATAATTCACAGTGTGGATGAACCGCGTTTGTGTCGAAGACTCAGGATCTGTTAAAGAGAACTTGTGCGACACAGAAAGCAAAAACAAACTCTCATTTTGACCCATTACTGCACCTCTCACTTACTGTATGCGATCTCACTGTTTGAAGAGGAAATCAACGCTTGCTGTCATGAATAATTAAGCGAGGCGTCTTCTCATTGGATAAGGACACGCAGCCTCATGAATAATTATGAGACACCGATGAGTCATCAATGTACTATGTACAAGAAAACATCACAGAGAAGAATTTAAACCCAGAAGATGAAAATAGCGCAAAAAAAAACTTAACGGATGGTAACATTGTCTTCTAGGATATTCAACACACATAAAATCTCAGAAAATTTAGTTTAGGGTTTCATGACCCTTTAAGCGGACAGTCTAATGACTGCTAGTTGATGTAGTTGCAAAGTTACTTATAGTTAGTAGAGCGTCTAAAGTGGACTTTCGAAATAAAGTGTTTCCGAATATGCTTATATTTCAATCAGTACTGAAAAGTATCTTTTCAGTCTTTTAGAATTTAGTTTTCCCAAGATTTGTGTGTGATATGTAGTTTTATGCTTATTCGAGTATTTAAACTGACGTCATGAGAAAGTGCATTTAACAAGGCGGCCATTTTGTGTGAATTTGCACAATGGGATTTTTTACGGAATTTGTGCGATTCGTACAAAAGTAAGATGAAGATCTAAAGGTCTAAACCCAACCTTTACTGAGGCGAAAGCAGATCATACGAAAACAAAACATACAAATGAGATTTCATATGAATTAACCACCAATTCAGCAAAACGTAAAATAGTTATAAATCACATGTTAATCAGTTTGGTGAAGCACTATTTGTGTTAAATTGCCTTGAGAAAAACAGTTTTCTGAGGACATTGCATATGTGAAGGAGTGTGCTGTATGCTGCGGTAAAAGTGCTGTGTGTGTGTGTGTGTGTGTGTGTGTGTGTGTGTGTGTGTGTGTGTGTGTGTGTGTGTGTGTGTGGGGCGATAAATAACCGTTCTAAAGATTATATCTAGTGCCTTGAGTTTCAATTTAACATTTAACTCGGGTTGGGCTGCAGTCTGCAAGATATATTACTCCGTTCCTGGACCACAAGGACACCTTGCATGCATGAGCGTAAGATGCAGTGCTGATTTTATGCCAAAGGTGACGCAATAAGTACCTAAGGATTCTTGTCAGTGCTGGCAGGATTTTATAGGTGCTGTATGTAGTGTTTTTGACTGCACTAAAGCATAAAAATACCAAATGATGCAGAGATTTAGCAGTTCACATACTTACACTGAAAAACTATGCGACAGCCAGTTACTCTATTTTAAAGGGGTGGTTGATTATGATTTCACTTTTCTAACTTTAGTTAGTGTGTAATGTTGCTGTTTGAGCATAAACAACATCTGCAAAGTTACAACGCTCAAAGTTCAAAGCAAAAGGAGATATTTGCTTTTAAAGAAATCGCTTTTTAAGGACTACAACAAACGGCTGGTAGAGACTACACCACATTCCTCCCGGGTTAGTGACATCACCAACCCTAGAATTTACATAAACCCCGCCCCCTGAACACGATTTATAGATTATCATGACAGAATATGCTAATCAGTGACTAGAAGATAACTACACATCAGCTACATAAATTCATCAACTAACCATTCAGAAACGTCCTGTTGCTTCTACATGTTGTCACTTCTTCTTGAGTCTCTCCATCACTGACTCCGGTTTGAACATAAATGGCTAAAAGTTTTAGAAATTTTCAGTGCATGTCTGTGTGAGTGCAACCTGTGCCGGGAGCAGCAGCTCATTTGCATTTAAAGGAACAGACAAAACGGTGCGTTTTTGCTCACCCTCACCAGGGAGTATGCGTGTGATGTCACTGCTGGAGTGACTGCGGTTACGCCCACTGAGTGGCAAAAAGACTGAGTGGCAGAATCGGTTTTCAGCGTGAATGCGGGTCGAGACGCTTTGGCTTCACTTTTCGGGGCTAGTGTGACACGCTTGGCTGGGACGATACACCTATCTCCCGATTCGATACTATCGCGATACTTGGGTGCCGATACGATATGTGTTGAGATTTTGTTTTAATTTATTTTAAGGATTGCGATTCGATGTATTGCTGTTTCGATGTATTTTTTTTACATTAGACAATCGGGAAAAGTTCATTCATACACTTCATACAGACTGTACATGATGTATAAGATGAGTCATATTTACAAAAACAAATCATCACATCTTTCTGAGTTTTAGTTCAGAAGCATCACACAACACTACATCCTCTTGAATAAATGATTTAGTGGCGAAACAATGTAATCGATAAATGCGTTATTTTAAGCACCAAGTTTCTATCAGAAGCTGCTTTTGATCGCTATCGTAGACATCAGTGTTCATATTTGAACTTTAAACTTTTATCCGAATACTTCTATGATAATTTTAACTATTGCATCACAGAAATAATGACACTATGAGGTTGAAAGACAGTTTGTGAAGCGGTTTCATGACGACTCTCTCCGGGTCAGCGCCAACACAGATCTGAATGTTGCGATATGATTTCGTCACAGTTTAATAGACTGTGTTTGAATGGAGATCACAGTCTTTTAAAGATGAATCGTGCAGCTCTACTGTCTTATCTCTCTCTCAGTATATGAGCAGCGCGAGGGCTTTCAGTGCGTTCGGTCTCACGTCCACTTGGGATATTACGTCACTCAACACTCATAGACGACGACACATTTCATCCTCTGTTGGAACGAAAGTGGCTAACTTCTGTCAACCTCGTCTACAAGCAAGGACACAAATAAAGCAATTGAATTTGAATTAATATCGATTCTCCCAGCCCTAGTATTCGTTGGAAAACACTGCTTATTGCAGCCATGGAAGCCAGCAAACGAACCGGTTCAGAGATCGCAGATTCTACCGGACCTAAAAAGCATCGGCATTCATCTAAAAATCTCTATTACCACAGGCAACTTTCAACCACTAGCTGCAGTCTTCAGTGTCACATGATCATTCAGAAATCATTTAATATGCCGATTTGCTGCTCAAGGAACCTTTCTTATTAATATTATCAATGTTGAAATTTAAATGAACAGTGCTAATTTGAAATCTTTTGTAACATTATAAATGTCTTTACTGTCACTTTTGATGCATTTAATGCGTCCTCGTTGAATTCAAGTATTAATTTATAAAAATAAAAAAAAACTTTTTGATGTGTATATTGAGTATATGTGAAATAATTTCTGAATATCCCTGTAATTTTTCCATAAATCTTTTCTCACATTGACATAAGTGTTATTGTTTTGAGAAAAATGTGATCTTCAGTAAACCGGATGATGGTAGTTTGGGTTATATTTAGCGTGTTTTAGTGGCATAGCAATGTGTTAAACGCTTCACCCATCTTTTCATCTTTGCCGTGTTTGCGTGTGTGCTTGTCCGTATGTGTTGTAAATCCAATATAAATTGGATTTAATGTGAGCACATTTTTATCCCCGCACGATGGGATCACAAATGATTGCAAAAAAAAAAAAAAAAACCCAGATGAACTTGCATTCAAAAACGTCAAGTACAAATCCCAGATCAGAAGCACTGTCCTGCCCGAAACACGCTCTATGCAGATACGCAAGTGTAAACGCTGTGTTTGCGTAGTTTCTGTTCTTTATCTCCACATCGTCTCTTTTTAAATGTCTTCTGTTCCCAGCTGCTTTGGCTTGCAGTCCTCCGGGCCAGCAGGGGGCGCAGTGTCTGTCTCAGCTTGGCTTTGCTGGCTCTTATATTTAATTGTCTTCTCTTTTCCCCTTCTCATGGCACCCAGGCGCGGCTCCCCTCCTCTTCATCCACCCTAAGCATTGCTGAGGTATTCCTGCATGCATCTCGGGCCAGATCAGCAACAGCTCTCCTCCACCTCCACATGTTGTCATGTGACACGTTGAATGTTGCTTGAATCCCCTCCTGTCTTGTCATGCATGCTTTTATCTCGAGTGCAACCGAGAAGAAATGACTTGCTGTCATTTTTATGACAAATTTAGATGTTTGTCTTGGAGATTTTTTGTTGTTGTTGTTGTTTTTAGTGTTTTTGACATTATTTTTTCCATCATTTTTTCTTTTACTTTTTTCTTTTAATGCATTTTTAATGTTATTTTCCCTCATCCATGAAACGCTCTATGGCAATGTGAAGTACATTGTATTTGCTTGCACTTAACTGAATTATTTATATATCGACAATAAATCGGCCTAGATTTTCGGTATCGACAAGTGAAAAACCTGTATCAATCGACAACTAGTCGTTATCTACGCAAAACACACAATATACCCTAAAAGTGCAGCTTAGAATTTCTCTCTCTGCTGTATTTTAGACATATTGGGAACTTTTTTCACTCTGATTGATCTAAAGAGTTTTTTAATAGTTTTTAAAATACGTTTTATTCAATGTTCTATCCAGATACTGTAAATTACAAGCTTATATATGACACTGTACAGCTTATATATTATATACTACATTGAGATGTTTTATTTAATATTTAGTTATTTAGTAATCAGTAAATTATTTATACATTTTTGTAAAATGTTATTAGTGTGACAGCTATTAACATATTTAAAATTGTAATATTTTTCCAGTAACAAATGGATTTTTTAAACATTTAATGGCAAAAATATTTTTTTTTTGTCAAATTGTATTCCAGATATCAAAAAAATAAATAAATAGATGTAGCTATTTATAAATTTGTATTAGCATGACAGTAGCTCAGCTGTTGAAAATGTTCAAATGTTTTCTTTTTTCCAGTAACAAATTAATGTTCTTTTTTATTAAAAACAACACACAAAAAAAAATGAATGGCAATATTTTTATTGGACAGATTGTAGTGCAGATATTTATGGAAGCTTGTTTCCGCCACGGAATAAACTTTTTTTTTTAAAGATAATTGTGACATTTTATCTTTTTTTCTCACAATTGCAAGTTTATATAAAAAAAGTCAGATTTGAAAGATGTAAACTTATGAAGGACTAAAAATGACAGAAGGACAAATAAATAAATAAATAAATAAATGCAGAAATAATAGTGAAAATAAATACATTTTGGTAATATAAATGGCTATTTCTGTATTTTTACATGTATTTATGTATTTATTTATGTATTTACATATTTATGTATTTATATATTTATTTATTTATATATGTTTTTTTTGTTTTGTTTTTTTTCAGAAACAAGCTTCCATAGACATCATAAAAAAACTACACTTAATTTACTTATCCAGTTGATTTATCCAATGTATTTGTATCTCAACTTTTGGGAGTAAGTAAAACCCCCATGAAAAACAAAACAAAACAAAAGCCCATGCACAAAAAAACAAACAAAATATAATGACTTGGGATTTTTAGTAGGTATTTTTATTTATTTTTACAAATGTGGCAGTAGCTCAGCTATTTTAGATGTCTTTTTCCAGTAACAAATTAATTTAATTTTTTTATGTAAAAAATCTATAAAAGTCTTTGTCAATATTGTTTTAGAGAGAGATAAATCTCATGCAGTGCAGTTAGTTCACTGACTAACTTGTGTCAGTTGCTCGTAGCGTAGCGGACCTCTTCAGACAGACTGAACTAGTTTGCTGTCTTGGGGAAGCTTGATGCGAGTGTCATTCACCATGGGAGTGATTTCTCCTGCTCCACGATTTCTTTTCTGTTGGTTTGTTCCTATTTATCACTCACGATTTACAGCATTAGATCAGTTGAGTTGTTTTTTACCAGGGGTGAGTTTTCATTCCGTTCAGCTGCTCATGTTTTCCATTGCGGCGGTTGCACATCATTGCAGTGTGTTTTTATTACTGTGCGTCTTGTTGGAGAGAGTTAGTGTATCTGTGAGTGTGTTTGTGTCAGTGTTTGTGGCAGAGCATGCTCATAAATGTGTTTGATAGAATGCGGATTGATTCTGTATCTGTGCCTGTTGGATATGGAGAGGTTTGTGTGTGTGTGTGTGTGTGTGTGTGTGTGCGTGTGGGGGAAAGATAGGAGTGTGTGTGTGTTTAGGGTGAGTGACTATCCTGTGGCTTCCTCCAGGCGTCACGACGAGAGTTCAGAGCACACCTGGATGAGGTCATCACACTCAAGTCAAGGTACTCTACCTTGGACCAGGTAAAGAGCTCATCTTTAATCATAGCGAGACAGATTTAGCCTGTAGACACAGACGGCTCATAAAGTCTAGAAACAGACTCTAAAAAATACTTTTCTGAGGTTAAAAATATAACAAAGATTATTTGAGTACGTTTTACTATTTCAGTCTTGCTTCAAAATTTGTATTTCTTTGCAATTGTTTCAAAGTAAATCCTACACCAGTGTTGTTTTGTACATAAATCAGCTGCGATAACAGATTCACCATTGTTTATGAAAACAGCACAACAGTTTTCAGTCAAATATATATAATATTTAGCTGCATCAGTCGACTATTACTCTGTAAAACACAGATTAGACGCCTATATTTTTAGACTGTTCTGAGATGGTTTGTTATTTAGCACACAGTTATTTAGTAATCAATGTAAAATTCAATTCATAAAAAATATTTATACATTTTTATTAGCTGTTTGAATACTGAGAGTCATGTTCCTGTAACAAATTGATTTTATTAAATGATTATTAAAAACAAAAATTCAGATGTATAAACACTTTTTTGTCCGATTGTATTCTGGATATCATAAAAAGAGTTTAGCTCAGCTTTTAAAATATATACAAATAAAATAGTATATATATATATATATATAAAATATTTGCTAAACCACAAAACACCACTAAAAAGGACATCATAAGTTCGCAAAATTCCTTTAATCATATATATATATATATATATATACGTACCATTATTTACCATCATAGCTACAGTCTCCTCCAAAATACCATAGTTACTACAGTTAATGTGCAGCTAATCTTTTACAAATAGAAAACAGAAGCAAGTGCAGTGCAACAAGTTTTTTTGTACTTCAAAATGTCACCTGTCACGCTTAATTCAATCCGTTACTTGCCGTTTCTTTGTAATTATTTGCGCAACTGACTTGCAACTTCTGAGTTTCAAATTAAATCCTACACCAAAGTTTTGCTGAGCAATAGAAGATTTTGCCATTAAAGTCACTGTGTTATTATGTTTAAAGGAGACTTAGTATGCATGATTATACAGTAGAAACAATGGTATTTTGATGTTAAGATAAAGAGAAGCCTTTTTTGCGCAGAGCATGGCCATATGCTATATATGACATGAATATTTTCACTTTTATATGATCTTTTATCAAGTGAATAAGTGACTTAATTAAAACAACCAAAATTATATTGCTCTGACACACTCATTCACTGCCATTTGTTCCCTTTTTGTTTTACTCATGTGTGATGTCGTTTGTGTCGAGGATCTAACAGTGTGTTTGCAGCAGTGTATGTGTGTTGGAGAGACTTTAATGAATATGTTTATGTGTGTGTGTGTGTGTGCATAGCATTGTAATTAGTCAAACTTGCTGTGTAACTTCCCTCAAAATATTGAGAATAATGCAAGGGAAAGATCCTCTTAAGCTACACTTAAAACGGCAGCCATCCCTGTTAAACAGGGTAACCTATAGTTAAACAGGGTAACCTATGGTTAAACAGGGTAACCGATGTAAAACCTACATAGACAGCAGCCTTTTAAGGCAGAATGTTTAATGAAACAGAACCGGAAGTGACTGGTTTTAGACATAGGCAATGCATATCAATTCCAATTACAGCTGCACGATTAATCGTTAAAAGATCACAATCTCAATTCAAACACCCACGTGATCTTATTCCTAAATGACAACGATTCGACTCTGTCTATTAAACCTTTGTCAAGTACGATCACAGCGAAGATCTGTGTTCTGATCCAGAGAGAGTAATTGTCATACATAGGTATGAAACAGCTTCACAAACAGTCACAGTCTCATCATTTCTGTGTTACAATAATTCAAATTATGACACAAGTACTGGAATAAAAGTTAATATTTCGGAAATTAACACTGATGTCTACTGTAGTGATCAAAATAAAGTAAATCAACTTTAAATCAAAATGGCATCAATTACATCTTTACACCAGTAGGTGGCGACAAGTTAATTTTTTTTCATTGGTTAATGAATTTAAGAGATTCGTTCAAAAATGCTAACTCATCCAGGAATGAAACAAATGAAGTATTAATGAGTGAGTCATTGGGCCCTATTTTAACGATCTAAGCTCATGGTCTAAAGCACAGGGCTCAAGTTCACTTAGGGCGTGTCTGAATCCACTTTTGCTAGTTTAACTGCGGGAAAAATGGTCGGCGCTCCCGGCGCATGGTCTAAAAGGGTTGGCCCTATTCTCTTAATGAGGAATGGGTGTGTTTTGGGATTTTGGTGCGTTAAACCAATCAGAGTCTCATCTCCCATTCCCTTTAAAAGCCAGTTGTGTTCGCGCTATGGCAGATTCGCTATTTACATGATGGAATTTGATAGTGGAAAGACCGAACGCGTCCCCTGAGCGCAAACGGATCTGCTCGTGCGCAAGCAGACCATCTACAGGACAAGCCGGATTCCACCATATCTTTATGTACACAATAATAATCTTTTACATTGTAATCCTTTTATTTTAAATATTTGGCATGTTTGTGTGCTGCTGTGTGTCCCTGTGTGTTTAATAAGCAGAGTGTACGCACTTTGTGGACCCGCCTAGGCGCACATTACTAACGCGCTCTTTAAATAACCCAAAAAATGTATTGCGCTATAGACTTTAGATCAGGTCTCAGTTGGTCAATGGCTCAGTCTATTTCAGTTCCTCAAAATAGCAACGCGCCATCAATGCGCCAGAACACACACCTCGTTTTCAGACCAGAAGCCCATGGGCGCACAGATGAGCGCAAATGCATTTGCTATTTAAACAACGTGGCGCAGGACGTGAAAATGATAACTGCGTCGGGCTGAAACTAGAAAAACACACTTGCGTCGCGCCTGGCGCTGCATTGCACCGGGTGTAAGATAGGGCCCATTGAATCATTCACTCAAACCGAGTTTAAATAATTCAGATTAATTAAACATTTTAAATATACTGCAGCAATTAACATTTTGTCAAAACTTCTAGTAAATTGCGTTACTTTTTTCAGTTGTTTGTTCAGAATCCTGGGAGAATCACGATCTCTGTTTTAAACAAACAAACAAAAAAAAGTGATTCTCAATTTATCCAGAATTAATATGTGTGTGTGTGTGTGTGTGTGTGTGTGTGTGTGTGTGTGTGTGTGTGTGTGTGTGTGTGTGTGTGTGTGTGTGTGTGTGTGTGTGTGTGTGTGTGTGTGTGTGTGTGTGTGTGTGTTTCCTATGATGCACTTCAGGAGTTTGTTGAGTTCAGCTTCACAGTTTGTGCAGATTGTAAAAATGACGAGAGCTCCTGTCCTGCTTCAACCCCATCACTGTCTTAATTAAGTGACAGTACAAGCTCCATCATATGGTTTGGTCTTCTAACTGACATCAGTAGGATATCTAAAACCATCACTAATACTAACTAACCCACACACACACACACTCCAGTTTTATTACATATACTCTTAAAAATAAAGCTTCCAAAAGGGGTTGGTTTTTTTGCCATTGAAGAACAATTTTTGGAGAACAGTTTAATTAAAAGAATCTTTTTTTTTTCTTAGTGTAAAGAACATTTTAATAATCTAAAAAAAATACTTTTTCCACTATAAAGAACCTTTTGTGGAATGGAAAAGTTCCATGGATGTTAAAGGTTCTTCATGGAATCATCGATCCCAATAAGAACCTTAATTTTTAAGAGTGCTTTTAACCAAAATTAAAAGACTTGTCATGTTTCTTTTTTGTGAATATCTGTATTCACGCCACTTCCATTCACCAAAACAGGTGTCAGACACAGTTAATTCCTGGATTAAACATTTAAAGTAAAGAAATGACCAAGAATACGATCGTAAATTTAAAGTGATAGAAAAAACAAATATGGTTTTAAACACCTGTTTCAAAAGCTGCTCAGAATCACAATACTGATCATTCGATAATACCAAAAAAATAAAACATTAGCTGAAAGATGATTTATCAGATGTGACATCACAAGGACACTTATTAACTTATTTCTTCTAAATGTCTTTACAAATTAGGTATTAATTAGCCACATCTATTATATTTAATGAATAGGTAATGAACTGATATTCAGTGCTTTTACAGATTTTTTTTTTTTCAGTGCATCTTAATTTTTCTTATTTTATTCACTCAGAAATACATTGCAATAATTAAAATGGGTGTTGCATGACATTTGATGTTGACTTTAAAGTGTGTTTTTGTATGACTGGCTACATAGTTCCCTAAAGCTTCGGTGTCTGTGTGTGTTTAACATGTATTATTCTTGGCGATATAAATGTAATCTAAATGAAATGTTCGTTAGCATCCTTTTTAGTTCTTCAAACACCTGAAAGATAAAGGGGTCATATGATGCTTTTAAATATTTTCCTTTAGTGTGTAACGTATCCGTTTGTGCATATATGAGATTCGCGAAGTTACAGAGCTCCTC
This sequence comes from Rutilus rutilus, assembly GCF_951802725.1. Classification (NCBI taxonomy): domain Eukaryota; kingdom Metazoa; phylum Chordata; class Actinopteri; order Cypriniformes; family Leuciscidae; genus Rutilus; species Rutilus rutilus. The sequence goes on along the minus strand of NC_140220.1, from coordinate 3,404,631 downwards.
GTCTCCTACAATAGGGATTTATCCCATCTAACAGAGAAAGACGTGTTTGTAAAGTTGGTTCCGATCGATCGGCTCAAACTGATACGGTAAATGGACAACATTATTATTATTAACTTTGTGTTTACAATTGCTTTAGAAGCCTCGGAAGCTGAAGCTCAGGATTATGGTAAGGCGTGTTATATTTCAGACACACGCTTGAGGTGTTCGGCCAATCACAACGCACTGTGTCAGCTGGCCAATCAGAGCACTCTGAGCTTTACAGAAGGAGGGGCTTTGTAGAAATCCTAACTAGATAGTCACGACTGTTTCCCGAAACCATATTGTCACAAATTGGTTGTTCAACCACGTTGGTTAATGAAATCACATGTGGTGGAGTTATAACGTCTTTTAATGAATCTGTTTGAGATCGAATTAATTGCTATGTTTTGCTCTAAATTACAGACATGGCATCTGAGGACTATGTGGTAGAGTTTTCCCCTACACACCTGAGGTTGAACCGAGTGTCCTTGACACCTGAAAATATTATACTCAGTTGAGTTGCCGCTGAACGCGCGGGTTGACGCCTAAGAGTAGCTATTCTTACCGCATAAATAAAATGCCCAAGAATTAGAGTTACCCGACCGCAATCTAACCCCGCCCAAGAGTGGAACGACAACTCGGCTCCTATTGACACTATCACTCGGGAATAAGGTCTTTAGTGTCTAACTTGTAACTTGTTCCACTTACTAACTTGCTGCGCTGCAATAATAGCCGACAGACTTCAGACAATGCCTTCGAATATGCTTTAATCGCAGCCGGAGGATCTCAGACACATTTCAGAGAGAATCCCACCAGCAAAAGAAATACAACCGTTTTTATAGAATACGAGCATGGCGAAAATGACATGATACATTACATAATTTCCCTACAATTTGATTGGTTCTTCATAGGCAAACCCTTCTGTTACTAGGTAGAAGCAAACTCTGCTTTCTTGATTACTTCAGTGTTAATCACCAGTTTTCAAACCTAGACATCTGTCTAGTTTCATTTCCCCTATTTGTTATTTATACACTCACACACTCAAAGTCACGAGGTTTCGACCAAAGAATTTGGTAACATTTAAGATTCAAAAGCATATGAATGTTGTTCCTGCGAGAAAAATAAATGTTAATTATGATTAATAAAAAAAATCCATCACAACTATTTCTCATTTTTCTCAGTTATTTTGCTTTATTTCCAGATTCAATCATAGGCTCGTTCTTTACGTTCAAAAACTACGCTTTAAATCTCTTAACAAACTAAAAGACGTAAATGACATTTGTATGTATTCTAAATAAAAGACACAGGTTGTACTGAATGTCAGCTTGCTTATTTTGCTCAAGATAAGGATTAATTGAGTCCACATGTCATGCAAACTAGAAACTACTCTTCTAACCACAGGTCGACACTGTCGTTCCAAACACACTCTTTGCGATGCTGTTTGCGGATGTTCGTTGGAACTGTGGTTTCGGGGAACACCGACTCGTTGAACTATCCTGATAACGACAGAACTTGCGTCCATAGTTGGCTAACGATGCTTTCGGGAAACAGAGCGTTACTGGGATTAGAGGAGCTGCAATAACGTACAATATGTGAATGTTAAAGCATGTTAACCTATCCTACAACACCCAGTAATCAAAATAACGCACTTTTAAAAGAGCATCATACGACCCCTTTGTCTGTGTCTGTGTCTTTGAGTTGCCTGATGCCGCTGTCAGTTTTCAGTGGGATTGTTTCTTGTGTTGCTTGTAACTGATGGACTGATGACTTTATCTCCGTAAGCTCCAGTGTAGGTTGGAGGTGCTTAAAGACGATCGCCGAGGCCATAGGACCTTCAGTTCTCGAGTAACTATCCCAGAACCATCAACAAACTCTCTCTCTTTGCCTTCTTTTCCTTTTTTGCTCGTCACTTCTTTGTGTCTTTCTTTTAGCATTTCCTAATCTAATTTTGCTTTTCTTTTTGGATATATCTTGAATATATGGGTAGAAGATGAGTTTGACTAGTTAACATGAACTAACAGCATGTATTAATCTCAGTAAATATACAGTTTATCATTTACTAATATATTATCAAAATCAAAAGTTGACATGAACTAACAATGAACAGTTGAATTTTTATTAACAAACATTAACAAAGATTAACAACAACTAAAAATGGTAACACTTTACAATAAAGTTCATTAGTTAACATTAGTTAACATGAACTGAGAATGAACAATACTTCGGTTACACTTAATTTCAAGGTGTCATTGTTACAGTGTATTTATATATTTAAGTACTGAGTAATATTAATTAACTACATGTACTTACTATAGGGTTACGGTTTGGTTGAGGGTTAGTTGCATGTAATTATGCATAATTTACTGTTATTACTACGGTAAGTACATGTATGTAACAAGGACACCGTAAAATAAAGTGTTACCGAAACTTCTACAGCATTTATTATTCTTAGTTAATATTAATTTCAACATTTGCTAATACATTATTAAAATCAAAGGTTGTATCTGTTAACATTAATGCACTGTGAAGTAACATGTACAGCTGTATTTAACATTAACCAAGATTAATAAAAACTGTGACAAATGTATTGCTCCTTGTTAGTTCATGTTAGTTAATACATGAACTAATGAACCTTACTGTAAAGTGTTACCGTAGAAATGTAATATAGCATGAAAAGCTTCCATGTTAGTAGCATAAAACGGTGATTTTAGCCTATTATTGAACCTCTATAATGCACAGCCACAAAAAATGAGTCAGATTACTGTGGGATCCCTGAACATTTCTGCTTGTTTGTTCACTTTTTTATTCAGAAGCTGTAGTGTTTTGTGAGTTTTGCTGACATCATCATCTTGTTTGATTTATTATCCCCGCGCTGCTCGCTGCGCTTTGCTCTTTCAGCCGTTCTGTGTGTCTCTCTCACATGTTTCATGAGCCGTTGTGGGTCTCACGCTCTCGTAACTCTTTCTCTCCTCCTCCGGTTCTTCAGTGATGGTCTCTGACTGCTTCTCCTCGTGCGGCAGTCGTTCTTCAGGGAACGTTTGACTCTATATCATCCTCTCTCGTTCTCGCTGTAGAGCACTAGACCGTCTATGAGATCTTTCCCGACACTGATTATAGGGTGGTTTTCACAAGTACAGTCATCACAGACTCCAGGAACTATCACTTCAGTCCAGAAGAGACGCGTAACATGTTGAGGTTACAGAGAGGATGATGTTTTGCAGAGAAGAAAGTGTGAATGAAAGGAGAAAGGGAATTAGACACATCAGTGGGGTTCTATATGGAACCCTAGCGTTCTTGACTCAATTATAAAGAACACTTTATGCCAAAAAGCTCTTAAATGATTGCATAATACTCTCAAGTTTGAGTTATTTACATTTTTCTCCTGTGATAAATTATGTTTTAAACGTAATTAAAATGACAAATTAAACCAAAATGAATTAATTCAAACTAAATCCCATGATGGGAACCACTGAAAGGTTCTGTATATGAAGTGCCTTTAAGAAACTTTTAAGCTTCAATATGGAATTTACTGATTTTTATCATGGGAATAGGATAGACTCAGTCTTTTTAAAATCAGATGAGGTTGTGTGTTATTACGTCTCTGATCTTTAATGTTTCTTCTGAATCTCACTACCGTTTAAATGTTTGGGGTCAGTACGTTTTTTCTGTTTTTTTGTTGAAAGAAATTGATTTATTCAGCAAGGATGCATTAAATTGATCAAAAGGTGCAGTAAATATTTTATAATGTTACAAACAATCATAAATATATGCTGTTTGAACTTTCTATTCATTAAATCATCAATGTTCGGAATTCTATTCGGAATCCTGAGTTTCCACAAAAAAAACCAAAAAAAAACGTTTTCAACATTGATAATAATCATAAATGTTCCTTGAGCATTAAATCATCATGTTAGAATGATTTGTGAAGGATCATGTGACACTGAAGACTGGAGTAATGATGCTGAAAATACAGCTTTGATCACAGGAATAAATTATATTTTTACTAAATATTCACATAGAAAACATTTATTTTAAATTGTAATAATATTTCATAATTTTTACTGCATTTTTCATCAAATAAATGCAGCCATGGTGAGCAGAAGAGACGTCTTTCAAAAACATCTTACCGACCCCAAACATTTAAACAGTGATGTTGCTCTGTCTGTTTCTCCTCATTACATCCCAGAATTCTCAGCTCTATGTTTGTCTCCAAGTTTCATAATGATTTGACAGCACCATGACATTATTTAAACTGTTTTCTGGTGTTTTTTATAGCAAACATCTCATAAAAGCTCCATGAAAACACAAATAATTTCAATATTAACTTTTTTTCCTGTCTTTCTTTCCTTCTTTTTCTTTCTTCAGGTGCAGTCACGATGCAGCAGCAAAGAAAATATCTTACGAGCAAGTAGGTCTAAAATGTTCTTGTGTTTCTTCTGCATGTGATTTTTAAAATACTATAAAAGTATTTTGCAGTTAAAGCCTGTTTTTCCATTACTTTTTCCAGTGTTTTAGTCGTTTAGCCTGATAAATATGCCAATATTTTGTATCAGCAGTTAATTTGCTCGATTAGCATCACAAGACAGACTTTTTGACAGCATAAAAGTCATGCTTTTAGTTAAAACTGCATCGTTTTTTCTTTATGCGTGAACAAATGATGATACTGGGACTAAACAGAAAACAAGAGATAATCTAAAATGCACTTTTTTTTTACAGATTTATTTATTATTATTATTACTATTATTATTATTATTATTATTGGAGGTGAGGCTATTTATACTAAGTGCAAATAGCAACAAAAAAAATAACTATTTGGTTTCCACTAAGTATAATAATAGCAATTTCTGAGTGAAAATTGTCTCTACACCAATTTTTTTTCAGTGTAGATTATAAAACAGTATACAATAATAATATCATATTCAGCGTTTATAATTATATTTATTAAAAAGGACAGGCTATTTGCATTTAGATAGATAAAATAGATTAGATTAAAAAGATATATTAAATAGACACTCTGTAAATAGTATGTAAAAGAAACATTTATTCATTTTCAGTGTTTTCTTTGTGTTATTTATTATCATTTATGCATCTTTATGTAGATATCAGCGTCAGACACTAGAAACCCCCATCAGTTGAGCATTATTTGTGTGTATACAGTATGACGTGTTTAGGATCGCGCGTGTGTGTTTGTAGGTCATAGTGCGGTGGACATCACCAAAGTGGCTCGGAGACACCGTATGTCTCCATTTCCTCTCACCTCTATGGATAAAGCCTTCATCACTGTGCTGGAGATGACCGCAGTTCTGGGCACTGAGATCATTAACTACAGAGGTACACACACACACACACACACCAGTGTTTCAGACCATCAGCTCGGGTTGTTGAGATGGATTTATGTATTTCTCCTAACAAAACAAAAAATGCCAAAAAGCGCCTCCATGGTGTTATACTCTCTGATGCAGGCACTTTACCAAAGTGCACCAAAGTATCTTTTGTGAGTCTAATCTTTTTTTCTCTGATCACTTTTTTCGTGATTTTTTTGGCTGTTGAAAGTGAATCTTACAGTATGTGACGAATATCATATCAGTGTGTGTAAATCTGCTGTGATATTGATCCTTCTGTAATCTGATGAAATCATCTAATCTTCAAACCATGTGTGTGTGTGTGTGTGTGTGTGTGAGTGAGTTTGTGTGTGTGTGTGTGTGTGTGTGTGTGTGAGTGTGAGTGTGTATTTTATTATATTATACCGTGTCCTGAGATGGTCTCAATTCAGTTCCCTTCACAAAGCGTTTAGAGAGAGATTAGTCACTACACACACACACAAAAAATTTTTTTTTAACTTTAACTGTAAAAATTCTACAAGTAAAAACCTGTTGATTGGTTAACAGCAAGTTCCCTTTCTATATATGGTGGAAAAACTATAATAGATCTATTTTAAGTAATTTTACAGTAAAATGCTGTTACACGAACAGACTTTGGAAGTAAAAGTCATCTTAAAATTTTGATTAAAAAAACATAAACTGATATTCCCACAATTCCCTGCGTGACACTTTACATTTTATGGTATTTTGTTGAAACAACTATGGCTCTCTGAAAAACTGATTGGTTAATTGTGTATGTGATTCTGCAATCAAATATGATGTTAGAAGGACACTGAAATGTATAATTGACAGTTTTCCCATGCAGGATAAATGATTTTCCTGCATTGCTGAGCCATTTTCATTGTCTCTCTAATTTCATGTTTCCATCTGGTCGATTAGTATCACATGACAGACTTTTGACGGCATAAAGTCTGGTGCATATTTTGTCTTCATGTGTGAACAAATGAATAAAATGGGACAAAACAGAAATCAAGAGAAGCCAACATCTAAAATCCACAATTTAAATTTTTTACATTTATCTTGGGAGGTAAATATGTGACCCTGCACCACAAAACCAGTCACATGGGTAAAAAAATGTCAAATTGAGATTTATACATCACGAAAAAGCTGCATAAATAAGCTTTCCATTGATGTGTGGTTTGTTAGGATAGGACAATATTTGCCTGAGATACAAATTTGTAAATCTGGAATCTGAGGGTGCAAAAAAATCGAAACATTGAGAAAATCTCTTTTAAAGTTGTGCATTTATGTTCACGATTGTGCTGCATTCACTCACAAAAATAAATGTTTTATATATTCACGGTGGGAAATTTACAAAATATCTTCATGGATCATGATCTTTACTTAATATCCTAATGATTTTTGGTATAAAAGAAAAATCAATCCTTTTGACCCGTACAATGTATTGTTGGCTATTGCCACAAATATACCCGTGCGACATGTGACTGGTTTTGTGATCCAGGGTCACATATAGATTGTCCCTTATGTATTTTTTAAAAGGCCTGTTATGCATGCATATTATTTGCAGATAAACGCACTTAATCTTGCTCTCTGTGTTGTAGACGGCATGGGTCGAGTTCTTGCTCAGGACGTTTATGCCAAAGACAACCTGCCTCCGTTCCCAGCCTCTGTTAAAGATGGCTACGCTGTAAGAGGTGAGAACCCACATGACTGGATGAGTGAATCATTTAGCCAGCGGTCTGACAGTCCTGGTTAACTCGCGCTCTAGTGCTCGCGTCAGGACTGCGTATCGAAAGCATTACTCACGTCTGCTAGAGCGACGCCTGAAACGTCTCTCAGGGGAAGAATGTCAAATGCTTCATTCATTTCTCATGGACTTTGTGCTGGATGGGATTTTCCCTCTTAAAAAAGTCACAACAAGTACTTTTTTGCGTTAATTGCATATTTATGAGCTCATGAGAGAAGTGACTGACGGTCTATAAACACATTTGTCTGTTGGGTGAAACTCGAGGCACGTTATGGCAGCTTTCTGGCTCTTTACATCATTAGGAAGATCATAAGTTGATATTCAGTTGCTGTAAAATCAATACTGACCCCATTTAGTTTCTTTATACTAGGGATGCACGATGATATCGGCACAACATCGGTATCGGCCGATAAAAGCTTTAAATGACCATCATCGGCATCGGCCGATATGAATATTTCTGCCGATGAGCCTTGCCGATAGGGTGGCGTGTTTCCTATGTGCACGTGACGACCGTGAACATAGCATGAGTGCCAGCAACTTAAACTTCCAACATGTGGAGGCATTTCTAGCATGAGCATCAGTTTGGTTTGAGATGTGCTGGGGACAGAGACGCATTCGCAAGTGCAGGTAGAATGCCGCAGTATTTTTTTTTCTTTCGTGCAGGTCATGTTTCGAAAGACGATGTCCTGTAGCTTACTAATGTAAACTCTCCAAGCTACTATGCTCTCCACAGAGCATAAAATATTCATTTTATTTTATTTTTCGTGTTGGCATTTATGAGGAAAAACAGTGACAGTTCTCGGTTACAGACGTGAACGCTCTGAAAGCGGCACTGATAGAGACTGCTTTAAAACTTCCACAGAGACCTCAAACAGAAAGCACAAAGCCTTTCTAAGTGAATTTCGTTTTGTATTAATTGTATCTTAATTTTAAAAAATGTTTCTAAAAGGATTTAGCCTAATAAATAATAAGTAAACCAGATAATAGATATCACGACACAGAGGCGCGCGCGTGAACTGGAGTTCGTCTCATAAATGAAACGAAACTCAGCATATAGCTTACTTGCCTCACAGACCTGATAAATATATCTATTATCAACAGAACGTTTGAAATCATATTTTTTAAACATAACAATTCAAAACGAAAGAAAACTATGTAATCCGAAATGTGCATTTCTCCCTGGCGCGTTCACTGTGTTGGCTGCAAAGATGAAGTTGCTGACTCGCGAGCCTACTCCGAAGATCGCGAGTCAGTCAACTTCATCTTTGCAGCCGACACAGAAAACACTTGTTTATTAATAAACAATTAAAATGTCTCCTTGCTATATTTGACATATTCATAATCATTACTTTTGCGCTTCTCTGTGACAACTTTTAGTTGCTTTATTGCAGTGTTGTGCCTGAACGCGTTCATTGAACGATAGTTCATGAACTCGTTCATATTTTGGGCGAACGTGAACTGAACGTACCGCATTACTGCCTGATGAACGTTACTGTGAACTCGTTCATTCTGGTGTCTGTGAACGGCACGCTCTCTCAGTTTAACTTCGTTCAGTAGGATGCCAGATTTCTATAAAGCCTTCCAGGCTAAAACCCACCGTAAACCGCCCTTAATATGTAGCGGAAAAAACACCCAATCTGGCAACACCAGCCACCCGTGTTCGACCTCTTGTTCGATCTCAAATCTTTTTTCGAGTCATTTCGTTCATTTAAGGGGCTTTAAATGTTACTATTAACTGGCAAATTCCCCGAACACATCCACCTACGCAATCTTGATCATATTCTGAATTAAGAAATCATTATAATGCAGTCAAAAATCGTTTACAGGGAACATAAATAATTACTTCACCTCGAGTCTTTCATGAACGACTCATCACTTACGTTACAAATCAAAACAAAAAGCAGCAAGGAGGCGTCGTATGATCATTTAAACGAGTTTTATGATAAGGTCGGTGAAGATGGGAAAAAATCTGACGCATATCTTCAGTGTTAAAACTGATAAAATAATTGTCTGTGGGGGCTGTGGTAATCATTTTGAAAAATAATATCTCGCAACAACATGGAAAAAAAGAACTATGAACTAGTTCATTTTTGGAACTGTGAACTTAGTTCAAAATTTTGAGTATATGAACTATGAACTGAACTAGTTCATTTTAAAATTTGTGAACTGAACTTTGAACTAGTTCATGTACGTTAGAAAGTGAACTTTCCCAACACTGCTTTATTGGCAGCGCCACCCTTACATGTTACAGTACATGAACGGGTCACCACCGCATCAGCACCGAAAACAGGGGAGCATTTGGTAGACCTAGCCTGTTCAAGTAGGAGAAGAGGAAAAAAAATTTATTTGAATTTTTTTTTCTATTTATTTTACTTCTAAGGACTGAAGTTTAATGTCTGAACTTAAAAATAAACTGTGGCAATGGCATAAATAATTTACCTATTTTTCAGGGGTGAATGTCTGTCTACATTTGTAAAATTATACATTTATGGTAGAATCAAATGTTGTTTTGTTTGTCTTGTAAATTGCCTTATCTAAAACACATGAGTGTAATACAGTAAAGGTAGTACAGGAGAGAGACTTGGATTTCTCTTCAGTAAAATTAAAGTGTAAATATATCAGGGGGAAAATGTGTATATATCGGTATCGGTATCGGCATCGGACAAAATTAGTTTGAAAATATCGGCATATCGAATATCGGCCAAAATGCAATATCGTGCATCCCTACTTTATACCCATTCCTGGTCTTATATTTAGTTTTTCTGTGATTATATATTGCGATATGAAAACTGTTTCAACAGATGACTTGAAGTTGGAGAGTGAAACTGCATAGAAAATAGTAAACAAATTACAAGCATTAGATTAATGAAATAAACAGTGCTTTATGTTTTTCAGGTAAGTCTAACAGTATTCAAGCACAGAATTCCAATAATCAAATGTAAAATAACATTGCATAGACTTCACTGAATAAATGAAATATGATTAATCTTTGTTAAAACTACAAAAGGGATTTTCTCTCTGTATTTTGTTGTTTGATTAGCATTAATGACACAGACATTAATATTAGGCTACTGTCACTTTAAGAGCTAATCCAATATAATGATACACATCCATTTTCTTTCTCAATTGTTTACGTTCACGTAAGCCAAATATCACTGGGTTTATGAGGATACTCGATGAGTATGATGATGATACTAAATATTTTAACATTATTTTGCATGTTTGTGTCCTTTCAAGCACAAATAGAGGCAGAAGAGAACAGAATTTGGTGTTCGATTTCCGAAATGAGTTCTCTTTTGCGTCTTTGTGCGCTCGAATGGCTTAAAGGTGGGATCAGTAGTTTCTGAAAAACACTTTTGGCTAATGCTGATATTTGAAATCACCAAAACAAACACGCGCCTACCCAAAAATGATCTCGCCCCTAATTTGATAGCTCCACCCCACACTTACATACGCGACTGTAACCCAGGCAACGGCTATGGCGGAATCTGCTGTACCTGCCGGCCGAGGGTGAGTGAAAGCAATGTGTTACTATGGTAATACATGTCGAATGCGTTTTAGTAGTAATGTGTGTTTTAACGCGTCAGTGGTTCCGCTCCGTTTCACGTGGAAGACGACGCTCAACACCCACAAAGTTATCATGATCGACTCGATAGCACGAGCACGACAGCCATAGTAACAAATATATTACAACTATAACAAGATTAGGGGGTTATATCGATCACTAAATGAGGAACCAAAGGAAACAAGCATTAGGAGTATATTGTCTTATTGCACTTTGCAGACGGTCCCTTTGAACTTGTCTCTCAGCGCCTGCTCATAGAGATCCATTTAGCCTATATTATAAAAGCTTGTTTTGATGGGAATTGGGTTGTAGCTCGTTGTCTAGGTTACTGTGATTGTAGGTGTCGTTTGTGTTTTAACGACGTTTAGCTCAAGAATAGGGAAGTTCGAATAGCCTATGTGAATATTGCCAGCTTCACTGAACTCCTTGAGTTAAGCACTGACCGCATTTCTTTATATTTGAGTCCAAGTTCAAACACTATGAAACGCTCCATTAACGTACGGAGCTCTGAAACACTGCCAGCGGGACATTAAAGGAGAACTCCGGTCAATTTTAACATTGAGCTCATTTTTTTGTACATTTGGAGTGCTGTCAATACAGAGAACAACGACAAAAATCGGTGTTGCCTACACCGAGTTATTCTATTTTTAAAATTTGCACCCTATTGACTTCAATGGGGCAAGTAGTAAGCCTGCTTTTAGCCTCTTAACATCCTTTAAGTGTCATTACAAGTGCACAGAAAATGTGAGTGATTCCTTCCGAGTGAACACGAGTGGATCTGACTGCAGTAGATGTTAGAGATATTAATAAAAATGAAATTAATTCAGCCAGCGCTCATACCTTTGTTTACATCCTGTTTTCGGTGGAAGGCCATAGTAATCGATTGTCGAGTTCACGCGCGTGATCATAGGTACTAAACCTATGCGCGTGAACTCGACAATCGATTACTATGGCCTTCCACCGAAAACAGGATGTAAACAAAGGTATGAGCGCTGGCTGAATTAATTTCATTTTTATTAATATCTCTAACATCTACTGCAGTCAGATCCACTCGTGTTCACTCGGAAGGAATCACTCACATTTTCTGTGCACTTGTAATGACACTTAAAGGATGTTAAGAGGCTAAAAGCAGGCTTACTACTTGCCCCATTGAAGTCAATAGGGTGCAAATTTTAAAAATAGAATAACTCGGTGTAGGCAACACCGATTTTTGTCGTTGTTCTCTGTATTGACAGCACTCCAAATGTACTCAATGAGCTCAATGTTAAAATTGACCGGAGTTCTCCTTTAAACAGGAAGTGTCTGTCCGAGCTCAAAACAGGTTTTGCGTGGGAACGCAAATATCTTTGTGAGGGAACGCAATAGTTTCTTGTGGGAACGCAAAAGTTTCTCGTGGGAACGCAAAAGTTTTGCGAGATAACGCAAAAGATAAAAAATAATAATAATTCTCCCATCCTAAAAAAAATTCCACCACCACGTCCCTTTAGGGGCTCTGTATAAATCAAATATTATGTCTCGTTTGGCATTTACCTGTTGCAGTAGAATTTCTAGTTCTAGTTCTAGTTCTATTATAGTTCTATAAGGCGTTTTCTTATGCTAATTAGGAACAACTGGCACACGCTTTCAATTACGAAGACGTGGGATCAGGCGCGCTGGAAGCTGTTTCATGGAGGGGGGGCTGAGGGCTGGGTTGGAAAATATGTGACGTCATTATGTTGTGGCCAACGACAAGACATGAAATTTCTCTGTACTGTATATGTGTTGTAGCCATTAAAGAAAACATTTAGTTTCATATTTATGTTTAAGTATTATAGGGTAATGTTATTTTTTAATTTAATCAATGTTGATTATGAAAGTGAGCATATGCAGCATGAGAAAGATAAAGATACATAATGAGATGCAATATGACTGGAGACATGGAGTGGGTAAGACATGATTTTTACCACTTCATTGAGTTTTTTTTTTTTGTAGAAAAACTATTTTTAAAAGATTTTCGTTTTGTATAAATTGTATCTTAATTTTGATCAATGTTTTATCAACCAGTTGCCTGTATTTAATAAATAAGACGGAAATATATAGCAGACAATGTAATAAGGCACCGGCTTGATCACTTGCATTGCACGTGAACTGGAGGGCTCCAAAACTCAGCCTATATTTCTCAAATCTATGCACAAGCTATCTATTATAGAAAGCTTGAAAAGTCTACTTTTAAACGAAATTATTCAAAACGAAAAGAAATGGGCTACACTCTGATTATATCCTATGAAATGTGTATTTCACATGCATTTCTCTCTGGCGTTCATGGCGAGTCCACATCGACAACTCCATCTTTGCAGCGACACAGAAAACACCAGTTTATTAATAAACATTAAATGTCTCCTTTCTATTTTGTACACATTCATACTTTTGCCGGTTCTTTGTGGAAAGCTTAATGCGTGCGGCCGTGCGCTTGAGTGCGGCTATACACGCTCATTATCCTGTATAGCCTATTTAAGTAATAAAATGAATATAAAGGGGCGATTTGTGATTTGTCCACTGATGGCTTAAATGAACAACTACTAGTCGACTAGAAAAAAACTTTAGTCGGAGGCAGCCCTTATTCCACATATTTTCGAACCAGCAGGCCATCCTGGGTTGAGCGAGCGACCCTGAGCGGAATGAGCGAGGGAGCGGAATATTCAGAAATGCGCTCGATCTCCGCTCTCGTGCTCTGAGCGGAACAAAGCATGACAAATTCAAACTTTATTTCATTTTCTCCGTAGCTTGAACACTCACTTAATTAGGCATAAGAGAGTAAGTTAACGCTGTCCATTTATTTATTTTTATTTAACGTTTTTAAAGTACAATATTATGTTAGTCCACAGCCCCCCACCTGGTGGGATTCATCAATCCTAAGAACACAGGTGCGAGCAATTCTGTTGTTTAAGAACGTGTCATGAATTCGACTTACACTTTTCTTAGGAAGTTTATTAAGTACAAAGTTAAGAAAGTTCTTAGGAAGATATTGGTGCCCATTCTTCGAAATATCATCTTTTGTGTTCAGCAGAAGAAACTCATACAGGTTTGGAACAACGGAGTAAATTATGACAGAATTTTTATTTTGGGTGAATTATCCCTTTAAGATTTCATCTAGAACCTTTTCTTCTAAGAGTGTACGGTGTTATATATATATATATATATATATATGTATGTCTCTGTGTCCTGACAGCGGCTGATGGTCCTGGTGACAGATTTATTATCGGCGAGTCTCAGGCCGGAGAGCAGGTGAGAAAACGTGTCGAATGTAAGATACCATTTGAGAAATCCACCTTCAAATGTGAGGAAAATGATCCATATGAACTGCTGTAACGTGTGTGTGTGTCCAGCCCACACACACCGTGATGCCGGGTCAGGTGATGCGGGTGACGACAGGCGCTCCCATTCCCTGCGGAGCAGATGCTGTGGTTCAAGTAGAAGACACTGAACTCCTGAGAGAGTCTGAAGACGTGAGTTACAGTCTTTTATAAACCATGATAATACATCATTTAAGCATTTTCATTTATTTATACACACTGCCTTTCAAAGTTTGGGGTCAGTTAGAATTTTTTATGTTTGAAAGAAGTCTTTTATGCTCACCAAGGCTGCTTTAATTTGATCAAAAATACTGTAAAAAATAACGAAATATTATTACAATTTTAATTAACTGTTTTCTATGTGAATATATTGAAAATTTAATTTATTCCTGTGATCAAAGCTGCATTTTCAGCATCATTACTCCAGTCTTCAGTGTCACATGATCCTTCAGAAATCATTCTAATATGATGATTTGATGCTCAAGAAACATTTATGATTATTATCAATGTTGAAAACAGTTGTGCTGCTTCATATTTTTGTGGAAACCATACTACTTGTATATGTAATATGTACACACAATTTGCTGAAATTAAATACACTTATTTTCAACTCAAAATCGACCAAAATTATTCGAAAAGTCTGTGGTAATTAATTTATCAAGCAGACATAGTTATCCACTATAATTTACCTCGGCTGTCAATTATTCCTTACGTCTTTAAGAGTTTTTTTTGTCTCTTCCTGGGTTATTATTAAAACAGAAACTAAAACCATCAACTAAACTAAAACCATTTTGTTACTTGAAATAAAATAAAATATACAAAAACGTAAACTTATTTTATTTCAGCTAGTTCTCAAGGCACCATTTCACAAGAATTAAAAAACTATAACTATATAGACATATTTAAAAATATATATTTATAAAAAAATATATATATTTAAAAATATTTTTGAAATATCTAAAAAAAAATATTAAAACTTTACAAAAAGTTTTTTTTTTGTCTCTTCCAGGGTTATTATTATAACTGAAACTAAAACCATCAACTAAACTAAAACCATTTTGTTACTTGAAATAAAATAAACGTCATCTGAAATACAATAAAATAAAATATACACTTAAACTTATTTTATTTCAGCTAGTTCCCAAGGCACCATTTCACAAAAATGTATAAACTATAACTATATAGACATATTTATAAAAAATAAAAAAATAAAAAAATATATATATATATTAAAAAAATATATTAAAATATATTTTAAAAACACAACAAAATTACTAAAACTTTTACTGAAATTAAAATGAAATTGGAAAATATTCAAATAAAATCTAATTCCAAATATGAATAAAAAGTATAATAGTATATTATACTAATAATAATTAATATCTCAAATATAGTAAAATAACCCTGTTCCCGTCTAAACTCATCCCTCAGGGCACAGAAGAGCTGGAGGTGCGGATTCTGGTTCAAGCTCGTCCAGGTCAAGACATCAGGTGAGCGTTTCTCAGCGTGTGTGTGTGTGTGTGTGTGTGTGTGTGTGTGTGTGTGTGTCACGTGTGTCTGACAGAGTGTGTCGTCTTCTGCAGGCCCATCGGTCATGACATCAAGCGTGGCGAATGCGTGTTGTCCAAAGGCACTCACATGGGCCCGTCTGAGATCGGGCTTCTGGCCACGGTGGGCGTCACGGAGGTGGAAGTGCAGAAGTTTCCCGTCGTGGCTGTGATGTCCACTGGGAACGAGGTGACGGGACACACACACACTGCTCTTTACATCTCCGTTGTTTCTTCTAGACAGCAATGAGATCAAATGGGCAATAACGCATCATTGTCCTTTTGATAATATATAGTCATAAGTATTAAAATGCATTCAATTAATTTGAAAAAATAAACCTAGCGGCTAACCCTCTGAATTTAAAAAATGTTTCAAAACCGAGGATCAAACCAGTATGACGTAAAAAAGCCTCTTTTGCTGAAATCTTGTGACTTGGTGAGTTTGATAGAAGCTCCGAACCACTGATTCGGAACAAAAGATTTGTACATTTTTCTTTGGAATCACTTTTTCCACATTTTTTTCCAGCTGATGAACGATAAAAACAATAGCAGGGTCTGAAATCGCCCCCCTATACCCTCATTCAATATCCCCTACATTACTCCACTATTATAGACCACTTGAAAGAGTAAATGAAAACGAGTGAGTTAATTCGGACACTGAGTGCGACGGAAGGGCTGCCGCTTTTGTTTAAAGGGAGACTTCACCGATTAGCATTAAGCTTTGTATCAGTAGAAACCCGGTAGTATTTTGGAGTGACCGTGCTTCCCTCCCTCATGTCCCCCTGAGACGAGAGATTTCTGTATTGTGTGTCTGGAAAAAAAACTCAGATGACGCAAAAATCATCATTTACCTTCATCAGAGGCGAGAGACTCCAGCCAGTAGGAGGAGCTCGTCCCGCATGTCTTCAACCCGCCCATAGGGGGATCTCACGATAAAGCGCCGTCTGTTCAGTTTCGAGTCGACTAGTAGCCTAGCTGTATCATTTCTCCCGACACTGCCCTCTGTAACCGGTAGGCGTGGCTTGGGCCTCGTAGGGCAGCGAAGCAAGTGCATTCTGGGAGTTGTTGTCTTTCATCCACATGAGCCAAAAATACATTTTCTGGCTTTTCTCAGTCTAGAAGGCTCCAACTTCTAAATTAACTTCACATTTCAACTACATAAATGACCCAATTTAAATACACATTCATCTTTCAAGTGGTGAAATATCCCTTTAACAATCATTTGAAACTTAGTAAACTGGCAGCTCCAGTAGTAATGAAAAGATTTATCTTGAAATCAGTCTTGGAAACTATGTACAAACCTTAATTAAACAATATAATAAACAATTAAAAAGGAATTAGTGCACGGTTTGGAAAATGGAGGGATGGATGGATGATTCAGCTGCGGGCGCCATCTTCTGGTCAAACACGGGAATTCATTCAGCATGACCCTCACAGTGCATTATGGGTATTCTCTAGAGGTTGAGCGTACATCGATATTACACTCGTTATTGCGGTGAATTGTGGGATTGAATGAGGGCACTCGATAATGTCCACTATGGTTACGGACACCAATACAAATGGCTGTTCCCTCAAATAGTGCCCCATTTAAAGGCAGGGTAGGTAGAAATGGTCTAAAAATTTTATTTTTCAAATTTGTTTAAACTTTATGTACATATCAATACATAATTAAAATGTAAGTACTCTGAAAAAGAAAGTATCAAAATCGAGTGTCTGTAGACCTCTCACGACTGTTTTAAAGACATCTCATTATTTCCATTCACTCCACCCCCTCATTTCTGTGCTTCTTCCAAAGCCACGCCCCCAAAACACATGAACGCGCGACTCCGACCGCTGAGCTAGAGGACGCATTATTTACCTGAGACAAGCGGAGGGGAAGGGGCATTTTTTTGCCTGGTTTGCCTTCACTAACTGCATATGCCGGTACTGTAAATTTAGATTGCTCTTATTCTGCCATTGTTTTGGTATTCCTAGGTTCAGTGCCTTCTTCTTCTTCTTCGATAGATTTTATTGGCAGCTTGCAAACATAGTGCATTACCGCCATCTACTGGACGGAGGTGTGATCAGGTTCCGTGCCTCTCGCACTCCTCAAATCAAACGGTCGCGCGCAAGTGGGCAGGTGCTGTGTGGCAAAAGGGTGGTTGCCATGGTTGCGAGAGAGTGACAGTCGCCTAAGCCAATCCTTTGATTCGTCCCGAATCGAAATAATGAGCTGTGTTTAATACAGATTAAACGGTCTAGAGTCACTTGATTTTTATACTCTTTTTTTCAGAGTTCTTACATTTTAATTATGTATTGATATATATAGAAAGTTTTAACAAATTTGGATCTTTAATTTTTAATAAATCCTACCTACCCTGCCTTTAAGGGTATAGGAGGTGATATCGGACACAGCCCATGACAGCCAATCAGAATCCATCCTGCTTTAAAGAGTTTGAGCATTTAAAGCGGCAGATGACAAAACTGCAGCGCGCACTTATAATAAACAGAACGACATCGTCTGCTGGTGTGGACACTAAAGTAGCTATCGTTATAGTTATCATGCCTGGTGCACTGCAAACAAAATGTTTTCTTACTTAGTATTTTTGTCTTGTTTCCAGTCCAAATATCAAACATTTCTTAAACCAAGATGCATTTCCTAAAGTAGTAAAATAACATAAAATATTACGTCTTGTTTTCGGGGGAAATAAATAAAAAATTAAAGGTACAATATGTAATTTTTTTTCTTTAAAAATAGCAAAAATCACTATATGTTATATATATATATATTTTTTTTTTTTAGTTGTGTACTTACATTATCCCGACTGTTTCCAACAACTTTCAAACCAGGAGAAATTTGTAATTTAATTCAAAGACACGTCCCTTTTCTTTATTTCCGTTTTGTCGCCGTCAATGCGTTGTCCGCATTGCGGCAATGCATATCCGTGTTGTCCCTGGTTTCCGTTCGTACTGCCATAGCAACCAGAGCCCTCTGATAGTAACCAAGGCGACAGACGTGGACAACTGTGTAGTTCGCAATGTCTATCTGCACGCTGTTGTTGTTTCGTTCAAACATTATGGACCATGGCAAGCAGACTTTGGATAAAAAAGGAGAACTAAAACGAGAATCAATAACAGCGCGGTGTTTTCGAGATGCCGAGAGCTCCCATAGATAGACAGTATTTAAACGAGAGCTCCACGTCCGAGACTTCGACAACTCCTACATGTACTTTATTAAACAGGTGAGCACATTTACATAAAACTAATCAATGTTATATAGTTCAACAATGATAAAATGTTATCTGTATGTTATTCTAATGTTGATCTAGCTTACTGCTAGTCTCATACAGACAAACTAACACATACATTTCAACACATTCAAATGCAGTTTAGTGTGCTAGTGTAATGTTAGACCAAGTGAAACAGCGCTGCATTACCTCACAAGTTTAATTTGTCTAATAAACTGACCTGTGAGTTGTAATTCTGCACTTGCGTGTAGTTCGGTAGAATGAAATGTCCATATTCCTTTTATATCCGCGGGACTCGCGTCGCGTGTGGAGCTGATAGCTGTCTCTTAGCAATCCCGAACTGCTTCATATCACAGTCATGATAAAAACATCGATGTATTCAGTCATCCATAAACATTATTAGATCGGTCAGCTTGACGTTGACGACATAATTCTTAGCAAATGTTGCGTCATCAAACTACGCCTTTGTTATTGTAAGAGGTTAGCGACCCCTAGCGGCGAAAACATTTACATATTGTACGTTTAAGTGAGTTTTTGCTTAAAACAAGCAAAATGATCTGCCAATGGAGTAAGAAAAATAATCTTGTTTCTGTTTGAATTAAGTATAATTTTGGCAGATAATATTGTTTTTTTTAAGCATCAACTCACTTAATTTTGATCAATTCCCCCGGAAAACAGGACATAATATCTTATGTCATTTTACTCATCTAGTAAATGCATCTTGATTTAAGAATTTTTTGATATTTATACTGGAAACAAGACAAAAATACTAAGTAAGAAAAGCATTTTTTGCAGTGTGTGTACGGGCCTTTGTTGCTTACTTCACTAAGCAGTAAACTGTGTTTTCAGCTGCTGAACCCAGAGGACGATTTACACCCCGGTAAGATCCGAGACTCTAATCGCTCCACGCTGCTGGCCACCATTCAGGAGCACGGATATCCCACCATCAACCTGGGCATCGTGGGAGACAAGTGAGCGCCTTTCACCCTATCATACAGACATATCAATAATCGGGTGCCAGATTTTAACTACAGAGAAACTGAATTGATTTTACCAGTCAACTCCTGATTAATAAAACATTTTAATTTTTGCATGGTATGTTTTTATTTGTTTGAGAACCAAGGATTGTACAAACAAGAGCACATATAACCAGACGTGTCAGGGGTGTGTAGAAAAATTAATTTTCCAAATACATTTTGATGTCAGTTTTAAATTGTTTAAACAGGCTTTTTTTTTTTTTTTACCATTTGACTTTATGAATATAATAATGATTTTTATCACCATCCAATGAGAAAAATGAAAACATCTTCCACATTAACTTTAAAGTCCCCATGAAATCAAAGGTTTAGTTTTTTTATCTATAAGCTAGTGTGCTCCAAAACAATGACAAAATTCGCATTTAGAAGATATAAGCATTAAAAACTTAGTTTCTCACTTCAAAAAATAGATCAATGATTTTGATGTCATCTCTCCGCACTTCAGCTTCTCATCCAATCAAATGCTCTCTAGAATCTGAAGCTCCGCCCCCTACATTACATATAGATGCTGAAGCTGCATCAGAAATCAGTACTGTTTTCTACATGGTGAATGGCACATAGTGCACTATAGGGGATAGGGAACGATTCAGACAGTGTAAATATGCTTTCCATGAAGTCTGGTTTCACGTTAGTGTTACGAGAACCGACACAGCTCCGGTCCAGAGACACGATACACAGAGCGGATCATGTGATCGAGTCCCGCAGACCAGAAACGTATCGGACACGTTTGAATTCTGCACAGATTGCTGTATTTTAAAGCGATATGGAGGAGATGATGAGGAGAAACGGTTAGAGATTAGGAGGAAACTGCGGCTTTACTGAGTTCAACAGCTCTGGATGAGCTGTGATATAAACGAAACGCTGCTCGATATGTCCTGCCCTGTCTTCCTGTTTCAGTGGAAATTACGTTAACGCACTGAATAATTCTGCGCGTTTCAAGGCCCTTAAGAAAAGTGCTGAGTTGAGTTTTTGTGCCATCTAGTGGTGTAAAAGAGAATAAAGTCAATGCGCCTGTTTACCTTATATATATTTGGTTTTGTTTTGGTTTTTTGAGTGTCATTTGTAATGGCAACTGTTACCTTGATGTCCCACAGCCCTGATGACCTGTTGAATGCTCTGAATGAGGGAATCAGTCGTGCCGACGTCATCATCACCTCAGGGGGCGTGTCTATGGGGGAGAAGGTACAAGACGTTTATGTGCTATCTATTTGTCGGTTGCTTTGTACAGACAAAATCAACAGCTAAATGGTGTTTTTGTAATATTTGGTTTGATGATGTTCCAAATGCAGGAATGTCCTTGTTAAAGGAAAAACTGCAATTTTAGGAAGATGCATGGAAAAGCGTAACACGTCGTCCAATGATGTGCAGACTTTGAGTTTGATTTAGTAATCACTGCTTTATACTGACATCTAGTGGCTGGATGGTAGTAAGACCCGCTGACGCCTTCAGATGAGATGTTTCTCACTGAGATTTTCACATCAAAGAGTTTTACACCTAAAGAAATGAGGTGCCTTGTACTTTACATAATTACAGATCTGTTTAAAATGATGTACACTCACATTAGATAAGAGAATACTGTGTTTCTACAATCAGAAAACTTTATTTGTCACACAGCACAGTTATTTGCAATTTGGTCCAAGTTCACGGCATCATTAAGATCATTTTAAATGGATGTTTTCACAGGATTACCTGAAACAGGTACTTGATATCGATCTTCATGCTCAGATACACTTTGGACGTGTCTTCATGAAACCAGGGTGAGTCTTTGAAGAAACGGGTGACATCTGCGTAGAGATTGTACAAGTGATGCAGATTCAGGGTGTTTTCACACTTAAGTCCTCGTTAAATGAAACAAACACTTTAACTGGATGGAAGTTGAATAGAAAAACTCCAACAAGTAGACTTGGATGCCAGTCCATTTATTTTACTATATTTTATTATAGTTTTATTTTATTTTATTATATTTGTTTAGAAAAGTAATAGAAGAATAGAAATAATAATGAACAGAAATTAATAACAAAACAATATTAATATATTTTATTACTATCTACTTTAACTGGATCGAAATTGATTCGAAAAAATAGATTTTTTTTTTTTTTTTTTTTTTTTAATTGTAATGTTTGTTTTTTTAGAAAAGTAATAGAATAATAGAAATAATAATTAATAGAAATTAATTTTAAAAAAAAAATAGTAATATATTTTGTAAATATGTCGCAACGATCGTGCATTTTTGCATAACGCTCAGAAAGGCCTGTGTGTGTATTTTTACGATACCAAAAACAGGTGTGCCATTATGGTTACCTGTAATGAGCAAAAATGCTTGTAAGTTTGTTTAATTTAACTGAAAATAAAGTCAAATAGAGTGCTTTGTATTCACAATGCACATTTACAGATGAACCCCATTTCACCACAGACTTAAAGCGAACTGTAAGTCTTAGTTCGGAGCGTTGAAAGCGATCTCATGCAGTGTAAATCTCGTGAGCTGCTCTCAGCGTGAAATAAACCCAGTGTGAAAACACCCTGATATTGAGTGTCAGACTGTGAGAATCAGTCCACGCGGGTTTTGAGCTCTGGTTTGTCTTCCGTTAGTCTCCCCACAACATTTGCCACTCTTGATATGGACGGGTCTCGAAAACTTATCTTTGCTCTGCCAGGTAGGGACGGTGAGAGAGTTTATTGGTGTATTTTTCAAAACACATACTAGTCTGTAATTTATCACAGATGTAACTTTTTTTTTTTTTTTTTTGTCTATTATGTTTCTTCAATTTAATGAGCACCGTCTCTCGTGCTTCACAGGTAATCCCGTGTCAGCGGTCGTAACATGTAACCTCTTCGTCATTCCTGCCTTGAGGAAGATGCAGGGAATCTTAGACCCGCGGCCCACCATAATAAAAGCCCGGGTAAGACCACCTTTGACTTTACTAGTAATAATAACAGAGGACTTTTACACACTGAAAAAAAAAAAAAAGTTATTTTGTTGACCTTATTTAGATTCTCAAGTAGTTGGCACAACTTTCCAAATTGAGTTATCTAAACAAACACGTTGAACTTTAAACAATGTTTTGCCAGTTCCCAGCATGCATTGCAGCTTGAAAACATCATGTGGTAAAAAATTATCATTGCTTTGCATTTACTGTCTTAATTTATGCTGCTGTTGTTGTCTGTCATATTACTGAATTAACATTTGAATTAGCATCATTACTCCAGTCTTCAGTGTCACATGATCCTTCAGAAATCATTCTAATATGATGATTTGCTGCTCAAGAAATATTTCTGATTATTACCAATGTTGAAAACAGTCGTGCTGCTTCATATTTCTGTGAAAACTGTGATTAGATTGTTTTAGGATTCTTTGATCTGTAGAAAGTTCAAAAGAGCATAGAAATCTTTTATAATATCATAAATGTCTTGATTGATTTAATGCATTCTTGCTGAAAAAAAGTATCAAGTTCTTTCAAAAAAGTTACAAGACACTTAACTTGTGTCAGTGCATTAACTTTAAAACAGTAATTTCAATAATCTATTGACAGCCCTAATAAAAAATAATAATAATAAAATAAAAAACTCAAATCTGCTTGATTGTTTGCAGTTGTCATGTGATGTGAAGCTGGATCCGCGTCCTGAGTATCACCGCTGTATTTTGACGTGGCACCATCAGGAACCTCTGCCATGGGCACAGAGCACAGGTAACACATCTATTATCTCTCTTCTGCCCGAGAGACCTGCGTTATATAAGATCTCCTTATACTCTCTTATTTGTCTTTGAGAACTTTTTGGATTCGTCCAGGGGTGCGTGTCCTGAAAGCATCGGTAGCCAGCTGTGGTCACAAGTTGTGTCGTTATCAGCATATAGTTCAACGAGTTAGTCGTGTGGTCTGAGAAAAATGAGAAATAGTCCTCAGATGCCATGTCCGTAATTTATAGCAAAACATCTAAGCATTAATACAATTTTAAACAGATTAATTAAAAGAAGTTATCACTAAAAGCCTCATCTGTGCGCCCATGGGCTTCTGGTCTGAAAACGAGGTGTGTGTTTTGGCGCATTGATGGCGCGTTGCTATTTTGAGGAACAGAAATAGACTGAGCCATTGACCAACTGAAACCTGGTCTAAAGTCAATGGCGCAGTATTATTTTGTTATTTAAAGGGCGCATTAGTAATATGAGCCTATAGGCGGGTCCACAACACACTTACACTCTGCTTATTACACACACACTCTGCTTATTACACACACAGGGACGCGCAGAAGCACACAAACATGCCAAATATGAAAAATAAAAGGATTACAATGTAAAAGATTAATATTGTGTACATAAAGATATGGTGGAATCCGACTTGTCCCGTAGATGGTTTGCTTGTGCTTTAATCTCGTGCACACACACACACACACACACACACACACACAGAGCTTTAACCTCACGCACGAGCAGATCCGTTTCCTCACTAGAGAAGCGTTCAGTCTTTCCGCTATCAAATTCCTCCATGTAAATAGCGAAGTGGCCATGGCGCGAGCGCAACCGGCTTTTAAAGGGAATGGGAGATGAGACTCTGATTGGTTTATTTCACGTAATGCCCAAAACACACCCATTACTCATTGAGAGGATAGGAACGACCCTTTTAGACCATGCGCCGGGAGCGCCGACCATTTTCCCGTCGTTAAACTAGCAAAAGTGGATTCGGACACTCCCTAAGGCTGTGTGTCCACCAAAGGGTTTTTTCACGCGGCTGGCGTGTTTTTCCAATTGTTTTCAATGGTAGCACCACGTTTTTAAAACGGCATGAGCGTAACGAGGCGCTGGGTCGCCGAGCGTTGAAGAATGTTCAACTTTGGGTAAAACGCAGCGCTCATCACTGTCACTTTTTACCCAACCGTCCAATCACAGTGGAGGAGGGGCGGGACTAATACCACAACGACCAACTGCCACATTCTGCTTGTACAACGTCAACAGACGACAACAACCATAATAGCGGAACAAAATAATTTAAAACAAGAGCCAGCGAAAATACGTTACATTGTATCGACATTTTAATATAGAATCAACACAGAAACAAAATATGTGTGAAATGAGATACTAGTAACACTTTTGCGGATAATCCGTATCATAACAAGCAAAGCGTCCCAACTGAAAAAAATGCTACGCTGCGTCCACAGCTAGGCGTTTTCAGCTGACTAAAAACGCTTTGGTGGACACACACTTGCGCCGTGCGCTTTAGACCATGAGCTTAGATGGTTAAAATAGGGCCCAAGAGTTCAACTGGCACAACTTTCAGACTTTTCTTCCTCTCTCTGTCTCTGTCCAGGGAACCAGGTTAGCAGCCGACTCATGAGCATGCGCAGCGCTAACGGACTCCTGATGCTACCTCCCAAAACCGAGCAATACGTGGAGCTGCACAAGGGCGAGGTGGTGGACGTGATGGTCATCGGTCGTCTATGATGACAGAAACGGGCAGAAGGACAGAGAGTGACGGGTGGTTCACGGTGCATGTTCACATATCATTGACTGTAATATGCAACGGCACAGCTAGTTTTTATTGATTTGGATAACGCTGAAGTATAGTCAACATCTTGATCACAAAACTAGATACATATGAGAAAAAAAAAATCTATTATTTCAAAGAAAGAAAAAATATAACTTTTAAATTATAAAATCTAATTATAAAAAGAGATTTATTCTGTATTATTATTATTATTATTGCATTTTTCTTGTCATTATTATTAATTATTATTATTATATTAAGGCAACTTTATTCTTTTCATTGCAGTTGCTTTGTGTGTTCAATGCTAGATCTTATAGCTGTAGCATTTTAATAGAAAACTGTAGGTGCCTGCCCGGAGATAAAAAAAAAGAAGAAGAAAAAGAAAAGAGAGAATATTATTTCCCCGTTTTAACATAAAAAAAACAGAGAAGTAAATGAAAAATGACTGCTTTTGTTTTTTTCGGACATGGGGAAGAACTCAACAACTTGAAATCCGGACTCTGGAGGGTGGCACTTTTTGTCTTACGTGTCATTGACGTGACACTTTTACTTTTCCTCCCATTAGTAGGCATCATTATGACATCACAAAGAGCTTTGCTTGTCGTTTATCTCGTGAGTCTTGTTTGTGTGCGCAGTGCCAAACGCGTGGGTGCACGAAGGTCGTGCCCGGGGGAACACGGGCCTGGTCACCCAATCCCTGAAGCTTCCTTATAATCACATGACCTGGTGTAGCCCCGCCCCCCTCCCCCAGGGGGTGGAGTCACAGGCGAACGTTTTATTTGAATATACTTTAAAAAGAGGAGAAAAAAACAACAACAACAACAGCTTATTTAAGTGCTGACTGCCTTTTTAATCAACTACACAAAAATGTACAGTGAAAAAAAAAAAAAGAACAATTGAATTGTACAGATAAATGTGACCAGCACTCCTGCGGAATATGACCAAGCAATGAGGAGACATTGAACAAATCTGTATAATAACATTTTCTGTAATGATGAGAACCTAATGAGAGAGACTACAATAATAAAATCCTTGATCATTATATAAAAATAGCATTGTGGAATTTTCTTGTAATAAAATGAATAAAAACATAATTCCTTAACGTGTGTGCTTATGGTCTACTAATTCACCAGTGCATTCATTCACTAATTCTGCAGTGTTTTATATATATCATTTTTAATGTGTTTTTGTTTATTTATTTTTTTTGTTTAATTATAAACTTGGAATATTTCAGACACAAACAAAGCTGTGTGTGTGTGTGTGTGTGTGTGTGAGAGAGAGAGAGAGAGAGAGAGAGTGTGTGTGTGGGTCTTCATTATTATATTATATTATATTTGTAAATGACCAAAAAAGCATATGATTGGATGGATGTAGTCATAATAAATAAAAATGAAGTAATTTAATTATTATTGAAATTATATGCTTTTTTAGGTAATTTGTTTTGTTATTTTTTTCTAAAATTAAATTAAGGTACTGCTTCTTTATCTCATTTCATTCAATCATATGCTTTTTTTTGGACTAATATATATATATATATATATATATATATATATATATATATATATATATAATCATTTTATTTTCACATTTTTTCCTCAAAGTGTCTGCATCCATCCAATCATATGCTTTTTTTGGTGATTTAAAAATTGAAAGAATAATAATATATATATTACATATATATATTACATATAAGAATAATAATATATACATTTTTAAATCGCCAAAAAAGCATATGATTGGATGGATGCAGAGGAAACAAATGTGAAAATAAAATGATTATATATATATATATATATATATATATATATATATATATATATATATATACTAAAAAAATATATATATATTTTTACTACAAAGTTATTGCTCCAAAGAATCTGAGATTTAATGTAAATAGTCTACACCATATGGGTTATGAAATCTGGAAAATAAAAAGAAGCGGGTGAATTATATCAGTAGTTGTAGAATCGATCAGAGCGTAATTGTAGACGTGATGATGATGATGATGATGATGATGATGATGAGATGTTGAAGCAGCATTAACACCTGCATGCTCAGTCTCGTGGTGCTGACGGGTTTAAAGGAGATTACTGAACTCATGAAGTCACAGCTGATCAAGATTAGCCTCAGACCTGTGGACACACAGTTCTACTGGACCTCAGTGAAAACACCACTGGAATATCACTGTATTGACCTTTAACAGCAGAGGGAGACCTGGGACTCCATGCACACAGTGAGTAATACATGTAGTTGTGTTTGCGTTTATTAATAGTCATTTACTTTTATGATTGCGTTGCTTTTGGTTCATGTTGGGCTGCTGTAGTTTAGCATTTAGTGACTGAAAGGTCAAAGGTTCAAACGTACAAGAAAGTACTAGAGGAAAAAGACATTTGCTGTTATATAAGTGTATCTAATCGGACACATAGTGGCACTTAGAAGGTCAATTTCTGCTGGATTTATGCTAGAAATTGTTGCAAGTAATATAATGAAGTGAAAAGATAAAATGAGCTGACCAGAATTAAAATATTTAATAATAATCCCTTGCAAAAAATGTACTATAGTATCCGCAGTTTCGCCAAAACGCCTTCGCTTTCTTTCCGTCATTTTATTTTTTACTTATTTAATTTATTTATTATGGTTTTAGTAACTGTGACATTATGTTAATGTTTGTAAGGGATGTTTGGTCAGCATGAAGTTATTTATAGGTTACTCTGTTTGTTGGCTTATTAAGTAGATCAACGGTCCTGTAATTAGATGTAAATAATCTGCCGTTATTAATCTAGATTGACATAGTGCTTTAAGGTGCAATAGATACATGAACAAAACAGATGTCCATCTGAATCATCTTAAATGTGTGTGTGTGTGTGTGTGTGTGTGTGTGTGTGTGATGGGTAGGTTTATGGTTCGGGTTAGTGTAAAGGGAGGGAATATACAGTTTGTACAGTAGAAAAACTGTTATGTCTATGGAAATTCCTATGAAAACCCAGCATTTGCGTGCGTGCGTGTGTGTGTGTGTGTGTGTGTGTGTGTAGTAATCTCGGATGAACAGATGGTCGTTTTTCACTGCCACCTGTTGCTTTAAACACATCTGAAAGTGTGCCAGCTGAAACTTGATTGGTTCCTTCAGAGGAAGAAGATTTCACCAAAAGTTTTGAAAGTTGCCTGTTTTCTGCAGTTTAGTGGCGCCAAAATTACACACTTCACCTTTAAAGGGCTCATATCTTCAGAAATCAAATCCTCCTCTTTTGAGATAAAAGAGTTTCTAATGAAATCCATAACCGTCCAAATCCAAAACAAGTTAATTTTAATAGTAAGCATGTAGTTTGATGTCATATTTATATATACAATAGTGGCGGAAAGTGAGCCAGCCTAGGAAAATTGGCATCTTCAAATATTATTAAAATGCTTATTTTGTCAGCATATTGCGCAGTTGTGCACTGATAATACAATGAAACATACCAAATTGTGGCAACATCATTTTGGCCAGGCTGTCATGTAAAGAATTTATGAACACATGCAAAAACTAGAGAGAATCAATGAAATATTAATAACTGATTATGTTGTAGTCAAGTTATGCTTTTTGCTGTGAGCTTTTTTTTGTTTTCTATGCATTTTTATTTTTATTTTTTTGCATTGTAAAATAAAACCTGTAGTCAGATAAACAAGTTTAGTTAAGTGTTTTGTTCTTCTCTCATACTTAAAAAATATAAATAAATATATATATATATATATATATATATATATATTAAAAACAAATTTGCCTTCAAACATCACTTTTGGCCACTACTGTACAGTATGTGTGTATATCTTGTTTCAGGGTATGAATATGCATGTTTTGTGCTCTGAACTCTTGTAGTTTATTGTGTTGACCTTCACTGTAAAACAGCCATGTTAACGTCACACATGAACGGGGACATGACGGAGGACAGAGACATGGACGGTCCTGACAAACTCATCGCTCAATGCTGCAGCGACCAGACGGGAAGATCCCAAGACACTCCAGAGATGATGATGATGAAGGAGGAGGAGGAGGAGGAGGAGGAAGAGGCTTTTGAACAGACAAAGGAGGATCTGAACTCTTCCTCGGGTCAGGAATTGACGCAGAGCAGCATTGAGGGCAACAATCATCCCTTTTTTGATGCGATGGACGTTGCCAAGTCAGGCTCAGAAGAGGAAACCACAACAGGTGAGAGACACTAGAGGGTTAACGGCAATTACATGTTGAACAACCTCCAGAAGCATCATGTTCAGGAGTGATCTGGAATAGTCTGACAGAGCTGAAGGAAAAACTTGGGATATTAGCAGAATTCAGTCAGTTCTAAAGTCATAAGTACAGATTATTTTACAGACATACACTGCCGTTCAAAATATTCTATAAAGAAATGAATACTTTTACTCAGCAAGGATGCATTAAATTGATAAAATGTGACAAAAGATTCAATTTCAGATAAATGCTGTTCTTTTGAGCTTTCTATTCATTGAAGAATTCTAGCCATTTTTTTTATTTTTTTATCAAGGTTTCCACAGAGATATGAAGCAGCACAACTGTTTTCAACATTAATAATAATCATAAATGTTTCTTGAGCAGCAATTTATCATATTAGAATGATTTCTGGAGGATCATTATATTCACATAGAAAACGTCATAATAATATTTCAAAATTTTTACTGTATTTTGGATCAACTAAATGCAGCCTTGGTGAGCAGAAGAGACTTCTTTAAACATTAAGAAATCTCACCGAGACGAAACTTTTGAACGCTGGTGTAGTTGATATCTATCACATGTGATTGTACAAAACTCCAGAGACGATCTCACCTCTGTACTCGTGAGCAAGACTCTTAACCTCAGGTTTCTCAGGATTGTCCCTATAAGAAGTGCACTGCGCATCCCTTGGGATAAAAATGTCTGCTATTAATGACTGACGGCTCACTCAACACAAGATTATGTTGACTGGTGACAAATGTCAAAATTTCATTTCACAATGTGGACTTGAAAGTGAAATTTATGCAATGATTTTTAGGCAAAACAACGGTATATAGCAGGTAAATATGTGGTACAGAAAAAGGTGAAGTGTGTAATTTTTGATATAATATTTTCTTTTGTCTTGTTTTCTGGAGAAATGTAAGAAAAATGGGGTTTAGGAAATTAATCTTGTTTTCCCTTTTGTCCAGTTGTCAGATGTTTTTTTTTTTCTTGCTTTCAGTCAAAAATATATATTGTGGCCATGAATTAACAATTCGTTCCCACAACTTACTAATAAGTCAGCACGTTTTACTGATTCATTCGCTCGTTTTAGGTCAATTGTGTGCACAATATAATCATTTCTTTTCCTCGGTTTAGTTAAAGCGTGGCCATGTTGTACTAATTTGTTCTCTCATTTTGATTTAACTAAAAGAAACGAATTACAACGTGGCCACGATTTAGTAAAACGTGTTGACTTCTTAGTAAGTTGTGGGAACAAATTGTTACTACGTCACTTAATGCGCTCCATAATACGTCACTTTGTAACTCAAGTAAATGTACCTTGATTTAAGAATTTTTAGATATTTGTACTAGAAAGCAAGACAAAAAAAGCAAGAAAATATTTTCTTTTTGCAGTGGTAATTGAATAGTACACATAAAATAGTTGTCATGGTATGTACTTCACAAGTTGTTATTGTTTTTGACAAACTATCTCTTGAAGTCCCCCTGTAGTAAATAATTTTATCCCTTAAAGGGATAGTTCACTTTGAAATAAATTTTTGATATGTTTTAGCTTACCTTAAGGGCATCCAAGATGTAGGTGTCTTTGTTTCCGCAGTAGTTTCAATTTTGATATTTTTAGGTCAAACCGTTCTTGTCTGTCAGTCATATAATGCAGGTCTATGGTCACTGGCTCAAAACACAAGCACAGAGTCCAAATTAAAACAATTCCCCATCGTCCAAATGAAACAATTCCCCATCATAAGTACACATTGATGGCCTAAGACACGAAACGAGCGGTTTGTGTGAGAAAACGAACTGTATTTATATCGTTGCTATCTCTTGAAAACAGCACACGTACAAATGATCTGACGGCGCGGGCGGGTATAGATATATACATAGATGTCGCCTTGGCTACGGTTTCGTTCCAATGAACTGCAGTAGCGAAGGCGACATCTAGTGTATACATCTATACCCGCCAGCGGGCGGGTATAGATATATACACTAGATGTCGCTTGGCTACGGTTTCGTTCCAATGAACTGCAGTAGCCAAGGCGACATCTATGTATATATCTATACCCGCCCGCGCCGTCAGATCATTTGTACGTGTGCTGTTTTCAAGAGATAGCAACGATATAAATACAGTTCGTTTTCTCACACAAACCGCTCGTTTCGTGTCTTAGGCCATCAATGTGTACTTATGATGGGGAATTGTTTCATTTGGACGATGGGGAATTGTTTTAATTTGGACTCTGTGCTTGTGTTTTGAGCCAGTGACCATAGACCTGCATTATATGACTGACAGACAAGAACGGTTTGACCTAAAAATATCAAAATTGAAACTACTGCGGAAACAAAGACACCTACATCTTGGATGCCCTTGAGGTAAGCTAAAACATATCAAAAATTTATTTCAAAGTGAACTATCCCTTTAAAACTCATCTTTTTATGACCAAAATGACTCATTTAAACGTTTTTTCCTGTGAAAAAAATGCATCATGCCTTAAAATAGCTTGAATGTAACTCTACACCCTTTGCAGAGCTATGAATATGCTAATTAGCCCCGCCTCCACTCACTCACGCCAGCTCACAGATTCACTCGGTTTACTGAGGTAATCGCTGCACAATGGTCTTGCTCTTTACAACATCGGATACATAAGGGTAATTAATATGATTAGCCTTTTGCTTGACTATGTTATCAAACAGCTAATAATGTGTTGCTAATGTTACACAAACTATGTTCCCGTTCGCCTTCTAATCATCAGAAACGCTTTGAACAAC
This sequence comes from Rutilus rutilus, assembly GCF_951802725.1. Lineage (NCBI taxonomy): Eukaryota > Metazoa > Chordata > Actinopteri > Cypriniformes > Leuciscidae > Rutilus > Rutilus rutilus. Next base: position 3,372,375 of record NC_140220.1, on the reverse strand, counting down.
TCTAGAGAAAGGCATATAGTTCATCATAACATCGTAATATACATCACACACCCGCTATATTGCTAAATCTGTCCGATTCCGATAACCTGGCATCTCTCGAGATTCCCCTGCTAGTTTGCTGTTAATGATATGCTGAAGCCCGCCCACATCTTGATCTGATTGGTTACAAGGTAGTTTGTGACGTCAGAAACACCAGCGATTTCAAAGCGTGTTTTTGAGACTGTCTTTGGTTCACTGCAGTTTTAAAGAGAAAATACTCAGCAATGGTGATGACTTATGAATTAGCACATGGTTTGTCTTAAAGCATATTAAAAACAACATTAAAAGCTTGATTTTCACCACAGGAGGACTTTAAGGAAAACAAAGCTTTCATGCAGGCAAGATTGTTGTTGTTGTTGTATTAGAGACCTTTAAAAACTTGTCGTTTTAAAAATCCTTATTTAGTCATTTAGAAGTGACTGGAAAAGTCATTGAAATGCTTTAGTTAAAAGCCGTGGGGAAACCAAGGTCGTTGTTGTTGTAAAATCATTATCAATGGCGTTTCCTACCCCGTTTCCCTCTGTGTGTTCTCAGAGCTGGAGGACCTGCTGGACTCTCTGCAGTGTCTTCATCTGTTTCTGACGGATGCTGAGAGTCAGGAGGACCTTCATCTGCTGGTGGAGCTCCTGCTTCAGACAGACTTCCAGCAGGCGTTCATCATGCACCGCAGCGTAGCTCTCGGCATGAGACGGCTGTGCCCACCGTACCCGCTCACCACACACGCACAGCAGCTCAGAGACGAGGTACCGCTCACACTCCTCCAACTCTACTCCTCTGCTTAACACTGGCCATGTAGAGTAACTATCTCAGATAACAGGGAACGTCCTGGTAAGGTTATGCTTCCAGTAACGTTAATAGAAAGTTTGTTTAAAGTTAATATTTTCTTTTAAAGGGGCTATCTTCAATCTTCTTAGCGCTGGTTGATGGCGTCCTTGACCTTGCTCGTCTTCCTCAGTAGCTCGTTGCTGATGTGGTCCGTCCTCTTGACGCCCACCATCCGCCGCTCAAGGGCGCGTTTGGTCACTGCCAGCTTCTGCTTGTCGGCCGCGGTCAGCGATCAGGTCTCGGCCCCGTAGAGCATGGCTGGTAGGACGGTGCTGTCGAACAGGTGGGCGCGCAGGGGGTCGTCGGCCATGTCGGTGACCACCTCTGCTATGGACACATGGCTGACCCAGGCGGCCCTCCGTCGGCGTGGCAACTCGCGGTTGTTCTTGTGCCCAGCAGTCAGCTCCTGGCCGAGGTAGACGTATCTGTCGACCTGCTCGATCTCCTTCTGGCCAATGTGGATGTTGTTGGTGGTGGCTTGAGGGTTGCGCATACACTTTGTCTTGGCCAGGTTCATCTTCTGGCCTGGTTGAGCTGGTCAAGTCGCAGCTGCACGTCGGCCACTGACTCGCCGATTAGGACGATGTCGTCGGCGAATCGCAGATGGGCGCTGAGCCACTGCCCGTTAACACTGATACCCCTGTTGTCCCAGTCGAGCTGTCGAAAGACGTGCTCCAGACACGCCATGAACAGCTTGGGTGAGATGGGGTCGCCCTGCTTGACGCCTCTGACGACGGGGATGTACAGTGGCCGGTCGAACTGGGTGATCCGCTGTTCAGCTCCTGCAAAAGGGCCACGTGCTCATCGGCGACGTCCTGTTGTTGGAGGACGAGCAGTACGGCGTTGATCTCCACGCTGTCGAAGGTCTTCTCGTAGTCTACGAAGGCCAGCACCAAAGGCATCTTGTACTCCCGGCAGAGTTGAGCAGTTGGTTCAGCACGTGGATGTGGGCCATTGAGACCGAAAGCCGGCCTGTTCGGGTGGCTGTTGTTCGTCCAACTGCCTGGCTAGTCGGTTGTACAGCACCTTGGTGAAGACCTTGTACGTGGTCGGCAGGAGCCAGATGGGCCGATAATTGCTCAGCTGTTCAGCTCAGCAAAAGGGGCTATATGTAAGAATTTTCACGGATTCATTGCTTTTTGTATTGCCAACAGCATGTAACGAATCTTAAAAAACGAGACCTTCCCCGACTTCTTAGGTTGTCTAGTCTGAGTTGGTTTTAAGTAAAGGACTCGGGCCGAGAAAATCCAAAGGATGTGCACCTATTCATTCACAAGGAATCTGACAGCAGCCAGGATGATCTGATCTCACCATCATCGAGTCCGTCTGTGATTACATGAAGAAACAGAAAAAACTGAGACAGACTAAATCCAGATGCCTGGTTTCTTCAAGCGTCTCGGAGACGTTCCCGCAGTTCTTCTGGATTTAGTCTGTCTCAGTTTCTTCATGTAATCACAGACGGACTCGATGATGGTGAGATCAGATCATACCGGCTGTTGTCAGACTCCTTGTGCATACACAAATCTCACTGGATTATTACAATTAATGGCAAAAAGAATGTTTGGAAATGTAAACTGATCTGACACACACTACAGAAAAAGATAAAGATAAGGGCGGGGGGGGGATATTAACATGCCTAAGACTTTTGCACAGTACTGTATATATATATATATATATATATATATATATATTACTTAGCTACTACTTTTTTTTTAAATGGTGCAGAGGACAATCAAAAGGTACATTCCCATAATACTTGCAAAATTATATTAATATTAATTGCATTAATTGCATTAGTCGCTAGCGTGTCTCTTAGGATCAGGGGAGTGACATTTACTTGTACAGCTCTTTACTAGCTGGCCTCCGTTACACAGTGATGACGTATTTCTTCAGGCCATCCCGTAACTTGGCATCACGGTTGCCTCAACAAGGGATTTTTCCATTATCTCTCGGATTAACGCAGAAAATAAGGTCTGTGACCAACAAAAGCTTATGATTCTTGCACGGTTTGTTCATGACTTCAATGTCACCATCACTAAGCTTCCAACATCTCTTTCAGCCTTTTTTAAAAACATTTTTTACCTGAGTTTGAGCTATACTCATTTGCAAGAGCATGATTATAAACTATTGAAAGTGGACCAGTGACGAGTTTACCTGTTCTGCTGATGACCTTTAATGTCCCGAGAGCCTCTCTAGTCCTCATTTAGACACTTGTTAGCAACTGCCTTTTACAAGACAAGTAAAAGCCTTTTTTTTTTTAATCACTGGGTATTACTGATGTATTTTATGTCATAGAATAAAACGTGAAAGTGTCTTGAGCTTTTGTTCACCACAGACCTTATTTTTAAGCATTTAACCAAAATCCCATTTTAAAAAAAACCATTGATTTCTGGATGTTGCTAAAATACTAACTCGTGTCCGGGTTTTGGCCTACAAAAATACGTCATCCCTGCAGCACTCTATAACTTCTAGATTATTTTTTAAATTGGAGAGTGAAGGTCAAGTAAACACATTGCATTGTGGGGTATGATATTCTATGCACTGTGCTATATTGTATACAGTAAGTACTATGCATTTTATATTGCATTAATAGTAAGAGTAGCAAAGTTAGTATGACATTCTGAACTTTCTTCTTATTCTGTGTCCCATTCAACTCGAAAGAATGCTATAGCGAACAACTCTATATGTCATACAAAAAGACTGTGTAGTTAACATGTCACAAAGCTAACAGTTAGCTATTTTAATATGCATAGATATGCAAGTAACTCACAAATATAGTTTAGTTCACAAATTTAATTTAGTTTTTATCTATTTTTTTTTTATTGAAAGTTTGAAGTTGGTAAGATTTTTAAACGTTTTTGAAGGAAGTCTCTTCTGCTCACCTGTATTTATTAGCTAAAAATATTAGTACATTTTTTACATTCTATTGTAATGCATATTTATGCTGGCATTGCTGATCTTCCAGCATCAATACTCCAGTCTTCATTTTTTTTTGATCAAAGTTCAAAAGAGATTAAAAATAGAATAGAACAAAATATAATAAATGTAATTTTTATTATTATTTATTTGAAATAATTATTTTGTAATAATTGTACAAATATTTGTACAATAATTGTAATCGCATCCTCGCTGAATCAAAGTATTAATTAAAAAAAAAATCTTACTGGCCCCAAACTTTTGAACGCTGGTGCAAGTATACTTATATCAAATCTATGTGTTTACATTCAGTAAAATGTTTTTGTTTTGTTTTTTGCACAGAGCTAATCGCATGAGAATGACTCTCTAAAATCAAGAACCACTATGGAAATAAAGTTAATGCAAATGTATTGTATCATCCTTGGCAAAGAAGTTGTAATGCAGTTGTATTGCTACTTTTTATGTCAAATAAACTCAAACTCAAACGCAATGCATTCTGGAATTGCGTTCTCGATGAAGTTATCTTAGAAGACAGCATAATTAAACAACCTTAGTGTTAGGAGCACACCAATGATGCCTTAAAGGCTGTTTATTCCGGAAGCTCACTAGATTTTCCACCGCAGCTTATATGTGAATCTGTACTTTTTTGAGATGTTTGTAGTCATTGTACTTGAGCAAAGGCACCCGATGTGCTTAATAAGGACGCGGTAATTGGTTGATCTGCCCTGTGCCAAAGCATGAAGCTGGAGGAAGCCATTGGCTGTTGGGAATGTAATCCGTCATTGGCTTACAGACTGAAGTGTGATGCACTAAGACTTCCTGGAGGCCAGAATGAGATCTAATGGATTATTACAATCACTGCGTGTGTGTGTGTGTGTGTGTGTGTGTGTGTGTGTGTGTGTGTGTGTGTGTGTGTGTGTGTGCTGATTAGTTTATTGTCAAATGCAACACAGAGAGGTGTTTCATCACTTAATAATGATACTGGCATGAATACATTTTTTACACTATAGAAACTATATAGTGTACAACTATAGAAACATGTATTTAAAAAACTAAATATGATTATTTCATATTGACTTTAAAATAAAAAAAATCATGAGTTTTTATCATGATTTGTGCCATATTATAATCAGATCTAAAATGTTTTTTTTTTTTCTGGAATGACCCTAATTTTACGGTTTGGTTTTTTATTACTTCATCAGAATGGTACGAATCTTGGTAAAGGTTTTGGCACTTGCTATGTGAACACAAATAAAAAATCATGGACATGATTTGAAAAGGTTAAATAGTCACACTTGTACTGTTCACAGTCAAAAATGAGCGCATTGGAAGTGAATGGGAAATTTATTTAATCTAGTGGAAACTTTTGGTACTGCACCCGAACAAAATCTCACTGAAAGCACATTTTTTAAGATATCAACCTCAAATTTGGAGCACAGCGTGTTTAGATTTATGGCTTTGATTTTTCTCACAGTTTTAGAGTAAAACTAAAAAAACTGAAATTAAATAAAATTAAAATATAATACATTAATTTGTATTTGAACATGCAAATTGCCATTTTTGACCGCCACACGAGCACCGGGTAAAATTTGTACAATTGGGTGGTGCAAAATGTGCATGAAATGTAATGCAAATGTATTTGACTTTCTGCATGTGTAATGATTTTTTTAATGATCGACAAGTCATAGTGATGCTTGTCTAGAGGCTTAAAAAGTCTAGATTAAATTTGACTAACTTTCCTCATCCATGTTCTTGACTCGTGTCATTGGGCCTCAGGTGGAAAGTGTCCTTCACTCCAGTAAACACACTGAAGCCACAGAACTAACAGGCCTTTTGACTTCACCACACCTACAGGTAAATGATGAGGGAATGTCACACAACGTGTCCTTGTTGGCATCTGTATAATTTCACTAAAGTTTTAATGGTCACACAACCTTTGACCTCAGCAACAAATATATGGGAATTTTCTCCTCCCACTTAAAAGCTGATAAGCCTTTTATTTTGCTATCATAAATATGCAAGATGATATGGCTAAATGCAAATGATTGTTTGCATTGGTAACGCTTTACAATAAGGTCCCATTAGTTGCCTAACACATTAACAATGAGCAATACATTGTTATTGCTGTCTGAAACCACATCAGACCACCATTTAAGAACTAGTGAAGCAGACATTATCAATGGCTTATGTTATCAATCAGCCATTTGATCAAAGAATCAAGATCTGATCTGCTGTCTAAACATGTTCAGGTCCAAATCAAACGCTAACAAGGGCATGAAAACAACTTCCCTGTGTGTCTATTTGTACACACCACAGGTTAGATCCAATTATCGGCCTTAGAAATAGATACCTGCCACAGAACAGGACACAAGATTATTACCCTCCCTGCATAACAGAAGATATTCACCCCTTTCCCAGCCCTCCCGCTGCTTTCCCTCGCCACACGCACAGCGGGCATTTAAAGCAGTCTGTCTCTCTTCCTACTGTATGAAAAATTACAGGTAAGAGGTGATGTGATGATTGACAGCGCTGTGTGGAGATTATGGAGGATTGGGTTTATGTTCAGGTTAAGCTGTGCATCATGTTTGGCAGTCTGGCATTGAGAATCTGATGTGGCCAAGGGTTATTATTGTGAGGTGCGGTACGCCTGTCAATTTCAGTGAGGTAAAGCGGCAATCCTGTGTCAGGGGGGTTTCAATGTGAGACAGAGTCTTGGGTTAAACGAAATGGGCGGGAACTTGCTTGAGTGCTTCTCAGCTTGAAAGAAGATTGATTGTTTGCTTGTTTACATTTTTTTTTTAAGGCAGGGCTTGTTTTCAAAGCATACAGATATTCTACATAACTTGATTTTTGACAGTAGGTGCTGAAGTTGCCACCATGATGCTAGGGTTTTGAGTGGTTGCTAGGGTGTTGCTATGCAGTTGAGTTGTTTAAAATGTAGCTATGTGGATGCTTTGGTGTTCTGGGTGGTTGTAAGGGTGATGCTAGGCTGTTATAGGCTAGGTAGCTGCTATAGGGTGTTTTCTGTGCTTACTAGGGAGTTGATATGTGGTTTCTAGGGTGTTGTTATGCAGCTGCTAAGGTGTTCTTAGTATTTTAAAATGTTTCTACGTGGTTGTTATGCTGTTCTGGGTGGTTGTAAGGGTGTTTCTAGGCTGTTCGCTAGGTAGCTGCTATAGGGTGTTTTCTGTGCTTACTAGGGAGTTGATATGTGGTTTCTAGGGTGTTGCTAGGGTGTTCTGAGTGTTTTAAAATGTTTCTATGTGGTTGCTATGGTGTTCCGGGTGGTTGTAAGGGTATTGCTAGGCTGTTCGCTAGGTAGCTGCAATAGGGTGTTTTCTGTGCTTATTAGGGAATTGATAGGTGGTTGCTAGGGTGTTGCTAAGCTGTTTGCTAGGTAACTGCTAAAGGGTGTTTTCTGTGCTTACTTGGGAATTGATAGGTGGTTGCTAGGGTGTTGCTAGGCTGTTCGCTAGGTAGCTGCTATAGGGTGTTTTCTGTGCTTACTGGGGAGTTGATATGTGGTTGCTAGGGTGTTGCTAGGCTGTTTGCTAGGTAGCTGCTATAGGGTATTTTCTGTGCTTACTGGGGAGTTGATATGTGGTTGTTTCTAGCCTGATGCTAGGTAGGTGCTATAGGGTGTTTTCTGTGCTTACTAGGGAGTTGATAGGTGGTTGCTAGGGTGTTGCTATGCAGTTACTAAGGTGTTCTGAGTTGTTTACCATGTTGCAATGCGGTTGGTATAGTGTTCTGGGTGGTTGCAAGGGTATTGCTTGGCTGTTGCTAAGTAGCTGCTATAGAGCTGGTAAGTCCCGCCCATCCGTAAAACCCCAAGTGGACCTCTAGGTTGAAAAATCGTCAATGCAAGTGAATGGGAGAAAATAATTATTTTCTGGTCCCGTTTGAATTGTGCCATGAATGTGAACATATGTTGTCTGTGAATTTTTTTATATAATTTTTCATGTTACGAGTTTGACAGTATATGGTATGATTCTTCGGCTAGCAGTTGTGGAAAAGACATAACGAGAAAGACTACATGTCGCCTATGTGACGTAACCCCATAAAGTTGACTTACCCGTGGTTTTCGCCAACCTCAACGATTTTGTCCTCTCCCTGAAAGAAGGTGGTGAAGTGCACCAAAGACACAGCCATGTTTAGCGGGATCCGTGACGTGAGCTAGTGTCCGTGTGCGAGTGGTGGTGACGTTTCAAACGCGTCGAAAGCAGCGAAGAGTTGTAGTCCACAAAGTGCTCTCACACAAAGTCTAACTGTATCAAACTTCTACCCGCTAAATTGTAGCATTCTTTACACGAAAAATTATATAAAAAATGCACAGACAACATATGTTCACATTCATGGCACAATTCAAACGGGACCAGAAAATAATTATTTTCTCCCATTCACTTGCATTGACGATTTTTCAACCTAGAGGTCCAGTGGGGTTAGCGGAAGGGGCGGGACTTACCAGCTCTATAAGGTGTTTTCTGTGCTTACTAGGGAGTAGGTAGGTGGTCGCTAGGGTGTTGCTATGATGTTCTGTATATTTGTAAAAGTGTTGCTAGGTAGTTGCTATAGGGTGTTTTCAGTGTTTACTATGGAGTTGGTAGATGGTTTTTTAGGGTGTTGCTATGCTAAGGTGCTCTGATTGTTTTCAAATGTTGCTATGCGGTTTCTCTAATGTTCTGGGTAGTTGAAGTTATGTTGCTAGACTGTTGCTAGGGTGTTTTCTGTGGAGTTGATAGGTGGTTGCTAAGGTGTTACTATGCAGTTACTAAAGTGCTGAAGGGAGTTTTTTTTTATATTCAATTGCAGGAGTGTTCAGGGTTGGTTGCAATGTGGTTGCTAAAGTATTGCTATGCAGCTGCTAGGGTGTTCTGGATGATTCCTTACTGGCTCAAGTCAAACGGGTCGAGGCCGACATCTCCATTCACCAGTGCTGATGTTCATGGTTCTTCCTCAGGCCCTGATGGAAGCTCACGACTGTATAGCCGAGCAGGAATCGGATGTTGAAACTATTGAAGAGCTGGACCATGATGAAAAGACCACCAAACTAGTTTCCCTGGAGAAAACTCGTGACATGCCTCTAGTAAGTCATTCATCTACATTCATTGACATTTATAGTCTCTAAGGGCATCAATGAACATGTGTGTGTGTATATATATTCTTTATTATATTTGTATATATTTATTATATAGGCTAGTATATATATTTTCATAATAGTTTTTTACTCTGATTTTAAACTATAAATTTAAATTCTATATTCAAACTGTACGTTTGAATTCAGTTACATTGATTGTTTATAGATATTTGATTGTGTTTCTGTATATGTTTAGGGTGTGACGGTTCGTAATGAACTTGACTGCGTCATCATCAGCCGGGTGGTGAGTGGAGGAATGGCAGAGAAAAGCAACCTGCTCAGTGAAGGAGATGAAATCCTAGAGATCAACGGTGTTTCAGTTCGTGGGAAAAGTGTTAATGATGTTCACAACATACTGGTGAGATCTAGCAGGTCCTAAACTCTTTGAAACGCCTCATACTCTTTAACCGTAATAATTGGCTGATATTGACTACCATTCGAAAGTTTTGAGGTCTGTGTTTGAAAGACGTCTCTTATGCTCACCAAAAATCTTGTGAAATAATATTAAAATTTAAAATAGCTGTTTTCTATGTGAATATATTATAAAATCATCATCGTCTTCAGTGTCGCGTGATCCTTCAGAAATCATTCTAATATGTTTTTTCTTCTTCTTTTTCTTTGTCTCTAGTCCAGCATGCATGGGTCCCTCACATTTCTGCTCATCCCAAACTGTCAAAACAAGCTAGCTCCTCACAGACCGGCTGTGGTACGACTTCATCTTCATCATCTCTTCATCTTCATTCCTTCATTTGAGTGTGTGCTGCCTTTTCTAGGGGCCTTCTGGGATTTTTGTCTTTGACTCTGTTTGAAACCCTTGTGGGCTTCTTGTTACAATGCATTCTGGGATAGCCTTATGCATGAAGTATGTCTGTGATCAGGGTTTGAAACTAACTTTTTTAAACTCACCGGCCAATTTGGCTACAAAATTTTAAAGTTACCGGCCATTCAGAACTTCAACTAGCCAAAAATAAATAAATTAATTAAAAGAAAGAAACCATAAATATATATATATAAACCATGTGTGTATATATATATATATAATTTTTGGATTTCATACATACATTTCTTGTTCAAACAAAATCCGGTCATCCAGCCATCTCCTCCCTTCCTCTTCCATCCTCATCCTTTCACCAAAAATGTATTTTAGGTGGACAGATCAATACAGTACAGTACAGGAACATCAAAAAATGTTGGATGTTGGAAAATAACAATGCCTTTTTCTGTTAACCACATTTTTTTTAGACTGCACTTTTGCTTTAATGCAATTGAACAAAAACACGTTCAAGTAAGCCAGATATGCGCAGATTCTGCGCAATACGATGTATTTAATACACCATGATGACTCAAGAGTTGAGTATCCTGATAGGCTGATTGGTCCTTAACTCAATCACATCATTCTCTATAGGGCTCAGCTGACTGGTTCCTGCTGTATCAGTAGCCAATGAGCTGATCAACCTTCAAACACTTGGTCATCATTTGCTGTAGCATTACAGCTCGCTTACAGAAACCCTCCACCTTCCCCAGCTCCACCTGTATAGATCTGCTAGTGGTAAATCATGTAGAATATATGGAGCAGCAGCATTTCTTACTCAAAACAGCAGCAATAACAGCAGATGTAGATCTATTCTGCCAAGACCAAACATATCAGCATTTTCATATCCATTACCAAACACAACAGAGTTGTCAGAACTAAGTTTCTTCATCTAAATGTGTCATTCATCCGTCCTCCTCATTCTCTTTCTTTACAGATGCATGTGAAAGCAAACTTCAGCTATGACCCATCTGAGGACCGATATGTGCCGTGCAGAGAGCTCGGCCTGTCCTTCCAAAAGGGGGACGTCCTCCACGTCACTAGCCAGGACGACCCCAACTGGTGGCAGGCGTACAGGGAAGGACATGAGGACCAGAAGCCCCTCGCCGGACTCATTCCTGGTTAGTGTCTGCTTAGAACAGATAGTAGAGCGCATGCTGAGTTATGGGAGATAACAAATAAATCCATTGAAAAAATATATATTTTATAAGCTGCATATAAAATATTTATCATATATTTGCAGTGATTTTGCGCTTAGAAATTGGTCATTAAGTTTAAACTCTGATTCATTGATTTCAGCCTTATTTTATTATTATTTATGTATTCACTAATATTTTAATTGGTTTTTATATTTTTCATTTTCATTTCAATTTAGATTTTAGAATTGATGTGCTTTTGTCATTTTTATAATTTTTTTAAATATTTGATATAGTTTTTATTCCTTTTTATTTCAGTTATAGTTTTAGAAATGTTTGTAGGCCTATAGAATTAGCTCTTCTATAGAGTTAGTGTTTTTTTGTTGAAGTTTTTTAAAGTTGCCACTCACCGCCAGCATTTTTGATCATTTTCACAAAACTTTCATGACCCCCAGAATATTTTGTTGTATGAATATCTGATTCTGAACATGCAACTTATCAAAAGAAAGAACAGAGCCTCTGCTTTAATAAAACAAATTCTAGCTTTATGCATTCTTTTCTTTTCTTTTTTTTAACACTTTAAAAACAACATTTTAAACAAAAAGCTGCTGAGAAAATCACATTTTTTGTCAGAGATCCAGATCAGATTCAGATCTGATAGATCAAGTCCATCATTCTTAATGTTTGATAATCATGTTATTTTACATATATGCATAAGCAATGCTTCTATTGTTCGTTTCTGCTTCTTCGCCTGTGTTGTTTTGATCTGCGGATTCAATACTTTTTCAGAAGATGAGCAATAGCGCCCCCTACCGTATAACATTGAAAACATGGATCTAATTTCAATAGTTTTATAACACTGAGGGCCCTATTTTAACGATCTGAAACGCAAGTATCAAGCGCGAAACGCAAGTAACTTTGTGGGCGGGTCTTGGGTGCTGTTGCTATTAGACCGGCGGGATAAAATACAGAGAAGTGACGTTGGGGATGGGAGAAACTCACCCAAAATAGCTTTGGTTAAACAGGCGTATAAAAATTTGGGTAAATGTGTAAGCTAGATTTATGCCTATTTTTTCACATCTTCATGGACACCACAATGATTTCCCTCATGTGTTAATTTTTTTCCTTGTAATTATGTATGGTTTTCTAAAAATGAGAACTGCTGCGTCTTGTGTGTAGATGAGAGAAGCAAAGTGTATGCGCGTTGTGCACACGCTACATTGATTATGGCCAAGCATGCGCCCTTAAAATAGCATATGAATAACATGCGCAACGCGCCACTGACTTTAGACAAGGTTTTTCCTGGTCTGTGGCGGAATTGTTTTCTGAAACTGCAAAATAGCACCAGGGAACGTTTGCGCCGGAACACGCCTCCTCTTTTCACTGAACCACCCCCGGGAGAGCAAGTTCATTCCCTAATTTAACGACGTGCGTCTGTGGAGGGAAAAGTCCGCTGTGCGTCAGGTGCAAAATAGGAATGAAACATGCGTCGGTGTACAAAGTCAATTGCGCTGGGTGCAAGATAGGGCCCAATTAATTAATAATTAAAATATAAAAATTAAATCATATTAAATAATTTCAGAACGAATTTTGAGATATTTATTGGATATGGTTAACTATTGCCCAGTTTTAGTTTTAAACCCTATTTGTTCGTATGATTGTTTGGAGTTATTTTCTATATAGTCAAATTACTTGTAGTTGTGTGGTGCATATGTCTAAGACAAGAGGCATGTTGTGTTCTCTCAAGGGAAGAGCTTCCAGCAGCACAGAGAAGCCATGAAGAAAACCATCACGGACAGGAATCAGGAGTATAAAGGTGAGCTGGACAGTGTTTCCCTGCTAAAACTCATATATACTCATAAACATACAGTACATGCTTTGAGTTTGCATCCTCCTTGGAATTCTTCGCCGTTGCTGTTGAACCTTATGTGGAAAGTTCGTCAATGATAATAGTTATTCTTTCTTTAGGGAAACTTTGGTGCGCTAAGAAAAGCAATAAGCAACGGAAAAAACTATTGTATAACCCTAATAAGAATATTGGTGAGTATTATCTTTTTTAATTCTTAGTCATGAAATCTGAATTTATCCTTGATTGTTCCTGCTCTTGCACTGTTAAAAATGTATTTTACTTCAAAGTTTCACGTTTAATTCAATGCGTTACTTGCCATTTCTTAGAAATTGCTAGTAAATTTCACAAATAATTACAAAGTGGCAGTTGTTTTGAAGTAAATCCATTCTTTTTCAGTGCTTTTTTGGTTGCTTACTTGTGCAAATGAATGATGACCCACCATCAAGTCCCTATTTACAGCTTGGGTGCAAGTATAGGGGATTTCCACCCGTTTAACTCTGCAGAAACTGTACATTTGATGAGTCTGATGTGAACGAGGTGTGAACGGTTAAAGACTGAGGAAGGTTGTTGGTTAATTGACGGCTGTTCACGGAGGGAGGTTTCCTCTTCTCTTCTTTTGTGATTTCTTGCATGCCTCTCCACACTAAAGATGGGCAAAATGAAATAACAATGAAAGCTGTTCTCATGCCCTGGTTGCAATTTGCATTAAAAAAGAAAAAGAAAAGACACACTGAGAAGGAACATTTACCTTTTGGTATCCAGCATTGTCTCATGTTGTGGACCTTCATTGTTTGGGAATTTCTCTGAGAAATGTCGGATTTAAGTCCTGTAACTTAAAGGGGTGGTTGATTATGATTTGACTTTTCTAACTTTAGTTAGTGTGTAATGTTGCTGTTTGAGCATAAACAACATCTGCAAAGTTACAACGCTCAAAGTTCAAAGCAAAGGGAGATATTTGCTTTTAAAGAAATTGCTTTTTAAGGAATAACAAACGGCTGGTATAGACTACACCACATTCCTCCCGGGTTAGTGACATCACCAACCCTAGAATTTACATAAACCCCGCCCCCTGAACACAATTTATAGATTATCAAGACAGAATATGCTAATCAATGACTAGAAGATAACTACACATAAGCTACATAAATTCATCAACTAACCATTCAGAAATGTCCTGTTGCTTCTACATGTTGTCACTTCTTCTTGAGTCTCTCCATCATTGTCTGACTTCAGTTTGAACATAAAAGGCTAAACGTTTTTGAAATGTTCAGTGCATGTCTGTGTGAGTGCAGCTGTTGTAGCTCCGCCCCCTGTGCCGGGAGCAGCAGCTCATTTGCATTTAAAGGAACAGACAAAACGGTGTGTTTTTGCTCACCCTCAAAAAGTGACAATTTTAACATGCTGTATAAAAATATCTGTGGGGTATTTTGAGCTAAAACTTCACACACACACTCTGGGGACATCAGACTTAATTTACATCTTGTGAAAAGGGCATTATACCACCCCTTTAATCTTGAGCTGATTTCAATAGCCCTAGTCTAGACTAATGACATGTATATTTTGCAAACTCTCGCCAGTAAGGAACATTTGTCATTGTTCAGAGCATTACAGTGAGGATATCCTGACCTATGAGGAGGTGTCACTGTACCAACAGCCGCCCGAACGCAAGCGTCCCGTCGCTCTGGTTGGTCCACCGAACAGCGGACACAATGAACTGAGACAGAGACTGTTGTCCTTACAGCCGGACCGCTTCACCGGTGCTGTTCCACGTAAGACTATGCTTTTCTACAACTTTAAGTACTTTTTCTACAGCAACACGTGATATGCATGTGCACGCCGTCAGCGCTTTCACAGATTCACGTTTTTGAAGTTTGCGCAGAGATGATAATGTTTTTCAAAATTTTCAACACTTGGAACCTAATCTTTGCAACGGAAGTAAATCAATCAAAACTAACTTTAGCTGGATAATAACTTTATCCTAGAGCTGCTGTAAACCCTAAATAATCTGTTACGGTAATTTCATATTATCACTGTAAAGCTGCTTTGAAACAATCTATATTGTTTAAATGAAGGGGACTTGACTTGGCATAAAGTTATTTAACATTAAACTTAACCACAATGGCTCACTAACTGCATCTATACAAAAATAAATGTCATAAGAGACTGATTTGGAAGGTTTGCATACAATCGTAATCATAATTAAGATTTTTTAAAGTTTCTAAGAAGTCTCTTCTGCTCACCAAGGATGGATTTATTAGATGTAAAAATTGTAAATAACTGTTTTCTATGTAAATATATAGTAAAGTGTAATTTATTCCTGTGATTAAAGCTGTATTTTCAGCATCATTACTCCAGTCTTCAGTGTCACATGACCCTTCAGAAATCACTCTAATATGATGATTTGATGCTCAAGAAGCATTTATTATTATCAATGTTGAAAATAGTATTTGCTACTTGTTGATACGTGATACGCTACAATTTTCCCAGTTTTGAGGTAATAAGATTAAGATAAAGAATAAGCTAGGATGCATTAAATGTAAGTGAAAGACATTTGTATTTTAGTATTTGTATTTTGAGCACTTCTTGAGTTGTTTGCCTCTTCATGATGAATCGCTTGCTGTATTCCTCATTTATAAGCTGCTTTGGATAAAGGCGTCTGCTAAATGATTAAATGTAAATAATATTACAAACGATTCTATTTCAAATAAATGCTGTTCTTTTGAACTCTCTATTCGTTAAATAATCCTGAAGAAATGTATTACAGTCTCCACAAAAATATGAAGCAGCACAACTGTTTTACCATTTTTAATAATAATAATAATGTTTCTTGAGCAGCAAATCATCATATTAGAATGATTTCTGGAGGGTCATGTGACACTGAAGACTGGAGTAATGATGCTGAAAATACAGCTTTGATAAATGACACTTAACAATACATTCACATAGAAAACACTTATTTTAAATTGTACAAATATTTCATTGTTTTAACTGTATTTTTGATTAAATAAATAGCAGAAGACACTTCTTTCAAAAACATTATAAAAATCTTAATTATTCCAAACTTTGGAACTCATCACATTGTAAGCATGCACATAATGCTGCAAAATCCTGTCTATGTTTCTAAGCTTTGGAACAGAACCAATCATTTCCTTAAGAAAGACTTATATACATTAATGCATACAAACAGACATTGTTTATACACTGCCTACTATTTTGCCATGCATATCTATTGTGCATCTTATATGTGATTTTGCACACGTTACAGACACCACACGAAACCCCCGCACGCATGAGCTCAACGGAAGAGAGTACAACTTTGTGTCACGACAGAGCTTTGAATCTGAACTGGCTGCTGGGAAATTCATCGAGTCGGGCGAGTTTGAACAGAACCTGTACGGCACACATACGGACTCAATCAGACAGGTTGTCAACTCTGGAAAAATCTGCCTTCTGTGTCTGCAGCCCAGGGTAAGACTCACTGACGAAGGTGTACTTGTTTTACCAAGTCTGAGAAGCATGGAATTGGTTGGTCGTATGACGTGTGTGATATTAATAAATTTAAAAAAGCACACTTCCTTTTTGTCTTGTTTTCTAGCACAAATATCTATCTTTTCAATCTATTTATCCTTTCTGGGAGGTAAAAATGATCAAAATGAAGTGAGTTTATGCTTAAAACAAGAACATATATCTGCCAATGGGGTCAGAAAAAAAGATTATTTTTCGTAACCTCATTGGCGGATATTTGATTGTGTTTTAACTCACTTCATTTTGATCAATTTTTCAGAAAACAAGACTCAATATCTTACGTCATTTTGCTTCTCAAGTAAATGTTTAGATATGTGTACAGGAAAACATGACAAAAATACTGAGTGAGAATCATTTTTTGCAGTGCAAACTAGAAAGGTAAGGCAAGTAATAATAAATAATTGACAATATGCAATAACACTGTGCAATTTACAAATGACATAACCAGCAAAATATGAAACCAGAGAGGAAATATAGCCTAATGTATATAAAAATAAAAGCTGTGAAAATGTGAACTACACATCATTAAATAACTTTTATTTCATCAGTTTAATTTATATGCACCATTATAAAAATGCATACTGATTAAGAGAAATCTTTATTTAACTGAATATTTTATTAATTCGTTTTTTTAAATAGTTTATTGTGAACATTATTACACAACCACCAAGTCAAGGCAAACAAAAGGTCAAAAGCAAGAGTCAAAACAGCATAATTACACCAAACAAGACTGCACTAAAATAATACATACTTACCATGGAAAAATATAAAGATTTGGTGTTGGTTCTTAAAATTATTTTCCTCAAAATAATAGGGTCTGCTTTTTTTCACGTCGCATAACTGATGATCTCAGCCTTTCGTAGGCACGTCACTCACGATTGTGGTCCAATCAGATCGCTACGCAGTGGTAGGGGGGCGGAGCTTATGCAGAAACCTCACTGAGTCTGCGCGCGTGTTCTGCAGCAACGGAACCCGGTCCGAGGAGGCACTGAGGCTGTGTCTAGATTCATCCGCCTCTTTTTTTTTTCCTGCTCGAAATGGCATCGCCGGAGGATGTCGGAGCGAAAAGGCAGATGTTTTATGAAATCGAGTGTGTAATAGAAGATTGCGATACTGAAGTTGGATACAAGCCTTTGTCAGACAGCGATGAGCTCGACGATTCGGCGGCGGAGGAGGAACCGCGAGAAGAAGAGTAAGTAATACGGTCACGTGTAGTGTTTTTACCTGTTCTAGGGCAAACAATGTGTTTTGTTGCTTACTAAAGAATGCATTTTTGAAGCTAGAAAGAAAAAAAATACAGTGCTTGAAAGACACCGAAGTATAAAATCATAGTGTAAAGAATAGTGTTAAAGACCCCATGAAATAAACTAATACACTACATTAGAGGCGTAACGGTATACAGCGGTTCGGTAACGTTACAGCAACGTTACCTTTTATTTTTTTATTAAACAGTTGTTTATCGAACAAATTGTCTCTCTCTTTAAATTATTTAAATTATTATTTAATATTTCTTAATCTCTCTGCTAATGCTGTAAACTATATACTGGGATCACTTTCTTGCACGTTACTGTAATATTAAAGGTTACAATTAACAGAGCCCAAACTATTAAAATCATATGCTGTTTATTTTTAGATATAACAATTAAAACTCAAATGAAAAAAAAACATAAATTGCACACAAGCCAGGTTTTGTATTAATTAGCCTAAATTTAATTAGAACTCCAATTTCTACTCCTATTTATTTTTGAAATAATATAATGATTTACACAGTTGCTGCTATCATAACTTGTTTTCATGACAAATTTATTGAAACATATATTCAAATTAAGACATTACTAACAGGTAAAGTAAATATAACGAATATATAAGCTAATATAGCGCATATATTTAGTGAAATGCTCCCCTCAGGAGTTAATTTCTCTAGTGAACTAACATGTTGTGACCAGTACATGACTTGCCTGAGGTATATGAAATTAACCTTATACATTAATTTATCACTACATTATAACTGTCTTTTCTCATCTGGGAAAATGGCCAAAATCTAAATAAAGCAATCTTGCATTCAGGGGCATATGCATATTTTTGTTCAATACAATTCTCTCTTCAGTAAGAATGCCCAGTCCTCTAAATATTGAAAATATTGTTCATGGCTGACATAAAATAAAAACTACATAAGGGATTTGCCCATCAGTGTGTCCCACCCCAAATTCTTGTTCCAATAGGCAATATGTCGATATATAAACTGCAGCTGTCATGTGATTTTCAGGTATATTCTTATAGATGCAGATATGAGAAAATTATGCATATCACTGGGAAAAAGCACAATGATCATGTGTGCCCAAGATGGTCTATAATACATGGAGCAAGCAGTCATTTTCTCCATTAATTATAGTCTTTTAAGATGGGTCTGACACTGGTAAAACATTGTTGCTATGCAACAAAAATAGGGAGCTGTGCATGCACATGCACTGGCACATCTCTGCAAAATATACACTTCTGGATTTGAATGGCAGTCAGAGAGAAAAGATGCTCTTTGCAGCCAGATGGTAGTTACAGCATTGTTAACCAGCCAATCTTTGACCCTTTTTGTAAGCTAATCATACGAAGATCCTGATCTTACAACATATATCTTGTAAAAGAGTTTTTATTTTTTTGTACTAGACTCAAAATATTGCCATGCCAAACAACACTTATGGGGCAAAACTAAAATTTTAATTTTTCTGATAAAAATTTTGATTTAAGAAGGTTTTGCTGTGCTTGTTTGTAGGGCAGCATAATTTGGACAAATCTTTTGAAATTTATCTATCAATATGACTGTAAAGTAATAATAATAATAATTATTATTATTAGTAGTAGTAGTAGTAGTAGTGCTACTATTAAATATAAAATATTTAACTAAATAAATGTTGCTTTTGTAATATTTCAGTGTAAAATATAAAATTAAGACAAGTTTGGGAAAATGATTGGCGCATCTTGCCTGTTCAAATGCAGCCGTGCAGAGATTAGGGGTGTGCAATATTGTCAGAAAATGATATCTCAATATTTTCTGGGATTTTGTCGATAACAGTGATTTGACATATGTGACCCTGGACCATAAAACCAGTCACATGGGTCTATTCTTTAAAATTGAGATTTGTACATCATCTGAAAGCTGAATAAATAAGCTTTCCATTGATGGAGAAATCCTAAAGGATATTTTCTCAATGTTGTGATTATTTATTTATTTATTTTTTTTTTTTTTTTTTTTTTTTTTATTTATTTATTTATTTGGTTTTTTTTTGCACCCTCAGATTCCAGATTTGTTTTGTTAGGATATAACAATATTTGGCCGAGATACAACTATTGAAAATCTGGAATCTGAGGGTGCAAAAAAATCGAAACATTGAGAAAATCTCCTTTAATGTTGTCCATTTATGTTCAAGATTGTGTTGCATTCACTCACAAAAATAAATGTTTTATATATTTACAGTAGGAAATTTACAAAATATCTTCATGGAACATGATCTTTACTTAATATCCTAATGATTTTTGGCATAAAAGAAAAATCTATAATTTTGACCCATACAATGTATTGTTGGCTATTGCCACAAATATACCCGTGCAACATGTGACTGGTTTTGTGATCCAGGGTCACATGTTTAGTTGAGTGTGTTATTGTGCAGGTACCTCGGCAGGTTTAGGTCTGCCATGGACAGCTGACTCCTAAAGTGTTTGATATTCTTCATATTCTGTGCGCTGGTTAGTTTGCAGCAGTGACAGAAATGAAAATGTCAAATAAGTTTAAATATATTTTTACTTTTTTATCTGCATTTTTGCCTTTTATAAGGGCAGTGTAGAAGCGAATCATTAAGCATTGCTTTGACTTCTACAATCGGGCGGCTAGTATCAACAAGCTGTCCATAATTCCTCGTTGAAATCGTTTATTTTTTCCTTTTCGTTTTGAACGGCATAAACACAGCCGCACATGTCACCACAGGGGGGTCACGATATTATAATTCAATAGAAATAAGCCCATACATAAAATACAAAAGTAAAAAATTACAAATAAATGAATATTTATCATAATTATTTTATAAATAAAATAAAAACGAAACTTTAAAGTGGCCATAACAGGCCATTTTTTTTATTTCGAAACGTTTTGATGTTTTAAAAATGAAACATTGACGATATATACTGTATATAAAATTATTTTAAAATTGAAAAGATACTTTAAATGTGAAACTAAAACCACGGCAAGTCACTGTTAATGAGCAAGTAATCATTTCAGGAACGAAGCTTATTGTGTGAGTCACTGAATCATTCATTCAGATTTGTTCAAATGGACTGATTCATTCAGTAATGAAACACCGCTGTGTTGAGAATAGCAAAAAAAAAGTCTTGCTAGCGCTGTAGTTTTTTTCTTCTCTGTTTCGTTTTCAGACGATTTGTTCCCCTGGTTTTTATGTTTTCTGTTGCCTAAAGCGCAATAAACCTCTTTAATGTGATATAACTATGATAATTAATTTGTAATCACTAAGTGCATGCATATTAATTGTATTCATTATATGTTACAGTATTGATTCTTCAGAAGAATGGGAGCCTCTCATGCGTTCAAAACTAAAGAGGAACGCATCCTCCTCGCCTTCGTCGTCCTTACCGCGACGAAGAGGACGACCACCTAAAACTGCTTTGAGTCCCTCCCCAACGGCACCAGTGATGGGCAGCACACCTAAAAACACCCCAGCTATCTCTTTACCCCGACGGAGAGGCAGACCTCCTAAAGACAAATCTAAAATCAAACTCTTTCCTAAACCCTCCTCGTTTGCCACCATAGTCCCTAAACCCCCACCTTTTGCCACACTGATCCCTAATTCTGCATCCGGCATTAAATTCAGCCCTAATTCTACACCCGCGTTTACACTTGGCTCTAATTTCACTCCTATAACCCTCTCCAGTCCCTCATCCTCCATTAAACTGAGCCCTAATTCTACACCCATACTCATCCCGAATGCCACATCCACTTTTAAACTCAGCCCGAACTCCTCGTCCGCTTCGAATCCGGCATCGATAGCCACACTCATCTGTACACCCACATCAACGGGGCTGCTGTTAGACGGGGACGCCAGCCAGATCAAGACGGGGAAGGAAGAGGAACTATGGGAAGAGAAGTGAGTAATCATAAATAGAGATTTTTTTATTAATTTTTTTTATTTACAGGTGTAATGGGACCCAGACACATTTCAGTTATTAATTCATTTTTGTCATTGAGTAATTTTTTTTTTAAAGAAATAATACTTTTAGTCGGCAATAAGGTTGGATATCGTTTGAATTTTAACGAATCCGATTTCAATTCTGCTCATCGATTCCTAATTTCGATTCCAATAAGGTAAAAAGAAAAACGTAAATATCATTCACATTTATTGCAAAACATTTAATTGTAGCTGAATATCATGAACAAAAATTAACAGGCTAAAAACACTTACAATCTAACTAATTTCACACATTATTAAAGACAAGTAAACAGTAATTAAAAAAAAGAACAAATAAAAAATAAAACTGAGCAAAGATATGATTGAAATAAAGTGTTTTAAAGGAACACTCCACCGTTTTTTGAAATAGGGCTTATTCACCTTCTTTCCTACATTTAGATAGGTGGGCAAATGCATTTTTGTCTCAGTTCATGCATTGTTTTAGTTTGACAGGGTCGGCGCTAGCTTAGCTTAGCTTAATGAATGGAATCCTTTGTTGCCAGCTAGCATGTCCTGAGTAAAAGTGATAAAAAAAAAAAAAAAAAACACCTAATTACTTCTTGTGGCCTGCGTATTCACAACGAGTACAAATAGCGATGCAGATTAACACTAGGCGATTTCCTAGGCAGATATTGACTTGGGACTATATTAGGGGGAAGCACAGGCGAATCACTGCTACTTAGGTGCAGAGATATCACGCAACACATGAAATGTGAATACGTGGTATAATATGTGAATGTGAATACAGGTATAATATGGGTCGATCGATACATGCGTCATGTTTAAAATAATCACTTACTCTGTGGAGGCCACAAGAAGTAATTAGGTGGGGGTTTTTATTTTATTTTATTTTTTACTTTTACTCAGGACATGCTAGCTGGCAACAAAGGATTCCATTCATTAAGCTAAGCTAAGCTAGCGCCGACCCTGTCAAACTAAAACAATGCATGCACTGAGACAAAAATGCATTTGCCCACCTATCTAAATGTAGGAAAGAAGGTGAATAAGCCCTATTTCAAATAATATCAGTTTTTCAGATATTCAGGTACAGAAATCAAATGTAAAATACAATAAAATATTCTTTACTAAATAGCTTTTGATATGTAATATCAAAAATATAAATATTTTTATATATTTGTAATGTATGAGTGAATTTTCTCAGTTTTTTGTTGTTTGATGCAGGAATATTAGGCTGCTGTCACTTTAAGAGCTGCACGGATCCAATATACTGATACACACATTATTGCAGCACAGAAAACGGCGCACGAGTCGGCTCACGCTTCAATGGGTTAAAGTCATATTGAAACGCTCACAAAGGAATCGATAAGAGAAATCAAATTCTTTCTTTTATAACAAGTATCCGATTCCTGACCTCAAGTATTCGATTCCAGATTTGGAATAAATGTTCAATTCCCAACCCTAATTCAGCAAGGATGCATTAACTTGACAATGAAGACAATTATAATGTTGCAGAAGATTTATATGTCAAATAAATGCTGTTATTTTGAACATCAAGGAATCCTGAAAATAAATTGATCACAGTTTCCCATTGCAGGAATACATTTTACATTATTTTAAACTACATTTTAATAATATTTCACAAGATTTTTGACCAAATAAATGCAGGCTTGGAGAGAATAAGAGACTTCTTTTAAAAACATAAAAAAATTGTTCTAATTCCAAAAACTTATGATTGTGAGGCGAGCATGCATATGAAGTGTGTTTGGTTTGTGTTGCAGTGTGGATGCTCCTGAAGAATGGCCAGTTCCACAGGAAGAAAGCCTTGAGTTTTCAGAATCACCGAATGCAAAGACCCTCTCATCCACATTCCCTTCAGCCGCCATGACACAACAGAGGGGCAGACCCTTAATACACACCTCAAAAACTACCCCTGAACTTGCACCCATAGCCACTTCTGATCATGCAACCACTTCTCAAATCATCACCACACTCAGCTTTCAACCCATTCCCACAACTATTGATGAACCATTGACCTCTATACCCATCCCAAAACATGAACCCACCTGTGATCCCAACCCTAATCCTGCACCCATCCGGCCTCGGGTCGACAGCGACGTCAACAGTGACCATGATGTTGTCTTTCACGATCATGATGACCATGATGACCATGATGTTGTCTTTCACGACAGCGATGGGATCAGTGATTCAGGAAGGGAAGAGGAACTGTGGGAGGAAGAGTGAGTAAGGAAGTCTTGCATTTTTTTTTGTAGTTTTATGTAACTATGATTTACTCACACTCGTGACTTTCAAAACCTGGATGGCATTCTTCTGGAGGTTTAGCAGAATGTCTGAGGGGTCATTAACACAGAAAATCTTTTTGCATTTAAAAAGGTTTCAAGATATGTTTTTTTTGTCATTGCATAATTGCATTATATGTTTTGCCCCCCACATTAAAACCACAGAGCTTTGATCATAAAACTAAACATTTAAATATCATCTTACTAAGACTCAGTTTGCTCAGTTTGTGCCTCTGAATGAGTTAAATGTTTTTTTCCTCCAAGTATGAGCTTCATATTCTCTCCTTTGATCCATAAAAGGTTGATGTATCAACAAACATGCAAATATATTTTAACTTTGTTTTGTTTTGTTTTTTTCAATAAACTTCTTTAAAAAAAAAATTGACAATTTTTTCACAGGGCTCGACATTGTGCTTGTCAAGTGGGAGGTTTTTTTGGGGGGATTAAATATCATTTATAATGAGCCAATATTCTCATCAGTGTTCTATCAGCTTTTACATACTTAAATCTGCAGATTTTTAATATTTACCCCAGGTTGTGCGTCATCTTTCATTTTAAGGGCTTAATCAATAAATTCAATTATACGGTAATAATAGGACACTATTGGGCTGTTACCAATCAAATTAAATAATTTACACTGCAATAAATAATGTTATGAGCATAATGTTTTACATTTTTGTAAGAAATGTTGGAAAAAATGCAATGATACTTTGAAGTCATTTAATGAGCGAGTCATTCATTCAACCGATTCATTCAAAATGCTGAATCATTCAGTAACAGATCGCCGCTGTTGCTTTGAGAATGCGCAATAGTTCTGCTGTGGTCTTTGTTTAAAACTATTTTCGTTTGCAAAACAAAAACGGTCAATATTGTGTCTAAAATGTAATTGACTTAATATTTACTTATTCAACTATAAAATCAATGTAACTGTTGCAGTCATGATAATATTCGACAAAACCGCTCCCTTGGTTGTTTTATGTTGCTTGCTTTAACATGACGTGTTATAAATAAATAAAAAACGCAACTTTTTAAATCTTTACCTCAGTATGTTTCTTCCGCGAGTTTATCTATGCTGTTTTTTTTATTTCTCTAGGGCTTTCACTAACGATTATTTTGCTATTTGAGTAATTGGTTGTTTATTTTGATGATTTATCGAGTAATCTGATTTTTTTTTTTTTTTGCGGTAATAAAAATAAACCTAAAAACTTTAGGCTTTTAAAATGACTTAAAATACATATATAATAACAATGAGGCAATCATATTTGGTTCAAATAAAGTATCAAAAGCAAGTAACCTTATGGTTTAATAGAACAACACAATGCCTGCAGAGGGCGCCAACGGCCTGGTGTTGTTACACTTTACAGCAGATAAAATCCTTGTTTAATATCGGCCAAACAACATTTAATCCAAACTTGTTCTTAATCTTTAATATTTGGAAACTTCTTTACGATAGAAATGCTACAGCCAGTGTGGTTTCTTGAACAAGAATATGTGGACATCAAAACACTCACAGGCGAGGGACTTTTATTTTGAAATTGCGATGAACAGTTCGCATATTTAGAAACCATATTGATGTATTCTCCTGTGTTGACGAATGGTTATAAATGATTTACCTTTCAAATCTGATGAAATCGCGCACATTGCGTTCCCTGGTGAACGTTATAAGCAACCTATACTCGCAGCATCTGCATAGATGGAGTTTGAGATGCTCCTCACATGCATTTTTTGTCTCTGAAGTTTTAATTGGAGCTACTTTTCCAGTCGGGAAAGTAAAATTCTCTTTCACCTTCAAAAAATCCACATGTCCCAGACAAGCAGACAAGCGTTAATGTCGAGCCCTGTTTCATATGTCAAGCTTTACTATGTTAAACATTACACTAGTTTACTGTTGTTGTTGTTGTTGTTGTAACCAGTGTGTGGGTCCATGCACATGTCATGGATTTGTTTTGTGTTACAGTGTTGATTCTGGGGAAGATTGGAACCTTCTACTGGAAAGTTCACCAGCTCAATCACAACGGAGATGCAAACCCCCTACACCTACCTCACCACGAGGCAAACTCACTATTTCCACTTCCGAATCATTTCCTGAAGCCACACCCACCCCTGAAGCCACCATTAAACCTGCCCCTGAAGCCACTTCCACAACCCTTAATAATTCCACTCTTGAAGCCACACCCATCCCTTGTCCAGCACCAACCTTACCGCGACGGAGAGGCCGGCCCCGTAAGCATGCTTTAAAACCCACCCTCACACCTGAACCTACCTCTGAGCCCGCTTATCTAACACCGGCTGCTGATTCGACTCCCATAGCCATCTCTGATCCCACCCTACCATCAAGTTTGGAGCCCGCAATCTCCATCAACTCCGAACTCAATCCAGAACCCGCATCTACCTCTGAAGTTATCCCTCAACCCACTTCTACCGGAGAGAGATTAAATCCCGCTGCGACGACTTCACCGAGGCAAACCAGAGGCAGGTCATCATCTACCTTGGATTCACCCTTGGCGAAAGTAGAAAATGACAGTAAGCCAGATAAGTGGCTTGACATCAACGATGAGGATGAGGAACCGGTACTACCGAATTTCTCCCCTAAGCGTCCTCCAGGTCCGCAGCTCATGTCGGACTCAACGTACACACCCTTACAGTTGTTCCAATTGTTTTTCACCAGCTCTACCATCAAGACAATCGTCAGAAACACCAATAGCAATGCCGAAAAGAGGGCAAAAGCTGGAAAGAAGCTAGAAAGAAGTACCTGGGTACCTCTAACCGTAGCCGAGTTTTACTCGTATGTGGCGTTAGTAGTCTTCATGGGTCTAGTGAAAGTGAAGACTATTGCGGACTACTGGGCTCAAAAGCGAATGTACAATTTCCCCTACCCACAATCCATCATGTCCCGAGCAAGATTTCAAGCCATCTCCTGGAATCTTCACCTTTGTGATCTTCAGGAAGATGAGAAGAACAACAAAAAGAAAGGCACCCCAGGTTATGACAGACTGCTCAAAATCAAGCCCCTGTATACAGACGTTCTTTCAGCGTGTAAGAAACACTTTCACCCCAACAGAGAGATTTCGGTGGATGAGAGAATTGTCTCTACCAAAGCTAGGATTGGACAAAAGCGATGTATGAATGACAAACCAACTAAATGGGGTTACAGACTCATCGTTCTTGCCGATTTGTCGTGCGGCTACACCTGGAATTTCTTCGTGTATGAAGGAAAGACGTCTACGTCATCGGGTAAAGGCGTCGGGTACGATTCGGTAATGAGACTCCTGGATCACAAAGACCTCGGCAAAGGTTATAGGTTATACGCAGACAATTTCTACACCTCCCCGACTCTTTTCTTGGATTTGTTGCAAAACGGTATTCTAGCTTGTGGCACTTTGCGTCAAACCTCCAGTTTACCGGAGACCAACGACCTAAGCGAAAGATCTGAAAGAGGATCCATCCGCTGGTGTCGACAAGGTCCTCTTCTGTTTGTCAAATGGATGGACATGAGAGAAGTCCTCATGTGTTCAACAATTCACAAGGCTTTCACGGAGGACACGGTCACCAGGAACACCAAGGGTGTCGATGGTGTGTGGAAAACACGTCCGATCCCTGTGCCATCTGCTGTGAAGGACTACAGCAAATATATGGGAGGTGTTGATCTCTCGGATTGCCTTATAGAGTATTATAATGTCCTCCACAAGTCCACAAATTGGTACAAGGCCTTCTTCTTTCATTTTCTTGATGTTGCAGTGGTCAACAGTTTCATCCTCCACCAACATTTGGCGAAAGCTCAGAAAAAGACCCCTCTCACCCATAAATTGTTCAGGGAAGAACTTGTGTCGGAGTTGGCAAGTGTTGGCCGAGGCAAAAATCCTTCTTCACCTGCTGCCAAAGATCCCTGGACATCTGCATCCAAAGAGTCCAACACACCGTTCGCCATAAGAAAGTCGGCACATGTGCCTTCCGGCCCTGTCGAATCGAACATGTACTCGCCATCCGGCACAGAGTCGTCCCCCCCACCCTCGCCCGCACAGACGGAGCAATGCTATCCAGAGTATTTCGGTTCAGATGCTTCGCATGGGAGGAGGTTGTGTGTCATGTGCAAACTACAAGGAAATAAAGTCAAGACTCCCATTTACTGCTCCCACTGCAAGGTGGCATTGTGCTTCGTTTCGTCACGTAATTGCTTCAGGAAATGGCACACAGAGGGACACGTGGAAGATTCGTAGACATGTTGCATGTTTGGTGGTTTTTTGGCCTTTAATGACCATTTTGTATGAACTTGTTACTTGTATAGGTATGACTGTATTAAATACAACTAAAACGATATAGTCTCTTGTTTTTCTTGTTGTATTTTTATCAGGTGCTTTCTTACTAAAATGGCTTACAGTGCATGCATGGGCGCTGCTAAAATCCAATATTCATTTTCAAAAGAAATGTTTACTAGTATTTAAAGGCAAAGTGTGTCTTTTTGTACATTAAAATATCTTTTTGTTAGAGGTCTACACGGAGGACCCGGGACCCGTTCTATATTTTAAATGGTCTGCCGGGTCGGTTCCCAATCTATTACTTTGGGTCTGTTTAACATTGTGTGTAATACCCGAGTCGATCGGACTCGGAGAACACCCGGCCGTGATCAGAGTCAGTCAGCACTGCTTGTGTGTTTTTCTGTAACTTGTGTTATGAACCCAGTATGGGTTATATTTGTGGTTTGTGTGTTTTTCTTTGTTTGGTTTACAGGATGGAGTTGGAGTGAATACGTCATTAGTAGATGGAGCTGGAGTGAGTACGCCATTATTGACTAAGGAGTTACACCTGTGTTGGAGCTGTTGCCGGCAATTAAAGCAGCTCCCTTCGGCTGTGACGGGGCGCGCTCTCCCATCCTCGTGCCGTTTGCGTCTTTGGATTCTGTTGTTTGTTTGCTTGCTTTTCGTCTCGTCTTTATCTTATTTTATTATTCTTACTTAATAAATGTTATCCTTTTGAGCAAGATCCAACGTGTTGTCTCCTTCTTTGTCGCGGCTCGCGAGCCGGCCGTGACAAATGGGGGCTCGTCCGTCCGTCTTTTAATGTTTGACAATTCCAGTTGTTTTTCGACATGATTCGGAAGCGCTTTGGGTTTGTTTGTTTTTGCGTTCGGTTATTTTGTAAAGAAATTGACGTGTTGATTAACCGATGGTAAGAGAGATCGTTTGTTTAGCGCTATTGTTTGGGATGTTTTATACATCGTAGGCTACTTTGAAGGAAATGCGCGTTGGATTTGTTTGTTTTTGACAACGGAATGTGTGGAGCGCTGTATTGTTATCTCTGGCTGTTTTATGCTCGTTTTTATGGAAGGTAAGTGATTTTTTTTTTGCAAATCTTTTTGTGGGAGGAATATTTAATATTTGTGTTCCCTGGTTAGGTTTAGCTGCTTGTTCCCTTTTGGAACAAGTGGATGTAATGTAATTTTTTTTATTTTTGTGTGGTGACCGTGAGTAGAGCAGTTGTCTCGGGTGCATATCCGTGGTATGAGTTAGTCGCCAGCGTGCTGGTTACTTTTCTTTGTACCAGCGGGAGTTGGTGCTTAAATACCCCTCACCAGTAGCCACATGAAGAGTACAGGGTTGAGTTAGTTAGGTTATTATTTTTATAGTTAGGGAGAGGGAACCATTTTATTCCTCCTGCTGAGGTTTGTAAAACACTCCTTCTATTTGTAACGTGCATTTGAGGTGAAGATGTCTAATCTTGTCGAAGAGTTCATTAGTTCTCCTTCTGAAGGTTTACTTGATTCGTGTACAAAAGATCAGTTATTCGAAATTGCGGATCATTATGAAATTGAACTTGGAGATAAGAGGTTAAAGGATAGTACAATTAGGGAGGTACTTAAGACAAGACTAATAAAAAAGGCCGTATTATTTGAAATGTCAGATAACACCAGTCAAGTTAAACCTAATGTCGGCTCTTTAACTTTTGAACAACAGGAACGATTATTGTTGTTACAGCTTGAACAGGAACGTTTGAAATTGGAAGTAGAGCGTGAGAAAACTAGAAATGAGCAGACTACTGTTGAGCTGCAGAAATACCGTTTGGAGATAATGAGAGAAGGTGGGCTAAGTGGTTCAGCTGATGCTTTGCAGGGTGCTTCTCAAGTGTTTGACACTGCTGGAAATTTGAGGTTAATGCCTAAGTTTAACGAGCGAGACCCAGATACCTTTTTTACATTGTTTGAGCGAATAGCGGAGGCAAGAAATTGGCCTAGCAAGGAACGTACACTGCTTTTACAATGTGTGCTCACTGGCAGGGCTCAAGAAGCATATACTGCCCTTTCACTTGCAGACTGTGATGATTACAATACCGTTAAAGCGGCAGTTTTAAAAACTTATGAGTTAGTACCAGAAGCGTACCGACAAAAATTTAGAACATTGTCTAAGGGTGGAAAGGAGGCTCATGTGGAGTTTGCTAGAGAGCTCACTACTGCATTTAACCGCTGGTGTATGGCATCTGAGGTAACCACGTTTGAAGAGTTGGCTAACTTAATTGTGCTTGAACAGTTTAAGAACTCTGTCCCTGCTCGAATAGCAACATACATAAATGAGCAGAAAGCTGAAACAACTGCTAAAGCTGCTGAGTTGGCTGATGACTATATTTTAACACACAAGAGTAGTTTTGAGTTTCGGAGAAGGGATGATGTTTTTGAAGATGAAGTTGATCGCGTGCCCAGGGATTCATCTCTGGTCTGTAATTATTGTCGTGGTAAAGGCCATTGGAAAAATGAGTGCCCTGTGCTCAAAGCTAAGAGTAAAGAAGGAAAGGTTCCCCGGGTTAAACCAGCAGGCCTTGTAGCACCATTGTTAAGTTCTGGTGGCTTGTCTTCAGAAAGATCGCCTACAGCGGTTAACCAGTTAAAAGATGGAGAGTATGCACCTTTTATTACTTACGGGCACGTGTCGCTTGTTGGTAAAGAGACAAAAGTTCCAGTAACAATACTGAGGGACACGGGGGCTTCGGAGTCCTTTATTTTGCAGGATGTGCTGCCATTTTCCTCTGTGAGTGATACCGAGACAAGTGTTCTTATTAGAGGAATTGGGTTAAATGTCCTGTCTGTCCCATTACATAAAATTATGTTGTCGTCTGAACTTGTGAAGGGAGAAGTGGTGATTGGAGTGCGTCCATCATTACCAGTGGAGGGGGTGGATATAATCCTGGGGAATAATTTGGCTGGGGGTAGGGTTTGGCCTGTGACTTTTTCACCTCCTGTGGTTTCATCTTTTCCCCTTCCGGGTCCTGACGAGAGTAACACGAACTTTCCACAGGTATTTACTGCTTGCGCTGTAACTCGATCTATGACCTCTGCACAGCCAAGGTTAACATCTGATTCTTTGGGTAGACCAGCAATTTCCTTGCCTGATGACTTTTCTGTTTCTACTTCTGATTTGATCAAGGAGCAAAAACTTGATTCTTCTCTCCATAAACTGTTAGAGAGTGTGATGTCTTCTGATGAAGTTAGGCATGTTGCTCAAGGTTATCTTTTGCAGGATGGAATGTTGGTGAGGAAATGGATTCCTCATGGAAGTGACTTTGCTGGGGATCCTATCTTGCAGGTGGTAGTTCCAGAGAAATATCGATCATTGGTGTTGGAGATGTCTCATGATAAACTTGCTGGACATTTAGGGGTAAGAAAGACTTATGACAGAATCCTTCGTCATTTTTTTTGGCCTAAATTGAAGAAGGATGTATCAAAGTACATCAAGACTTGTCATACCTGTCAATTAACAGGCAAGCCGAATCAGAAGATCAAACCTGCTCCACTGTTTCCTATTCCTGCTATTAGTCCACCTTTTGAGCACTTGATTATCGATTGTGTAGGCCCACTGCCTAGATCAAAATCAGGTAGTATTTATTTGCTCACTGTGATGTGTGCATCGACTCGTTATCCTGCGGCCTATCCCCTCCGTACAATCACTGCAAAATCAGTGGTGAAGGCACTGACCCAGTTCATTTCCATCTTTGGCATTCCGAAGATTGTGCAAAGTGATCAGGGTTCTAATTTTACGTCTCATTTGTTTTCACAGGTTTTGAAACTGTTGCACATCAAGCACAATAAAGCTAGTGCTTATCACGCCCAAAGCCAAGGGGCTTTAGAACGCTTCCATCAGACGCTGAAGTCCCTATTGCGTGCTTATTGTACAGAGCTGGGGGGAGATTGGGAGCAGGGATTGCCGTGGTTGATGTTGTCAGCGCGTGAGGTAAGCCAGGAAAGTACTCGTTTTAGTCCCAATGATCTGGTCTTTGGGCATACCGTTCGGGGACCGCTGGCTGTGCTCCGCGATAACTGGACTGAAGGAACACCACCTCGGAATTTGTTAAGTTACGTGAATGACTTTAAGCGCAGATTGTATGAAGCGGGTAAGATGGCAAAAGATCAATTGCATTCGTCACAGGGACGTATGAAGTCACTTTATGATCGGCGAACTGAGAAACGACAATTTATGCCTGGCGATCAAGTGTTGGCTCTGTTACCTGTGGAGGGTTCACCATTTCAAGCTCGGTTTACTGGTCCGTATGTAGTGGTGAAACAAGTTACTGACTTAAACTATCTTATTGCCACCCCAGAGAGAAGGAAGTCAACACAGTTGTGTCATATTAATTTGTTGAAGCCCTACTATTGTCGTTCTCCTAAAGCCTTAGAGACCATAACAGATGTGAAACCTGCACTGTTAGTTGAGAGCATTTCACCTGTTACGTTGGAAGAGGGAATTGATGAAGGGGTTTCTTTCCCCGAAGATACAGTGCTGTTGGGACGTCTTAAAAATTCAGAGACTTTGAAAAATTTGCACAAAATGTTGACCCATTTAACAGAGAGTGAACGTGCCGACTTGGTTGCTCTTATTAATCATCATGTCTCTTTATTTGGTGATGTACCCTCGTGTACACATTGGGCGGAGCACGATATTGATGTTGGGGATGCTGAGCCCATTCGCCAACATTTTTATCGTGTGTCCCCAAATAAACTCTTACATCTGGTTGCTGAAGTTCAATATATGCTAGATCATGACATTGCACGGCCATCATTTTCAAGCTGGGCATCTCCCTGCTTGCTTGTCAGTAAACCTGATGGAACTTATCGGTTTTGTACCGATTATAGGAAAGTAAATAAAGTGACGAAACCAGACTCTTTTCCACTTCCTCGTATTGAGGATTGTGTTGATCGGGTTGGGGCAGCGAAATTTGTAAGTAAGTTCGATCTGCTCAAGGGCTACTGGCAGGTTCCGTTGACCCCAAGGGCTCAAGAAATCTCTTCCTTTATTACATCTGAGGGGTTATTTTCTTATAATGTTATGAGTTTTGGTCTCAGAAATGCGCCTGCAACGTTTCAGCGACTTATGAATAGGGTTGTTTCGGGATTGGAGGGAGTCGCGGTTTATTTAGATGATGTGGTGGTTTTTAGTGATTCATGGGAGCAGCACTTGAGTCGTATTGCAGATCTGTTCTCTCGTTTTGTTGAGGCTGGCCTGACCGTCAATTTGGCCAAATGTGAGTTTGCCAAGGCCACCGTGACTTACTTGGGTAAGGTCGTTGGACAGGGTCGTGTGCGTCCAGTTCGGGCCAAGGTTGAGGCCATTGATCAATTTCCTTTTCCTTCCACCAAAAAGGAGTTGATGCGTTTTTTGGGGTTAGTGGGTTACTATCGGGGATTTTGTAGGAATTTCTCCACCGTGGTAGCCCCACTCACTGATCTGCTGAAGGCAAAAGCCGAGTTTATCTGGACTTCTGTCTGTCAGGAAGCTTTTGAGGCAGCTAAATTACTGCTTACTTCCGCTCCTGTGTTAGCAGCTCCTAAATTTGACCGCCCTTTTAGGTTGTGTGTGGATGCTAGCAACGTGGGTGCGGGAGCTGTATTGTTACAAGCTGATGATGAGGGAATTCACCGTTCCGTGAGTTATTTTTCAAAGAAGTTCACTTCTTATCAGTTAAATTATTCGGTGATTGAGAAAGAGGCCTTAGCGCTGATTTGGGCCCTACATCATTTTGAGGTATATGTGGGATCGGTGTCAGATTCTTTGGTCGTGTACACTGACCACAATCCACTTATTTATTTACATTCTTTGCGGTGCCCAAATCAACGTTTGACTCGTTGGTGCCTTTTTCTGCAGTCATATGCTCTTGAAATTCGACACATCAAAGGTATTGACAATGTGGTGGCAGACGCATTGTCTAGAGCTCCTTACTCTTCTTAACTGTCGACAAACAGTGTTGTCTTGCTTTGCTTTACTCTCTTAAGTTGCTTCTACAGGGCCGTAGTTGCTGAGGAGATTGTAAGTAAGATGAAGTTGGTGTTATACAGTAATGTGGGGAGTTATCGGGTTAAGGTTGGGTTTCATAAATGTAAACCCTCTTCTATGGGGGAAGGTGTTATGAACCCAGTATGGGTTATATTTGTGGTTTGTGTGTTTTTCTTTGTTTGGTTTACAGGATGGAGTTGGAGTGAATACGTCATTAGTAGATGGAGCTGGAGTGAGTACGCCATTATTGACTAAGGAGTTACACCTGTGTTGGAGCTGTTGCCGGCAATTAAAGCAGCTCCCTTCGGCTGTGACGGGGCGCGCTCTCCCATCCTCGTGCCGTTTGCGTCTTTGGATTCTGTTGTTTGTTTGCTTGCTTTTCGTCTCGTCTTTATCTTATTTTATTATTCTTACTTAATAAATGTTATCCTTTTGAGCAAGATCCAACGTGTTGTCTCCTTCTTTGTCGCGGCTCGCGAGCCGGCCGTGACACTTGCAACTTGTAAAATAGGATAAGAAAAGTGTGAGCCGGGAAATAAGGTTAAAAACACACACAAATTGCTCTAAAAAGCTCTTCAGGTTGCTCCAGCTAACGGAAATGTGCAGTCTCAAGTGCGTCATGTTTCTATGGCAACCAGAGCTTCCGCAGTGACACAATGACTTTACCAATTGACGATTGGCTCTTTTATTTAAAAGGCGGGACTTATTCCGCCAAGCTGCGCTTTACACTTTCTCCCATTTTTATAATAAGAATGAACCGTCTTGTTTAATCTTAAAGTTTTGGTGGTCAGACTCGGCGCAGAGAGCACATAAATAATGCTAGCGTCAGCGGCCATGGCACTGAACGAGCAATCGTTATTATATTAACTCGAGTCGAAATGCAAATCTGCAAAGTCGCGTTTGTCATCCGTCACTGTGACATCAAGTGAACTTTTGCATTTTTGGACCCGTGTAGACCTCTACTTCTCGTATCACAGTTCAATGAGCTCGACTATACGTTTGTATTTATTTTTATATTTTTCCATTTTTTATTTTTATTTTAGTTCACGTTTTAGTAATTTAGTTGTTTTTTCTCTATTTATTTTTTTTGATATTTTTTTTATTTATTTCAGTTTTATTTATTTTAGTTTAACTAAATGAAAGTGATAAATGCCTTGGCAACTATAGATAAAATGTGGTTCAAGGATTTTTATATTTTAGTTTATTTCCGTTAACTACATTGTTGCAGTTCTGTTTGACGTTAGTGGCACAAAACATACTCACTTTGGCTTTAAGTATTCTAGCATTGTTTATTATGTGTACGGTTTGTTTCGCCATTCAAGATTCATCATGAGCAGCTCGTTTTGTATTTTTCCCATTTGTATTCCGACTTAGGACGCATGTAGGTAAAGCAAATGTATTCATGTATTATGACATTGCTCGTATATTTTTAATGGTCTTTGGTGTTGCAAAACTTTTTTGATTTCCAAACTTAAAAAAAAAAAAACAATTGCAGTTTGGTCTAATTTAGTTATCATCAGTAAAATAATTATGTTTTGGGGGATACTTTAGGAAAACCTGCCAGGTAGGTATTTTCACAACCTTGATTTATAAATCTCTATATAATTGACTGAGTTAAAAGGTTAGTTCACCCAAAAATTTTAACTTGTCAATACTTACTCTCCCTCATGTCGTTCCAAACCCGTAAGACTTTGGTTCATCTTCGGAACATAAATAAACATATTTTTAATGAAATCTGAGAGTTTTCTGTCCCTCCATTGACAGCTACGCAACTACCACTGTGACGCTTCCAAAAGTTCATAAAGAGATCGTAAAACTGATCCATATGAACTGAGCAGTTTAGTCCAAAATTTTCTAAAGAGACTCGATCGCTTTATATGATGAACAGATTGAATTTAGGCTTTAATTCACATATAAACACTGATCAGCGAACATTAACAGAATGTGTAACACGAGAATGAACTTGAGCTTCTCTTTGTCATAACTAATGTGCGCGTTGATTAGTGTTTATATGTGAAATATAATACAAATTTTGGGTGAAATATCCCTTTAAAATAACCTGTTGCAAAACAACTTTAATGGTGCATTTTGTTTTATATATTGATGGATGTTTCATTGGACAGAATGCATAACACGAGAATGAACCTCATTGGTTCTCGCACGTCAAGCGAACATGCTTGAGCTTCTGTTTGTCATAACCAATGTGTGCGTTGATTAGTGTTTATATGTGAAATATAATAACATTTTTGGGTGAAATATCCCTTAAAAAAAAAACTTTAATGGTGCATTTTGTTTTATATATTGATGGATGTTTCATTGGCAATTTAAAGTTATTGACAACAAATCCAATCTAAAACTATTGAACAGTGAATGTTACAACATATTCAGCGCATTACCATCTGTATTTGGCTTGTTTCATTCTCTGGTTTACATTTCACTTGTTTGTGTTTTTATATTTCATAGTCCCTGCAAGCGCTATGTTCCTCAGATCTTAAACCGTACATCATCTTCATCAGGCCTTCTCCTCCTCTTCCTCCTCTTCCTCCTCAGGAGCGATTCTCCTCCCTGCTGGCCCGAGGAGTGAAGAAACACACGGTCTTCATGTTAAACATTCTCCTTCAGATCATGTACGCTAGCAGTCAAACGTTTGACACATCTACTCAATCTCAATCTCTTCATAAAACAAAAGGTTCCAAAAGGGTTTTCACAGTGACGCCATAGAAGAACCATCTTTGGTTTCTCAAAGAACCTTTTTTTTAATAGAAAGTTTTAATGAACGTTCAAGGTTCTTCATGGAACAATCAATGCCAATAAAGAGCCTTTTAGAGTGTAGGACATTGTTAATAACTTAATAGTGAAGTAAAAAATAAATAAAGGTAATTATGTAGTGACCAAAATATGTTACACAAATAGAAATGGTGCATCCTGGGATGCTTTTTAAATACAAATGAACAGGTTTACATGTATGCTGGACACTTCACTATCTGATCCAAATCATACTTGTAAAAATATTTTTCCAAAAAAAAAAAAAAAAATTGCATGTGGAACAATTTATTTTTGTCTGGAATAATAATTTCAAGCATTTAAGCAGGAGCCTTTAGATAAAAATGCTTTTAACCCTCTTGGTGCTGCTTGCGTGCCAGTTAAAAATTACAGATTTTTTTTTTTTCAATGAAATGAGTGTACTGTATTTTAGTTCAATAATAGTTTCTTATTTTTATTTAATATTTTGTATTTTTAGGGCATTTTATGGTACTAAATTATATGTTATAATTCAATTATTACTTAACTTTTGAGCATAAAATGAAATTTCCAACTTAAACTGTCATAAATCTTGAATGCTTTGGAGCAACAGACTTAAGCTTGGTCTCTTTTAAAGACGACACTTGGCAGATTAAGTGAAAAAAAAAATCTCAAAAATTTTTAAAAAACGTTGCAGAATTTAAAGGAGCTGTATGTAAGAAATGTATTTCAATTAATCATAAAATGGCCCTGATATGTCAGTAGACATTAAGAAATCATGTTCATTTCAAATACTTATATCACTGACAACAGTAGTCCGGCCAGGATATTGTCATTTTAAAAAGTGAAGTTGCAGCCCTCAACTGATGTTGATGTTGTCATGTTGTGTTTTGGCCTGAAGCGCCACCCTCCACCTATCTACCAATCACGAAGTCAGTAGTGTTTCGGCATCCGGGTTGCCAGCTCTGCTCTAGTTACCACAGCTGCAGCTACAAACGTTCCTGCTGGATCCTGCAGCCTATCTGGCAACCTCGAGTCAGGGGGGAGGGGATACACCGCTCTACAGTAATTTGAAAGTGATTGCAGTACCAGTTTTGGCCACAATCTTACAAACGGCTCCTTTAAGTTTATTATTATGAAAAATGCACAAAAATACTTGGTAACGAAATATATATTTTCCAAAACATGTTTTACTCTAAAACTGTGAGAAAATCAAAGCCATAAATATAAATAAGTTGTGTTTCAAATTTGAGGTTGATATCTCAAAAAATGTGCTTTCAGTCAGATATTATTTTGGCGCAGTACCAAACGCTTCCACTAGAGGAAATTCGTTTCCCATTCATTTTCAATGCGCTCATTTTTTACCGCGAACAGTACAAGTATGACTCTTTTTCAAGACCATTTAACCTTTTTGAATCGTCCACGATTTCTTTTTTTTTTTTTTTTTTTTTTCACATAGCAAGTGCCAAAACCTTTACCAAGTGTTGTACCATAAAAAAATCCCAAAAAACAAAACTTAATTTTTTCTGTCAAAAATGACCGAACAGCACCAGATGGTTCAGATCATGAGAAAAATAATAAAAATAGGTAACACTTAACAATAAGGTTTAATTCCTACATTACTTAACATAAACTAAGAACGAGAAATACTTCTAAAGCATATACAGGTGAAACTCGAAAAATTAGAATATCGTGCAAAAGTTCATTTATTTCAGTAATTCAACTTAAAAGGTGAAACTAATTTGGTGTATATAGACTCATTACATGCAAAGTGAGATATTTCAAGCCTTTATTTGTTATAATTTTGATGATTATTGCTTACAGCTTATGAAAACCCTAAATTCAAAATCTCAGAAATTTTCATAAGCTGTAAGCCATAATCAACAAAATTATAACAAAGGCTTGAAATATCTCACTTTGCATGTAATGAGTCTATATAATATATTAGTTTCACCTTTTAAGTTGAATTACTGAAATATATGAACTTTTGCACGATATTCTAATTTTTCGAGTTTCACCTGTAGTATTAGTATTATTATTCAAATTAAATGTTGTAATTGTTCATATTATTTAATGGACCTGAGCTGACATGAACTAACAATGAACAGTTGTATTTGTATTAACTAATAATAACAAAGATTAATACTGTAACAAATGTATTTCATTGTTAGTTATTAGTGTGTCCAAACCTTTGACTGCTAGATGAGCGGTTTGTGTGTGTGTGTGTGTGTGTGTGTGTGTGTGTGTGTGTGTGTGTGTGTGTGTGTGTGTGTGTGTATAATGGGAAAACACTTTCTCTTTGATCGATGTTGGGTAAACGATACTGATCAAGTGTTTTATTCCCCGTCATGTGTCCTGACGCAGCCCGAGGATGCGCGAGAGACTGTGGAGAAAGCCCGTGAGATGGAGCACAACTACGGTCACCTGTTTGACTCCGTCATCATGAACGCGGAGCCGGAGAACACCATCTCTGAGCTTCTGAGAATCACTGAGAAACTGGACCTCGAGCCGCACTGGGTCCCTTCCGCCTGGCTCAGCTAAAACAACACGCTTTTATCGGGAAATATGATGCATTTTCAGTATTCAAGGCCAGAAATGTTCAAATGTTTTTTTGGAGCCAATGGCTATATTCAAAATGGCCTACTATATTACTCATACTTTTTGTTGCGGTATGCATGTAATGCACCGTACGCAATCTTTTTGTGCACGCGCGTATGCATGCAAAATCTACATGTTCAATATTATTTCGAACATTGCACAAAATTGGAATTAAAATCTAATTAACCTAATTTGTGAGATTGTCATTCTCTGAATAAACCATACTGAGGCCATGGGTCAACATGCCATACATATACTAGGCTAGAAATCGTGCACTGTATATTAGTTTTCCATTTCGAACATGACCGAGATGCTGCATATGGACTTTTCCATACGTTTTCTTGATTTCCGCAATGTTGTTTTATTGCCATATTTTGTGTTTGTAGTATTTGACCTGTAACATTTAATAAAAAGCATAGTAATTCTAGAAATGATTATTTTAAACGTAGATGCATATGAAAGTATTTCCATATTTGTGAGTAGTAGAGTTTTAAATGAAAATGCTGTCATCATTTACTCACATTCAAATCGTTCCAACCCTGTATGAGTTTCTTTCTTCTGCTGAACAGAAAGGAAGATATTTTGAAGAATGTCAGTAATCAGACAGTTTATGGACCCCATTGACTTCATAGTAGGAAAAAACTACTATGAGTTTTGATGAAAAATACTTGGTTACCGACATTCTTCAAAATAATTGTTTGTGTTCAGCAGAAGAAAGAAACTCATACAGGGTCGGAACAACATGAGGGAAAGTAAATGATGACAGAATTAACATTTTTGTCTTGGTTCCATGTTCTTATATCAGTAAAGTGACGTATTAATGACGATGTTGAATGTATAATTTGACAGAGCCCAAGCCAAACCTAATGTTAAAATTGTTTTTTAAGTAAAATAACTAATGTAATGTAGTGTAATGGTATTGTTGACTACAACAATCAATCAAGTTTGAATTTTCACCCTTGTAGTAAAAAAAAAGTTTGGGGTTTTTTTTTTTTTTTTTTTTTTAGTTTAAGGATGTGTTCTCTAAACTCAAACGGCTCCACAGTCTCCAGATCTCAGTCCAGATCAGCTTTGGGATGTGGAGGAACGAGAGATTCACATCATGGGTGTTCAGATCCGACAAATCTGCAGAAACTGTGTGATGTGATCGAGACAATACGGAGCAAAATCATTGAGGAACGTTTCCAGCACCTTGTTGAATCTCTGGCATGAAGAATTAAGGCAGTTCTGAAGACAAACGCGGGTCCAACTAATAAAAGTGGCCCAATAATGTGAAATATTGCAGAAGCATTAAAGGCTATGAAATCTCAACACCTCAACGGTGACAGGGTATATTCAGGAATCATGGGAGTTACATTTAAGACCTTTTTTAAGACTCTTTCCGTACATTTTTAAGCCCTCATTGCTACAAGTTTTACATCTGTGACATCTTACATTTACTATATATTGATTGTAAAGTATTGAAAGTAAAGTATCTAAAAATTGATTGCACAACTAAACAGTCTTAGTTTGGGAACGCAGTGCAAGAGAATTAATTGACAAATTAATACAATTCTTTGGTCAAATACACATAATGAAAAGATGGCATTGAAATTGAAAATGGCATTTTAGGGCCTTAATTTTCTTTAAATTGATTTATCAACTTTAAATATTTGTTTTCAACATCATGCAAAATAATCACCAGGGAATGACCATTTACAATATTTATTGAAATTGAATTCACAGGAGCTGTAAGTACACACTTGCACGGAAGAGACTGGGCATGAAGAGGAATCTGGGCTGATGTTAGTCAGGGATAGTGTCGACGTCACAGGATATTCACACTGGCTAATAAAGTATCTCGCACTGGTTTCACACACACACGCATGCATTAGAAGTGGAACCAGAACGCGTGTCAGAAAATGTGCACAACTCCACGGAATGATCACTTGAATTCATTTATACACTTTAAACTCGTATTTTACAGGTTTCTGGTCAGACATAAAAGCCATTACGCTGGATATAAACAGTTTCTGGATTCAGACCTGCTCAGTTTTGATATTCTACTCACCCTAAACAAACAAAAAAAAGTGACACAGCATCAACATATACACAAAACGAGAGCTTCCTCTTTTCACGAGACATGTAAAGCTCGGCCTTACAGGCACACAGAATAAATATGATGTGTCGCGAGGGCTCATTCGAACAGCATGTCCTCGTCGGCCTCTTCGGACAGCATGTTCGACGGCTCTGCGATCGGCCCTAACGCAGCCAGACGCTGGGCGATCTCCTTCTCCGTCCTCTCGCGGAGCTGCTTCTTCTTCTCCTGGATCTTCTTCAGCCTGAGATTAAAGGGTTGCAGGTTATTCTCTGTATCTGCTTTATATAGTCAAACCAAAATGTATTCAGACACC
Organism: Rutilus rutilus; assembly: GCF_951802725.1. Taxonomy (NCBI): domain Eukaryota; kingdom Metazoa; phylum Chordata; class Actinopteri; order Cypriniformes; family Leuciscidae; genus Rutilus; species Rutilus rutilus. The sequence goes on along the minus strand of NC_140220.1, from coordinate 3,330,665 downwards.
TTCAACATTTCTCACATTATCACAGTTTATTCGCTATAGTTTCGAAAATGGTAATAAAATATGACAAGAAGTTGATATTTGACTGGTTTTGTCCATCCTTCTGTTAGACCGTCTCACACATGAATTATGTTGAATATCTGTCAGCTGTTAAATTTAACTACACAATTAGATAATACATATTTAGCTCAACCAATCACCAAGCAATGCTTCATTTTGTTCAGTCTGTGTGTAAAAAGAGCATTAGCAATTAAAGAAACATGTGAATATCACGTTTCATCACAAATCAGTGTCTGAATAATTTTTGATTGCAAATTTGTATAAATTTTACTGGTAGTCACTGTATGAAGAATTTTTGGGTATAATATGTCACAGTTTATTTTGCTATCCTCACTTACATAAATGAACTATAGTGTCCTGCACACACTAGTAAAAAAATATAAAAAAAATTATATCTGGTGTCTGAATCATTTTTGGTCTGACTGTATAAACACGATAATGTAGCATACTACTGTTTGACACATTCATATGTTTGCATGCACTCATTTTTGTCCATCCGAATGAATCGAATCCGATTTGAGATTCTGAAAGTTCTGTTTTTGTGAACCCTAAATTTTGCTATTTGATTCACATTTTCATTGACTTGTACATTATTATGTGTATTCTGAATTAAACTTCCTCACATGCGTTCAGAGCCTGAGAAAGACACCGCAATAATGTCACTGGAAATACCTTAAATATTTATTTCTTATTTTATTTGTGCATTTATGACGCATTAAAGGAAAAGCCGACCATGTCAGAAAAGCTCCTTCTTCTTTTTTATATTTAGTAAATATTCAGTTTCTAGTGATGGGAGAAATGAATCTTTTTGAAACTGAATCAACTGAACCAATTGCTTCGCAAAATGATTCACTGTTTCGAAACGCCACACGCTGGTCAAAACTGTGTGAATGCAACAAAAACTGCATAAAAACACCTGATACAAACCAGTCGCAAATGCTTTGCCGGATTAACAAATCATCAAATATTAAGAGTCTGTATAATACGTGATGTTTTATTCATTTGAAGGCTTGGTTTATTTGTTTATAGGTTAATCCGGCCAATAAAGACACTCTAAACTTCAACCCTGGCTTTTTATTATAGAAATGTGCCATTAAAAATTCTACAAATGTATAAAACTGATCCAAGATCAGATAAAACCACTGGTTCACGGGTTCACAGAGATCATCGGGTCCTAGCGGCAAACCATTGATATTTTAGATCCGTTTCAAAACAGACATAACGAAGCCTTGTTTAGTGAAATCACGTGACTTCGGCTGTTTTATGCACACTCTGAATCAGTGGTGATTCGCAAATGTTTCGAAGATTTCATAAGACATAAATAAACATGCATGTCTGTATGAAGTAAAGCGTATGTAAATAGAGATCTTATTATTAAAGGGATCCATTATTATTATTACGGGTTATTTGTGTGCATACTGTGGTCACATAACCTCTGCAGTCTCACCTGTAGAATTCCTCTCGCTCCCGCTCATCCAGCTCCGTAACGATGTACGTGAGTGTGCGCTCGATCCTGGGAATAATCACTGAGAGGAAAAACACACAAGCATCACATGATCTAGCTGTTTTTTTAAAGAGGACCTATTATGCTTTTTTTTTCCATGTTCATCTTTCTTTAGTGTGTAATGTTGTAAAGTCCCTCCAGAGGGAGTTCTTCTCTATATCAGTGTCACTGTTTCTGAACAGAATAAAGGGGCGGGGCCTGGTTGAATCATAACCAGTCACATGTCGCACGGGTATATTTGTGGCAATATCCAACAATACATTGTATGGGTCAAAATTATCGCTTTTTCTTTTATGCCAAAAATCATTAGGATATTAAGTAAAGATCATGTTCCATGAAGATATTTTGTAAATTTCCTATCGTAAATATATAAAACATTTATTTTTGTGAGTGAATGCTGCACAATCGTGAACATAAATGGACAACTTTAAAGGAGATTTTCTCAATATTTAATTTTTTTGCACCTTCAGATTCCAGATTTTCAATAGTTGTATCTCGACCAAATATTGTCCTATCCTAACAAACAATACATCAATGGAAAGCTTATTTATTCAGCATTCAGATGATGTATAAATCTCAATTTCAAAAAATTGACCCATGTGACTGGTTTTGAGGTCCAGGGTCAGCAGGCGTAATGATATGACGCAGCGCCTGAAAATAGGTCTAATAGGTTAGACAAACTTAGTCCCGGTCACGTTGGAAGTTACTGAGCTGGGGACTATTTTCAGGCGCTGCGTCATATCATTACGCCTGCTGCACTCATGGTACGGCAGCAAAGTTTCTTGATTATTACGCAGGAATGAGAGTATAGTTCCTAGCCATATCAGCCTAGAAAATCACAACTTTTCATTTTCCGTCGGTCTGAGTACACGATGTAACTACAGAAGAGTCAAGTTTTAAATAGATAAAATATCGAAACATCGAAACTTTTTGGTCATTTTTTTGAGAGAGATGCTAATGGTCCTGTCCGATTCAATGATCTATGCTAAGCTATGCTAAAAGTGGTACCGCCAGACCCGGAGATCGGCTGAATGGATTCGAAAATGGTAAAACTCAACTGTTTAACTCTGGGGGAGTTGTAAAATGAGCCTATTTCCAAAAAAAAGTGGAGTATCCCTTTAATTGTCAAAATAATCGACTGATCACTTGATTTGGATAACATTTTGAGGAGGGAGGGGGCACCACAATAAAATTCTACTTAGGGCAAACAAGATACTCTGCTTCTAACCACAGGTCGATGCTGTTGTTCCAAACACACACTTTGTGAATGTTCGTTGGAACTATAGTTTCGGGAAACACTGACTCGTTGAACTATGATGATAACGACAAAACTTGCGACCATAGTTGGCTAACGATGCTTTCGGGAAACGCACTCCTGTTTAGTTCCTGTCTCTCCTTCTGAAAAGCACACTGTGTTCTGATTGGTCAGCTGGATCAGTGTGTTGTGATTGGTCAAATGCTTCGATTGTGTTTGTGAAATGTCCCGCCCCTTATCATAACCGCCAATTTAGATGGCAACTTGCGACCATAGTTGGCTAACGATGCTTTCGGGAAACAGAGCGTTACTGGCAGACTGGGAAAAGAGGAGCTGCAACAATGTGAAACATGGGAAAATAATGTGCTTTTGAACATTCAAGCATGAAAACCTGTTCTAGTAGAGCCTAAAAACAAACCCAAGACTCTGTAAGAGGGCACAATAGGTCCTTTTTAAAACAAGCCTGAATGTTTACTGTCGTTCAGAGGAGGATCTCACCGTGCTCGATGGCGTTCACACGGCGATTTGTGATCTTGATGGCCTCGTCCAGCGTCACGAAAGAAGTCTGTGTGTGAACGAATCACAAAAGACACTGATTATAAATATTCTGAATTAAAAACAGAGATTCCTCTAATATGGATAGAGATCTTCAGTAGGGACTGGACCTGCAGCGAGGCCAGCTCTACGAGGAGCTCGACCGCTTTGGCGTAGTTTCTCTTCAGACGAGACAGCTGTTCTCCACCTCTGGCCAGACCAGTGAGCTCATAACCTACAGACAAGAAGATCACACTGTCTGAATGACTTTTCCCACAGGTATTTTCTATTAAAACATGAAGGGAACAGGATTCTCTTACTGTCTCCTCCCTCGTGGTAATGCTCGAACACCGGAAGAGTGACTCCTGAGAACAAACACGGAAAAGAGAACGTCAAGAAGGCATCTGACAATTCTTTATATTTGAATGAGATTAGATAGATAGAATGATAGACAGACAGACATTTCAGATATATTTGCAGAATATATGATATATGGATTGGAATGTTTATGTAATGAGTGATTATAATCAAGGTATTAATCAATATTTTTCCCTCTAAATATCAAACGAGTTGAATGACTTCTCTGGAGATTTTACTTCGTTATAGAAGTTACCAGTGTGATTACTGAAATGTTCTTTTCATGTATTCTCTAATGTCAGTATTTGATATCTGAATACAGTAACAGTGCTTTCTATGGAAGCTTGTTTCCGCCACAAAATAAAAAAAATTAAATGATAATTGCGACTTTTTATCTCACAATTGCGAGTTTACATCTCGCAATTCTGACTTTAATTCTCAGAATTGCGAGATACAAAGTCAGAATTACGTGAAATAAAGTCAGAATTGCGAGATATAAAGTCCAATTCTAAGGGGAAAAAAAAGACGGAATTTTTTTTTCTTTTCTTTTTTTCTCAGAATAGTTTATCTCACAATTCTGACTTTATATAATTCTGGGGGGTGGTGTGGCGCAATGGATAAGACACATGCCTTTGGTGTGAGAGACCCGGGTTCGAATCCACTGTGAGACACCAATGTGTCCCTGAGCAAGACACTTAACCCCTAGTTGCTCCAGAGGCGTGCGACCTCTGACATATATAGCAATTGTAAGTCGCTTTGGATAAAAGCGTCAGCTAAATGAATAAATGTAAATGTAAATGTTTATATCTCCCAATTGCGTATTGTAAAGTCAGAATTGTGTGATATAAAGTCGCAATTGCGAGAAAAAAAAGTCAGAATTCTGACTTTATAAGACGCAATTGCGACTTTATTTCTCGCAATTCTGACTTTATAATACGCAATTGGGACTTTATATCACGCAATTCTGACTTTATAATACGCAATTCTGACTTTATTTCTCGCAATTCTGACTTTATATCTCAAAATTCTGAGAAATAAAGTCAGAATTGCGAGATGTAAACTCGCAATTGTGAGATAAAAAGTCACAATTATCTCTTAAAATGTTTTATTCTGTGGCGGAAACAAGCTTCCATAGTTTTCTCATTCAGCCCAGCTTCCAGAAATGAAATAGGGACTTGTTTCGTGTTTGAGAAAGGTCTTCAACATGTTAAAACATATAGGGGTCATTGAAGTCTATAGTTTAAGGGAACAGGTCTCAGTTAAAGCCTATATTTTCCATCTAGACTAAAATGTCCTATCCTGAGAGAAAGAACTTGTTATCTTGATGTTTTGAGACGAGACTCCTCTTTATAGTTAGAACTGGGCCAAATCCAACCTTGGAAAAAAATGTGTGTCGGTGTGTGTGTTAGTCTTCTTGCTTACAGGTAAAGGAACCACTGGCAAACTATCTTCAGTAAAAATAATTCTTTAATTTATTCTAATTCTGACTCCGGGTCTTCTTTCAAACATCTGGTCCTTGGGTCCTAAACTGTTAAACAGTGGCTTCTGTGATTTACACTGTGTGTCTCGCTTTAGCTGAACTTCCCATGAGCCTGCGCCTGCATAACAATATCAATCTCTTCTCTGGCCTTCAACATGTGATAAATGTTTCAAAACAGACCATGCCACTATTAGGGAGTAGCTGGAAGATGTGATAATTGTGGATGAGCTCATTAAAAACAGCTGGAAAGTACAAATGGCATGTTTTTGGAAAGACTGTTTGGAGATTAAAAGAACAGCTGTATATGATGAGGTCATTGGTCAAAAACAGCATCGAATGTACGAGTGTGACTGTCAGATGTTCTGCATCTCGGCTTTGTTGTCTCCATTAATACAGTCTAAGCTTTAGCATCTGGAACTCACTTGAGTGATTTATTACAGTAAGGGGAAAACTTTTCCTCCGACAACAGATAGATAGATAGATAGATAGATAGATAGATAGATAGATAGATAGATAGATAACAAACCTGCAACATTGTCCCGTTTTGCTCTGACCTTCACCTGGGCCTTGTTCACGTTCTGAATGACTGTAGTACTGACAGGATTCAAACACATTCGGTGAGACTCAGGTGTTAAACTCATCCTCTGAAGACATTATGAAAGCGTTGCTTTAACTACCTGAAGTCACCAGCAGCAAACTTGGCCTCAGCCAATGAGAAGGCAGCTTCCCTCATCACCTCTCCCATCAGAGTCTTCGTCTGGGAGGTTAAAACATAGTTTCAAAAACCTCAAACAACACACAAGACAACAAATAAAACAAGTACAGATATCTAAAATAAAGGCATATGTATGATGATGTTATACCTCAATTATTTTTCTAAGAATTTGGCGAAATCGCATGGACAGGGCATCAGCTTTCTTCTTCAGCAAACTACGGCCGGTTTGAGCTCCTTTCAGCCGGGCTTTCATAATGGTCTGAGCCCTGATGCGATGAAAACAAAATACATAACCATATATACAGAGGCTATGATTATTAGGGAACATTTATGACAATTTGAGCATACAGTTTTATTTTGCTTTATAAACATGCATATTTTAGCATTTTATATGTTTTATATGATTAATTGAATATATCCTGCTATTGTAGATTACAGCTATTATATTTATTATTTATTTTAAGGTTTTTTTCCCAGTATCTCTTAGTTATGGTCAGTAGACTGTCAAGCAGTGATGGGCTCACATGACTGTGAATAATATCACTTCCGCTTCTGAGTCCACTCGAAACTACTACACAATTTATTTCACATTATTTATATGAATCCAAAAAACAAAACAAAAAACCGTATATAAAAATATTGTAATCCATCATAAATAGTTCTATGATATCCTGCAGACAAAAGGTATCTGTTTTATGATATATCGTACACTGATAAATGTACAATCAATATATTATTATTGCTGCTTTAGTAATAAAATATACATTTTGCGTAATATGCAGGCTTTCTTTGACTCTTCATCCTTGATAAATTCATAAATCATAAATCCTAGATGACGCACGACTCCAGGGCATTCAACATTATCTTAGTTCGTGCTCTGACATTATATATAAAACCATTAACTCGTAAAATATGTATTTATCAGATGCTGTCACTCAGTTCTTTTCATGCACGATTGAAAATATTGAATCTGATTTGACGTCACGAGCCTCATACTCACATTCTAGAGGGAAACACGTCGATCCGTTCTTTTCCCGACATCTTTCTTCTTTAATTTAAACACTATATCAAACTACTGAGACGCTTTGCCGATTAAATCGTTCAAATATAGTGTCCGTTTATTTAATATCACGATTAAATGATTATAATACCATCGCTATGACCCGAGCTACAGGACGCAGGATTTGAGGATCAGCTGACTGGAGGTCATGTGATTCCTCCCGAACGCTGCGATTGGTTGCGTCACTTCCGTGCGTGTCTGTAGCGGCTAGTGGGATTCACATTACAAAATAACGGTCGACTGTAATGCAATTTGTTGTTTTTGTATTATTATTATTTTTAAATACAATATAATATATAAACCTCAAAAATGTTGTCTATTTATTTTACTCAATGTTTTATTTATAGTGAAATGATTTTATACTTTTTAAACAATTAACATCAGAACGATAGGAACAAACAATCAGTATTTTTAAGTGATCGGTTGCTATATAAAACCCTATTTAAAAATATTCATAATATAAGTATTTCCTAGACAATATGTTGTTAGCCCTGATGAACGCCTGTGTGCCAACGCGTTGGTGAAATAAACAGTATTTTTTCACCCACACTCTGATTATTTTGACCTCTCAACTTCACAAGTGTTGCTGGTGTTGTTAAAACAAAGTCTCGTTTTTTCCTTCCACGATGCACCTTGTTGATTTTTCGAAGTTGCACCAGAATAACCATTCAACACTAATATAACGTAAGTGACTTTTATTTTGAAGTAAAGCCATATTGATGCAACATCCCTGTTCTTCACTGGTTGCTGCTGCTCGCTTCATTCTTTCTCGGATCGCAGGATCAATGGCCAACTAACAGTCGCCGAAATACTAAAGTTTCTAGATATTTGAGGGTTTAAAGTGAGCAGTCTGTGACACCTGTCAGGTGGGATTGAGTTACCTCCACATCCGTGATGGTTCGGCTCATGTTGAGCTCATGTTTGGGATGTTATGAGTGTTTAATTGCTGCTGTCATTGAGCATGTGCCGCACGCGCTCATTCGCTCAGCTATACAGAGATAATGATGTATAGACTGACAGTTGAGTGGATAGATTTACGGACAGACAAGATGAATAAACATTAACTGATGTCTGAATAGATAGATTATTGTATTCTATTTTAACTATAAATACAATAATAAACCAATATAACTAGTAAATAAATAATTAATTAACTAATGCAACTTCATTAAGAAAAAAAAAGAAACGTTCCAAATCATATTTGACACATTTATAATATTTATTGTTTGCAGTATAAACTGGGTCTTTATAGATGAAAATATATAGCTGCCTTTTAAATTTTGGGAGGAGGATGATCACATTTGGGTTTCCGTGTCAACTAAAGACTGAAAATCTATAGGCGAAGTGGTGATAGATAGATAGATAGATAGATAGGTCTATCTATAGGCAAAGTGGTGTATATTGAAGCCAAGGACAAATTTCCACTTGTGGACAATAAAGGAACTAAACCATGTAAACAAATCAGACATCAGCTCTATTAAAAATGAATGCAGTTATTAAAGAAGCGCTAGTGTTTCGATATGATCTCAGCTCTGCTTGTTTTTCTTGTGTAGAGATGCCGGGCCTCAGCTGTAGGTTTTACCAGCACCGTTTCCCGGAGGTGGAGGATGTGGTGATGGTGAACGTGCGCTCCATCGCAGAGATGGGCGCGTACGTCAGTCTGCTGGAGTATAACAACATCGAGGGCATGATCCTGCTGAGCGAGCTGTCGCGCCGGCGCATCCGCTCCATCAACAAACTCATCCGCATCGGACGCAACGAATGCGTGGTGGTCATCAGAGTGGACAAAGAGAAGGGTAAAATAAATAAGCCTGTTAATTCGTTAAGTATTTGGTGCTGTGATAAACAATGAAAATCTGAAAAGCTGTGTAGTGTTCTGAAACAGAAAGTAGCACAGCCTAGCGAGAGGCGCTTTCGAAACATTGAAGCTTCGAAACGTTTACAAATCTTTTGTTTTGAATCAGTGGTTTGGAGTGCGTATCAAACTCCCAAAGTCATGTGATTTCAGTAAACGAGGCTTTTTTACGTCATAACCGTTTCGAAATTTCAATGGTTCGCCACTGGGGGACATAAAAGCAAACTGGAAGGATAAAAGTCTTCTTTTATATTCAGTTAATTTCATCTAAAGGTCCTTTCACACTGGACGCGATTTTGACGCACGAATAATTCGCGCAATGGTTTTATTTTTATATCAGCTTTTTGTGTAATGAGCGCTTCCACACCGAACGCGAATGTGCTGCGGCGGAAAAACGACTTTCATTTTTTTCACTTCGATGTCGATTTTTTTTTTACTTTTGCGGCGACAGAAAAGGCTTCAGCCAATCACATTCTACAAGGACAACGATTTGAAAGACAATGTGTGGCGTAGCATTGCCGACCAACTCGGTTATCATGACTGTGAGTGTGTTGTGTGATGGTTTAGTCGTTGTATAGTCCTGTGCTGTGTAGGCTAGCAGGCTAAACTACATTTGGGATAGAAAGCTAACACTATTATCGTCAAAGATCCGTGTTTACTTTGAACGTGTAACAAAATGTAGTGAGACTATTTAGGGCTGCTTTTGGTATACTATACATTCTTTGTGTGATATCTACAGTTTCTCGAATGATTTTAAGTTGTTACTTCGTGTGTTACATGTAATGTGTATTGACATTACAAAACGCACTGTGTTTAGTTGAAGACACAAAAAAAGTGTGGAAAAACCTCAGGGACACCTGTGTGAGGAAAAGGAGAGCGGAAAAGGAAACTAAGAGTGGACATTAGCTCATACTCCCCTTCAGACTCTCTGTTCTGTAAGATTGGGTGCACCCAAAACCTTCTTTTCTGTCTTTTACAGAAAATGAAAAGCTCGTCTTCACTGGATGATGATGAAGTGTCCATGTTTTCTCAGCTGTCGGCGCGAAAGCTCTGAACGTCACAGACGTCGCAAATTCGCATTGCGGCTGATGTGAATGGTTTTGGCGCGAACTATTCGCTTTTTCGTTACACGTCCGGTGTGAAAGGGCCTTTAGGCTGTGGTTGGAAGTCAGTTGTAGGTCTTGTGTTTCTGCTCGTCTCTTCTCTTTTTCTGTTCTTGTCGTTTCTCTTTGCTTCAGTGATTCTGCTTGTTAACAGCAGGCGTTCATCACTAATGCTCAATCATCACTCGATTAATCGCTTGGTTATCTCAATAACTCCGACACTGATTCAGAGTTGCGTTAACACTGTAGTGTGGACAAAATAATGACCACTGAGTAGTACTTTTAACACTGAGGATTTTGCTGTGTGGCTCTTGAATAGTCTTGGTTTTGGTCTTGACTACATCTCTGTGATGGAGTGTTGTACATTTTAACCGGTTGAAAATCGAAATAATTCGTAACAAGGAATTATTCACTGTGTTTTGACCATGATAACAATACCATGCATGTTCATTACGTCTAATATAGAGTAAGTGTTTAAATGCATTTGGCCCATTTGAGATTGTTTTTCATCTACAGGATACATAGATTTGTCCAAGAGAAGAGTGTCTCCGGAAGAAGCCATCAAGTGTGAAGATAAATTCACCAAATCTAAAACCGTAAGTGGTTGTTTTTTTAAATGAAAGTTAAAAAAAAAAGGGTTTTTTTTTGTGGTTTGAGGATGTTTTGTTGTTGTGCTGCAGGTGTACAGTATTCTACGGCATGTGGCTGAAGTGTTGGAGTATACTAAAGACGAGCAGCTGGAGAGTTTATTCCAGCGCACCGCGTGGGTGTTTGACGAGAAATACAAGAAACCTGGATATGGCGCCTATGACGTCTTCAAACAAGCCGTGTCGTAAGTGTTCGAGTGATGAAGCTGCGTTCATGCCGTGTCGTGATTACCACTTGTTAAAAAGCTAGTAAAACTCGTAATTACAACTTTTAAAACGAGCGCTCCGACTTGTACCATGTGACTTACCGTACCATGTGACTGCTGTACCACCTGATTCATATTGGCATTGATAGTGTTGCCATAGAAACGCATACCGTATTTTCAGCACTATAAGGCGCACCGGATTATAAGGCGCACCTTCAATGAATGGCCTATTTTAGAACTGTTTTCATATATAGGGCGCACCGGATTATAAGGCGCATAGAATAGAAGATACTGCAGTCAAATGTTTGACTGGGTTTGCGTTATGCAGTGGTCACCAACCTTTTCAAGCCTAAGATCACATCCAAAGTCCAAATGTAAACCAAGATACCTTGTTTATACTCGACGCGTCCGCATGAGCGCGAAGTTAATAAAAAAAATAATATCCGTCTGCTCAGGCAGATTCGGCTTAACAGCGCGCGCGCCTCTGAATCCGAAGATGCATGACTTTGAGCCGAATCTGCCCGAGCAGACGGATATTAGTAGTACATCTCATCACACCGGCACCCAGTTTGCGCGTCTAAATCAGTTATATGGTCTGGTGTTCAGTCTAAAACAAAACAGTTGCGTCAAGTATAAATGCCTCGTCTGTTTGAGGAGTTGCGCGCGCAGTCAGCGGAGGCTCGCGCTCCGGTGTCAGGCGAAAGTATAAACAAGGTTTAGTCAGCGGCTGTTTAACAGACGTTAACATAAGGCGCTAGATCCATATATAAGGCGCTCCGGATTATAAGGCGCACTGTCGTTTTTTGAAAAAAATAAAGGCTTTTAAGTGCGCCTTATAGTGCGGAAAATACGGTAATTCCGAAGAAGTGAACAGCTCTGAGTAGAACGTCACATGTTGTCGTCTCATAATTGACTGTTCACAAAGACCCGCCCCCTTTAGTTACTGTTGCTGTGTCCGACAAGTTACGCCGCTCTCACACACACCATGTTCTCATGCAGTGAAACACACTGACTGGAGGAGAGGACGCTGACAAGACAGGACTGAACACGTTACGTTTGATATGAAACAAAGTCTCAACTTTCAAATTTGGTCATTTTTTTACGAAATTTAAACAATAAATACCGTTTTGTGGCTCTTTAATGTGTCGTGAACCGATCACCTCTTCCTTCTAGTTAATTTATATCATCAAATAAACATAAATGAACATCAGAAGGAATGTTGTTTTAACCGCGGAAAGACGTCAGTACACACCGTTTTTAAAGTTCATATCTTCCAACGTTAATCTACTAACTATCCTGACCGCTTTGTCGGACAAAAATGGCGGATTCGGCAGATAGCGGATTAAGATTGGTCAGATCGCCTGTCAATCAAACTCCTTGCGAAAGGTCAATTACGGTAATTATGACATGGCGTGAACGCAGCATAGACAGAGCAGGACTTGAAACTGAACATGAACATTTTTTTTTTTTTTTTTTTTTACAGAGATCCCGCCATCCTGGATGGTTTGGATTTGACCGAGGAAGAGAGGAACGTGCTCATCGACAACATCAACAGACGGCTCACTCCGCAGGCCGTCAAAATAAGAGCTGGTATTTTATTATAAAAATTTATTGCACTCTTCACAATACAGATAGTTCGAATGCAAAGTAACTGTTAATGTTAGAAAAATAATAATTTCTTATTATTTATTTGTTCTTATTTTATATTTATTTAACTAATCCTCAACCATAACAGGCACATACTATAACTATTATGTATTTAAAGGTACACTATGCAACCCTCTAGTGGTTAAAAAACTAAATGAAATGTGCGGATGAATATCGTTCTTTCTCATAACTGAAAAAAGGGATCAAGTCAAGTCACCTTCATTTATATAGCGCTTTAAACTCCTGTTAAATAAATACATATAATATAGTTTCATTAACCTTAAAATTGCTATATATATATTCACTAGTTTTGGATCAGTACGAATTTTTTCAAAGAAATGAATATGCATTAAATTGATCAGCATATTAGAATGATTTCTGAATGATCATGTGACCGAAGATAATGCTGAAATATATATAATGAGGAATATATATATATATATATTGTTGTATCTGTTGATGGACACTATGAAGCAAAGCTTTTCATTAATTCAACAAGGATCAAACAAGAAAAAACAAAAACATTCTTACATATGCCATATGTGCCATGTATGTTTAGCATTATGTTTGGTTTTACAGACATTGAGGTGGCGTGTTACGGATATGAAGGCATCGATGCGGTCAAAGACGCTCTGAGGGCGGGACTAAACTGCTCTACAGAGGCCATGCCAATCAAGGTGTGTGTTCCTCCTTTATACTCGGCTGTGTGCTTCAGTACCAGCTTCATGATCTGCAGATTCTGTAATTGTATTTTCTTTCAGATAAATCTGATAGCACCGCCGCGGTACGTCATGACCACCACGACTCTGGAGCGCACTGAGGGACTGTCGGTGCTCAACCAGGCCATGATCGCCATAAAGGAGCGGATCGAGGAGAAACGGGGAGTCTTCAATGTCCAGATGGAGGTGAGAAGTCAAGTCACCTTCATTTATATAGCGCTTTTATGTTAGCCTGGTTCTACCAGACTCTCGTACATTTCATTTGTACAGAGAGTCTGGCCTCGCTCCATTGAGAAACGTTTACTTCCTTGAAGGCGGGTTCTCTGTTAAAGTTCAAAACTATTGGATCTGCCCAGAGTCACTCAGGATCTGCCATAACCAATCGCTAACGTGTGGTCGTCCGAATGATCAGAGGATTATGTTTAGAATAAGATGTCTGTCTTTTATAAAGTTTATAAAGCGACGAGAATACTTTTTGTGCGAAAAAAAAAAAAAAAAACCGACTTTATTCCACTATTCATTTCCTTCTCTCTGTTCCTCGAGTGATAAAGCAGCGCGTCTGTGTGTTGTACGTCACACGTAGGCTCACTATTGGCCGACGCTAGTCATGTGTGTGATCACATCAACGTCATCGTTCTCAGCCACTCCCTCTATTCGCTGATTGGTCCTACAAAAAAATTGTTTCTGGAAACCTAAGAATATACAGCAGTCCCAGACGTAGTACTGAAGGAAAATGAAATTGAGCGGAAGTACGTAGGAGGGCGGAGCCAGGCTACTTTTATGTGCCCCTGGACCACAAAACCAGTCACATGGGTACATTTTTTAAATTGAGATTTATACATCATCTGAAAGCTGAATAAATAAGCTTTCCATTGATGTATGCTTTGTTAGGATAGGACAATATTTGATCGAGATACAACTATTGAAAATCTGGAATCTGAGGGTGCAAACAAATCTAACCATTGAGAAAATCTCCTTTAAAGTTGTGCATTTATGTTCATGATTGTGCTGCATTCACTCACAAAAATAGATGTTTTATATATTTACGATAGGAAATGTACAAAATATCTTCATGGAACATGATCTTTACTTAATATCCTAATGATTTTTGTCATAAAAGAAAAATCTATAATTTTGACCCATTCAATGTATTGTTGGCTATTGCCACAAATATACCCGTGCGACATGTGACCGGTTTAGTGATCCAGGGTCACTTATAGATTGTTTCAAAGCAGCTTTACAGTGATAATAGGAAATTAAAGCAACAGAGATTGTTTGGGCTTTACAGCAGCTCTAGAATAAAGTTATTGTCCAGCTAAAGTTAGTTTTGATTGATTGATTCACTTCCGTTGCAAAGATCATTAGTTATTAACTCAGGGGGACTAGCGCTAACATGACACCGTTCTAACGGAGCATCATAAATGTAGTAAATGGCACAGAATATACACTAATCTTTAAAGAACAAACACAAGTTGATGATCATTATTTCAAACCAAAATGTTCTTGAGTTTAGACCTCTCAGAATCATTTGTGATGTTTGATTCTTGAACGAATCGTTCTTTTTAAAGGGTTAGTTCACCCAAAAATTAAAATTCCGTCATTAATTACTCACATTATCCATTAACAAATGATTAACAAATCAAAAAGAACAAATTTAGCTGGTTCTGACTGCCGAAGATTCAGTTTGATTCTGTGAATCGGCTCAACCGGCTTAAAAGAAAGATTCATTCAAGAATCAAACATCTCTAATGGTTTGCCATGCAATGTTTGATAAATGTATTGCTCTGAATGCATTCTCATGCATGAATGTTTCTGGTCAGCCCAAAGTGGTCACGGACACAGATGAAACCGAACTGCAGCGGCAGCTGGAGCGCTTGGAGCGAGAGAACGCAGAAGTTGATGGCGACGACGACGCGGAGGAAATGGAGGCCAAAACAGAGGACTAGATGAAGACCAACAACACCTTCAGTGCAGAAATGGATTCAAATAAACTGTTTTTGTATGGTAGCGACAAACATACCAGTGACGTTGCAGCAAATTAACATTTACACCAGTGAAAACAGTATAAAGCAGTGAAAACCAGATTTTTTTTATTTATTTTTAACCGGTGGCCTTTTAAACCGTCACAACTATGATCAATATTAACATTTCAGCTGATTCATCAATGCAGAGTGAAAGCTTGATTTTGCAGTTGTCATTTTCTGTGAATTGAAACATATTTCTCGCTCTACTTCAATCTCAGTAAAATCCTGGAAAGTTGTTGGAAGTTTTGTCTTCTTTTCCATTTCTGTTCCCTCTCAGACTCTAGAAGATCATTACAAATCACACTGTACGACGATGACACCTACGACGCAAGCAAGCAATAGCCGTCATTTCACCGTCTAGGTTAACTATAGACCCGATATAGTCCGACTATGAGTAACCCATTTCTAGCCAAAATAACCTTGAATTTGGTTACATATAATTTTTGCCAAAATAATTTGCATTATTTTATTATTGTATGATATTCCATCTTTGACATGTTCTATGCGTAGCCTGGGCTATTGTTAGACGTCTCTTAAATTTTCACTGACAGCTCGAATTTTGGCTTGTTTTAGCCTAGACGTCAGGGCTGTGTTTGGACGGCTATTAGACGTCTTTTAAACGCAAAATCGCTTGCTGAGAAGTTATGCGCTTGTGGTAAACAAACAGCAAGATGAATCGCACTTTGGTTTTTATGTGCGCTGAGAAAAAGAGAAGGAAGAGCAAGAGGAGAATATGGATGTGGTCATGGCTGGGAAAAAGAGGCCAACTTGGGATGCCTAGTCTATTTTGCAAATGGAGTTTGAGGGGAGTAGTAGGCTATTAAGTTTTAGCGCCATGTCACACTCAGGGTTCCCACGGGTACTTGAAATCCTTGAAAGTTTGTGAATCTGAAGAAGGAAAATTCAAGGCCCTGGAAAGTTTTTGAAAATAAACATATATAGATACAGCAGGTCCTCGAAAGTGCTTGAATTTATTTTGTGCAAGACGTTTTTTGAAAAAAAAAAAAAAAAATCCATATCATTCGCACATAATGTGTTATTTCGCCAACACTTCGTGGCCTATGCATACTAGCTTGCTTTATTTACGCGTTACTTTAAGTGTTTCCCGCGTGAGGTACTTTGTGTTGTACGTTGCCATGACGTTCGCGCGCGCACTAAACTACTACGATGGTAACTCAACGTTTTTTGTTCGACACAACAAAAGTGTTCCCACATTAAGTCCTTGAATTTGAGCGAATTGGCCCTGGAAAGTCCTTGAAGTTAACCAAGGTGTGGGAACCCTTCACATTGATCAATACGCCATTTCATGTTCCACTTTTATTGGCTAGTCAGTACAGTAGACGTACTCAGTACGGTACTGGTCGTTGCAGCAAACACACTGAGACGATCAGGCTATATTTCTGATTCTGACACTTGTCAGAAAATGATCATAGGCTAATCTTTGGTCGCAAGAGACCCGTCTTTGAACCTCTCTAACTATATGATATAAGACCACCGCTCATCTTTCATCTAGGACGGCCCTAGAAACTGTTCTCACGGCACATCTCTATGGCAAGCCACTTTGACTTTTGTTCATTCCCAGGATATTAATTATTCAATGTTCACAAGTTAAAATTCTAATCCTTAATTAGAGGAATTAGATTTCTACTAACAACGCAATTTTTTATATCTGGAATTACATTTACTCTCGTAAAAATGTGAATTCTTGATATGAACAATGACTCATAGAAATACAAATTCTTGATATCAAGATTTCAATTTCAACAAGTAACGTTAAAAACTAGAATTTTTGTTCCCTTTGTAAGTAATTTTTTACACTTACATTGCCAAAGTACAAATACCCCAAATGAATATGTATACGTGTAAAAGTATTTTACACCACTAAAAAAAATAACCCATGCAAAGTCAAATTTAAATAATTTAATATTCAAGAGTTAATTTTACTGTTGCCTCTGGCTCTCAGCGATTGGTCTGTTGCAAGTAAATATTGCAGTAATTAACATGCAGCTTCAAAGCCGAAACCAGGACCGAACATAGTAATATATGCACACACAAAATTTTACTAAAAAAAAAAAAAAGACTTTTATTCAAAACATCCACTGGTAAGTACAAAAACAAAGACAATCGTTTTCATGTAATTCAGTTTAGTGAGAGACCGTCTGAACAGTGTTGGGGTCCAATCAACTGGTTTTGTTTTAGCGAAACAACTGGGGAAAACTCTTTGGTACGGTTGGTGAGGGTGACCAAAAAGAACAAAAATGGTAAAATCACAACCCAGACATGATTGGCAATCAATAACAATAGGAATTTACAATGGGCACTCACAGAAAGAGACACTAACCGGGCAAGATGACGCTACTCTGAAGATGGATTCAACAGGAAGGCCCTGAGAAATCAAACCTCTTCCTCTCGGTAGCTAAAAACAGACGTTTAGAGTCGGTGCCGAAGTCTTACGGAGGCGTCTGGGACGTGAGAAATCAAACGGCTCAATATTTACTAACTCCAAAGGTTGGAAATGGTCGAGTTTCCCAAGTTGTTTTTAAACCTAGATGAGCTGTCCAGCCCGAACGGGAAGTAAAAAGCAAAGTTCATCTGCGCTCAATGCTTGTTCATTTCCCAAGTCCGATCTTCTTGGCTTCAGTTTCATAAATCAATAGCCTCCACATTTTAACTATGAAGACCTCAGCCTCTTCATCCAGCACCTGAGGAGGCGAGGGGAAAACGGTTAGATAATGTGATCAACAATTGGAGTCAGTCTTTAAAAAATGGTGCGAAAAGCTTAAACTTACCATCGCGACGTCATCTAAGATCCCTTGTGGTGTACTGTGGGCCATTACCTGAGAAGACACAGCAGCAGTCGTGGTTAAAGAATCATTTATTCATCTGTAAGTCGCTTTGGATGAAAGAGTCTGCTAAATGATTTGGGGCTGCACGATATTGAAGAAAAATGCGATAACTCGTTAAATAATGCGATACGATAATGCTTAAAGTGTGTAAAATAAACTTAAATTATCTTATTATATAACCTACATTCTTTTTGTGACTAGAAAACATCCCTACAACTTCTGAAAGTGAACATCAGTGTTTTACTGAAGCTTAAGAAGTGTTATTTTAACATCAGTGTAAACCACGCATTTTCTTTAAGCATTAGGTTTATTTAACAACACAAACTGAATAATCAAACGTAAAAATAAAACACTGCTTAATTTTCACTGTATGAATTAAATACTGATTCTTATTAAAGCTACAAAAGTTATTCAGCCAAGAGCAGTGAGTCTTTTATTCATGACCACAGTTATTGCAAGCTGTTGCGATTATGCATGTCGCGATATATACATTCTCGATATTTTGATATATTGCGCAGCCCTATAGTGCGCTTAACTCTATACCCGCCATTTAAATCTGCAGATTTGTGATATTTACCCCCCAAAAAGGTTTCCTTCATAAATGGCTTTTTTTCCCCCCCTAATCTTATTAAATGTAAATGTAAATGCCTCATCTCTCATTTAAAATTCGTATATTTGATCAATAAATTCTATTAAGAATAAGACCCTATCGGGCTGTTACCAATCAAATTAAATCATTTACATAGAAAAATTACAATTGCATTAAATAATGTTATGAGATTGTTTTAAATATATTTTTTGTATATACAAATAAGAAGGGGGGGGGGGGGGGCACTAAACCACCAGTAGGTGGCGGAAGGGGACCATCTTAATGAGCGAGTCATTGAGTCATTCATTCAAACGATTCGTTGAAACAGATGATTTGTTCAAGAATGATGCAGTTGTTTATGAATGTGTCATTGAATCTTTGACTCAACCGTTTGGTTCAAAACGGCAAATCATTTAGCTGTGAGATGCACTGTGGTTCTGCGGTGATCTTTGTTTGGAACTAATTTTGCTGCTGAAATAGAACAAAAAGAGTCAATATTGCGTCTAAAATATAAGTGACTTAATATCAACTACTTGTTTATTGAAGGGAAACAGCACTCTTGATCAAGTTTTTATTCCAGAATCGATATTAATTCAAATTCAATTGCTTTACTTGTGTCCTTGCTTGTAGACGAGGTTGACAGAAGTTAGCCACTTTCGTTCCTACAGAGGATGAAATGTGTCGTTGTCTATGAGTGTTGAGTGACGTAATATCCCAAGTGGACGCGAGACCGAACGCACTGAAAGCCCTCGCGCTGCTCATATACTGAGAGAGAGATAAGACAGTAGAGCTGCACGATTCATCTTTAAAAGACTGTGATCTCCATTCAAACACACGCGCGATCTTTCAGTTCGTCTGTCTATTAAACTGTGACGAAATCATATCAGATCTGTGTTGGCGCTGACCCGGAGAGAGTCGTCATGAAACCGCTTCACAAACTGTCTTTCAACCTCATAGTGTCATTATTTCTGTGATGCAATAGTTAAAATTATCATAGAAGTATTCAGATAAAAGTTTAAAGTTCAAATATGAACACTAGCTGCGTTTACATGGACACTTATAATCGGATTGACGGCTCAATCAGACTAAAAAACCTTCATGTAAACACCTTAATTGATCCGATTGAGCTCGATCCGAATGAAATTTCGATCGGATTGAAAGGGGTGGTTTATCCCTTTTGTAATCCGATCGAGAGAACATGTAAACACTTGGTCGGATTGAAAACCGAAACTGAAAGGACTGCGCATGTGCAATGACGTTAAAAACGTAATGACGTATGACGCGCGAACGAGCTGTTCTTCCTGTTGAATAAAGTGTCATATTAATAAGTTTCCCGTCATTCTAAAATTCTCATTTCACTCGCGCGTCTGTGAAGTGAAGCAGGACAACGTCCCACCAGTCCTTGTTTTGGATTCTCATCCACAGACGTCTGGTTTTGGCCGCGGGGAGTGGCATTTTTACTGAGTGATCAATAAGCAGCACGGCAAAACGGTTAATATGCTCTAAATTATGACCAGAGACGAATTAATATTACGTCTGCTGTTTAAAACAAATAAAGATCCAATAGAGGAGAATATTTATGCGCGAAACTCTGTATATTCGTGCAGTGTGCGCATGTCAAAACATCAGATCCGATTTGAAACTTGTGACATATAAACGCGCGCATCAACCCGATTACTTTATTTATCATTCATGTAAACACCTTGTTCGGATTCATCAGTCGGATTGATTTCATTCCGATTGTGTCCATGTAAACGCAGCTACTGATGTCTACGATAGCGATCAAAAGCAGCTTCTGATAGAAACTTGGTGCTTAAAATAACGCATTTATCGATTACATTGTTTCGCCACTAAATCATTTATTCAAGAGGATGTAGTGTTGTGTGATGCTTCTGAAATAAAAGTCAGAAAGATGTGATGATTTGTTTTTGTAAATATGACTCATCTTATACATCATGTACAGTCTGTATGAAGTGTATGATTTAACTTTTCCCGATGATCTAGTGTTAAAAAAAAATTGCAATATCGAATCGCAATACTTGTAGAATTGCAATTCTTTAAAAAAAATAAATAAAATATCGCAACACATTTCGTATCGGCACCCAAGTATCGTGATGGTATCGCATCGGGAGATAGGTGTATCATCCCAGCCCTACTTAACAGTATAATTTTATACTCCGCATTTAGATTTTTTACCACAGTATGTTAATGGAGTGTAACAGACTCTAATGAAGAAAACGGTCTTACCTTGGAGCAAACAAAGTCAACTAATGTAGCTTCTTCTTCACCAATGTACTCTACGATCTTCTTATTGATCCATGGTCGAATACGCTTCTCCATAAGAGTCTGTGAACGGCGGGAATATTCAAAAACACAAGTTATACAACATTAGAAACACAGCTTGGGAAATAAGCAGCAGCACCTCCACCAAACGGCAAACATCGCTCTCACCGTGTCGACGACGGACCAGTCGAGCGGGTAGTTGAAGAGCTCTGGTTTGGCAGTGGGAATCTTCTCGATCAGACTCTTGATGTGTTTACGCTTCTCTTCCGTATTGACTCCTTTGCCTCCGTCAATCGCTCCCACATCTACTCCCTTCTCCTCATCCTCGTAGTCCAAAGGCACCAGCTTCCTTTTCCGAGGCGCCTCGTCCACCTCGTCGTCGTCGAAACGGTTGAAGACGCTTTCCACCGGCAGCTTCTTCCGCTTGGCTACGCTGGGCTGTCCCGGGCTACCGGACGAACCTTGCGATGGGATAAAAACAAACATTTCTTTAAATATTAGCTTTATACAATACGCATTGCTTTCGAAGCAGCTTCACAGTAATAAACAAGAAAATAACAGAATTCATTTTGCAGAATTGGTCAATTATGAAACCTTTTCAGCGGTAAAGCAGCATTAAAAAGACAATCTTGTCACTATTCAGCTCTGTGTTGATTCAGTTTAGATCAGTAACAGTGTCAATGTTAGCAATGTTTAATTGTTCATTAGTTATAAAGCACTACAGAATAAAATTGTGCCATTATTCAGCTCAATTAAGTTCAATAACTGTATTGATGTTGCAAAAATGAAATAATGAAACGTCAATTCAGATCAAATTAATATATAAACAATTAAATAATTCAATCAAATACTATATTTGAATATATTTAATCAACTTATTTTTCATTAATTTATCAAAATCTACTTAAATTAAAAAATAATGAAATAATTTAAATACTATATTTGAATATATTTATCAATATACATTTCATTAAAAAAATAAAGAAAATAACAAAAATTAAAATAGTATTCAAATAGTAATAAAATGTATTATTTTTGTTTAGTACAATTATTATTATTATTATTATTATGATAAATGCTCTTATTTTGATGTAACAAAATTCATTAATTATGAAACCAAGTTGATTCAGATATAAAGCACTGAGTTAATATGAAAGAAATATATAAACACTTAATTCAATCAAATACTATATTTGAATATATTTAAATCAACTTATTTTTCATTAATTAAACAAAATCTACCTAAAAAAATAATTAAATAATTAATTTAAATACTATATTTGAATATATTTAATCAACTTATTTTTCATTAATTTATCAAAATCTACTTAAATTTAAAAATAATGAAATAATTTAAATACTATATTTGAATATATTTATCAATATACATTTCATTAAAAAAATAAAGAAAATAACGAAAATGAAAATAGTATTCAAATAGTAATAAAATGTATTTTTGTTTAGTACAATTATTATTATTATTATTATTATGATAAATGCTCTTATTTTGATGTAACAAAATTCATTAATTATGAAACCAAGTTGATTCAGATATAAAGCACTGAGTTAATATGAAAGAAATATATAAACACTTAATTCAATCAAATACTATATTTGAATATATTTAAATCAACTTATTTTTCATTAATTAAACAAAATCTACCTAAAAAATAATTAAATAATTAATTTAAATACTATATTTGAATATATTTATCAATATACATTTCATTAAAAAAATAAAGAAAATAATGAAAAATTCAAATAGTAATAAAATATATTATTTTTTGTTATTTGGTACAATTATTATTATTATGATAAAAGCTCTTATTATCGGTTAAATTATAGTGTTGATGTAACAAAATTAATTAATTATGAAACCAAGTCGATTCCGATATAAAGCAGCTCTACAGAAGTCACTAGCGTGATGATTCAGCTCGGTTTAGCTCAAGTTTTGTTCAGCGCAGGATATTAAGTGAAAACTGAGCAGATAATCACTAAGAACTACAGTAGTCAACATTTGAAGTGGATCAAAAAAAGTTCAATAAAGTTGTCCAAAGACAAGACCGTGTTCAAAATTCATGTATGACTTTGTTGAAAGGTTTTGATCCACTTCAAATGTTGACTACTGTAGTTTTTATTTGTTATTGTCCATGACATCCTGATCCCAAACCTTTCTGAAGTCACACTCACCTAGTTTGAGGCTAAGGCCGATCTTGGGGCGGTTCTCGTCCTGGAGCAGGACCTCTGGAGGCGAGTTCTCGTGAGGGATGATTATGCCACAGGGCGACTCTTCTCTGGGCGTGTTGGGAGTGGCGTTTCCGCTGGCTGAAGACACTGAGGGGGCGGACATGATGGGTCTCATGGTGGGTTTGAGGCAGGGCTTAGACTCCTCTTCATCCTCTAGCTCCTCCCCTTCCTCAACATCATCGTCAGAGGGAACGTGAGTGTGAACGTGAGTTTCTACGACCGCCTTACGCCGTTCTCTGTCTCGTTCTCGGTCTCGTTCCCTGCCTCGGTCTCGCTCTTCTCGAGAGGGTTTGTGTTCTCTCTCCTCCTCAGGCTCAGGCTTCACGGGCGGCTGCCGTAAACGCTCTGCCTCTTCCTCCATCTGATCAACACACACCCACACAACAAAAAATCAGTAAGATATGACACAAAAAAAGAGCACAACAGTGACCAGTTTGGTCCCAGAAGTAGGAAGAAGGTTCGAAGCCACGAAACACACCAGCCAGCACTGAGATAAATCACAATAAACACTTTGATTTGCAAAAAGAAAGTATTTGAAAGTCTAAAAAAGACAGAAGGTCCCATGAAACACTGGGAATTACATAAGAGAAAGACAGCATAATGTACAATTACTGACTCTCTATGAATAAAATATAATAAAAAAAATGGTAAAAACAATCAAATTAAATAATTTAAATGTTTTTTAAAAATATTTATCAATTTATTTTTTCATAAAAAATAATTAAATAATTATTTTCAAACATAATATTTAAATTAATTTTATGTTTTTATTTTATTTTATTAAAGGCCCACTGAAGTGCCTTGAAACACGCAGCGTTATTTAATGTGTTGACGTCATTTCCACTGAAACAGGAAGACAGGGCGGGACATGTGAAGTAGCTCCTCCCCCTTTTAAAATAGCCAATAGCGTTTCGTTTATAGCTCAGTCAGAGCCGTTGAGCTCGGTAAAGCTGTGTTTGACAGATCATGACAGTCTAATAGATTCTCCTTTTAGATTTAATATGAAACTGTTACCAAAACAGAGATCGTGATCATGCTGATGTGTAGATTGAAGAGTGTGTAAGAGTGTGTTCATGACACCGGTGTTTTCTCTTCTACTCATCAGTGCTGTTTCTAATGCAGAGTCTGTCTAACCGTTTCTCCTCATCATCTCCTCCATATCGCTGTAAAATAATTCAAACGTGTCCGATAAGTTTTCTGGTCAGCGGCGGTTCTCGTGAAACCAGACTTCATTCACTCCAATGGAAGCATATTATCACGTCTATTCTAGAGAGTATTCGATTGGACAGAAAATCTGATGAGATGCTGAAGTGCAGTGATGTCATCAAAATCACGGAAGTGAGAGACTGAGAAGTTTTGAATGCTTGTATCTTCTAAATGCAAATTCTGTCATTGTTTTGGAGCACACTAGCTAATAGATTAGAACAGTAAGGCTAACATATTCACACTAAAAGACAACAAAAAAAAAAACTTCAATTTTGATTTCATGGGGACTTTAAAATTATTAAATTATTATTATGCAAATATATTCAAATATAGTATTTAAATTTTCCAATTTCATTTTTCATAAAAAATTCTATTAAATAATTCCTTTAAATATGATATTTGATTTTTTTTTACATATTTCATTTGATTAAAATGTATTTAAATAAATAAATAAATAAATAAATAAAGTGACTATAACTATATTTGAAGTGTATTTGCAGAACCAGTAAGAGAGTGACTCTGGAGCAGTCCAGTCGTGGACTCACTCTGCGCAGCTCAGCGTCTGGATCTGGGTGTCCTTCCGCTAGCAGCCTCTGTCTGATCTCCTCCAGCTCTTCCTTCTCTCGTTTCCGGTCACGTTCATCCAGCTCTACCTCCTTCTCTCTGTCCCGCAGGCGCTTCTGAAGAGCGCTGCCCCTGCAGGCAAAGCAGAGGAACAGAAACCGTTCAGGTCACATCCAAATCTCATCGTTATTCAGATGGTCTGTTGCGTTCTGTACTCAAAAATGTCATGAGATAAATCTGATATTACATCAGATTTAAAAAAAAAAAAAAAAAAGGTAGTGTTTGCAAGTTCCCAGGCTGCCACAATGAGATATTATTATTGTTTTGAGGCCCAGCCATCAGTTACATGAACTTTCATTTATTCCATGTGCTTTTAAATTGCTTTATAAATAACTTACAGGTTTGATTGTATGAAGCCTGATGTATTTCAGGTTTTTTCGTGTATGTTTTACTCCACCTGTTTTTTGTTGTTGTTGTTTTTAAACTCATTTTAAATCAGGTATAAAAGGTTGTCTTGAGTATGTGTTTTGTTTGATATATTTCAGGGTTTTGAAACTAACTTACTATCAAGGTAATATGCAATTTCAGATCTATCTGCCTCTAAATGTGATGTAAAAAGATAAATTATACACACAGTGGCACACAGAACTCACTTATAGTATTTTGGGTCGTCTCTGTCATCATCATAGTCTTCCAGAAACTCCTTCAGCCGTTTCCCTTCTTTAGCCTGAGAGGATGATATGAAAGAAATATGATATAAACAGAAACATTCTCTATTATATACATGTGTTTTAGATCAAGGTGAATTGCTGATTTAAATACAATAGGTCTAAAGATTTTTATAGTCAACCAGTAGTTTTTCATTGTGTCTCATTATTGGTCAACTGGTTGCACGTTTATGAAATTAATTGCTTAAATATATACTGGGGGAGTAGCATGGGAAAATCAGGGCTGAGAAAGAATATTATATTTATCATTGCCAACAAATGTTCTACATAACAGAGGAATACTAAACCATAATAATTAGCCTTTTTGGCTCTTTAAGTGCACGCTTAAGCTTTTCACAAGGCACGCACAAAAGTAATGATTATAAATGTGTCAGAAAAACCAGAAAGGAGACTGCATGAACATTTTAAAGGGATGGTTTGGAGTAATTTCAACCTAGGGTCCTTTGCACCATGACCTCGAGCCAAACACCTCCAGAAGCCTTTTTTCCCTTGGTTGAACATTATTAAAGTTAGAGCTTATTTAGAGATATCAGCCGGATGGCTTAGTGCAGGCGCTAATGGATCCAAGGTTGTATCTCGTAATTTATCCCACTAATAATGCCCAGAATGGCACCAAACTTCTACAGTAGTACAAATAGGTTCTGTACTCATAAAACGAGGCATTGGAAAGTTTGTAAGTACATCAGGAGTTTATTTAGATAACACTTGCCTGATGGCTAATGCTACCGCTAACCCGGACGTCAACGTCACTTCAGTGGTTTGGGAAAAGCACCTAAAAGTCCTGGCAAAAAGCGATGCATAAGGATGTAGTGTAACGACGCCCAGTTCCAGGAATGCACTAATATTTTGTTGGTTGTACCAGTTTGCAACAATTATTAGTTAACACTAAGTTGTTAACACCTCGGAAAAAAAATAATAAAAAAATGCATCGCTTTCTGCCAGGATTTTTACGTGCTTTTCCCAAACCACGGAAGTGGCGTCGGCGTCCAGGTTAGCGGTAGCATTAGCCATCAGGCAAGTGTTATCTAAATAAACTTCTGATGTACTTACAAACTTTCCAATGCCTCGTTTTATGAGTACAGAACCTATTTGTACTACTGTAGAAGTTTGGTGCCATTCTGGGCATTATTAGTGCGGTAATTTATGAGATACAGCTTGTTAGAGGCACGAAACATCTTTTAGTGTTAGGTAAGAGCCTATTACCAACACAATCCAATCTTTAGTTAATTAATACATCGTTCGACCGGACATAACTGTTTTATACCTATAAATATAGGTTATATCTGTTTGCGCACGTGATATCAGGAAGCAGCGTAATACACGAGGGAGACGGCGATGCGTAAATCAAGTTACTCCTCCCACTTCTGCTAGTTTTACTGAGATCTCTCATCCCGTGCGAATTGGCCATTATTATTACAGACGTCCTGTGGTAAAATTACATTATTCCATCTACCACTGTAAAGTTAATCCCATCCGAATAGGGCTTAAGCCTCTTCTTGTCGACTAACATTTGGTCGACTATTAGTAACAGCCCTAAAATACATTGAGAACAAAGTTGTTTAACCATTTCACGCCGGCGTTCCTCCTCCCTCTCGATCTCCTTGCTGTAGTCTCGGGCTTTCTTCCTCTCTCGGAGCTCCCAGTTCTTCAGACGCTGTTGAGCGACAGCAAGTAAAGAAAATAAATAGCCTATCAAAACAGCTAATCATCCAATAATGTGATCAGACAGACTGAAATACAGAGAAAGAGAGATCACTCACCTCCTGATACGCCGCCTCTTTCTCTCGCAGCTTCCTCTCCAGTTTGCGCCGTTCGTACGCCTCTTCTTCATCTTCCTCACGATCGCGCTTCTTATCCTTATCTCGGTCTCTGTCGCGACTCTGTTCTCTGAAAACAGACCGCACCCAATCACATGTGATACGTGTCATTTACTGTAGACCCAGAGCTTCAGTTTTTGACCCACAACATCTGAATATTCTGGCATATATTTTTTATAGCTCTACAAAAAATATGATACAAAAAAAGATAAGCAATATGTATATTATTATACATTAATATTAGATCAACATAAACGAGAAATGTGTGTACAGTCAAACCAAAAATTATTAGATATTTTTTTTTACTAGTGTGTGCAGGACACTATAGTTCATTTAAGTAAGTGAGGAGAGCAAAATAAACTAAACTGACATATTATACCAAAATATTCTTTATAAAGTGACTACCAGTAACATTTATCAAAATTTGGGACCAAAAATGATTCAGACACTTTGAGCTGATCATGTTCTGCTGAAGTGTTTTTTCTTTAATTGCGAATGTGACCTTTTTACACACAGACTGAACACAATGAAGCATTGCTTGGTCACTGGTTGAGCTAAATATGTATTATCTAATTGTGTAGTTAAATTTAACAGCTGACAGATATTCAACATAATTCATGTGTGAGACAGTCTAACAGAAGGATGGACAAAACCGGTCAAATATCAACTGAGTTCGTCATATTTTATTACCATTTTCTAAACTATAGCGAATAAACTGTGATAATGTGAGAAATGTTGAAGGTGTCCGAATACATTTAGGTTTGACTGTATCAGGGCCGTCCCCTAATAGTCGACTAACTTAACACGACGTTTCTTGTACCTGGATCGGCTGCGGTCTTCGCTGATGTCACGACTTCTGTCTCTCTCCCAGTCCCTCTCTCTCTCACGCTCTTTCGTGCGCTCGCGGTCTCGATCTCTCTCTCTCTCCCTCTCGCGCTCCCTCTCTCTCTCGCGCTCCCTCTCTCGGTCCTTCTCCCGCTCGCGGTCTCGCCGTTCGCGTTCCCTCTCGCGCTCCTTGTCTCTCTCCTTGCGTTCGCGGTCCAGCTCTTGCCTCTCCTTCTCTCGCTTTCCCTTCTCTTCTTCCAATTTCTGTGGGAAAACGGGGAGGGAAGTTTTCAGATTAGCAACTGCTCATGCACAACATGAGTACATGACACAATATCAATTTA
The DNA here is from genome assembly GCF_951802725.1 of Rutilus rutilus. NCBI lineage: Eukaryota > Metazoa > Chordata > Actinopteri > Cypriniformes > Leuciscidae > Rutilus > Rutilus rutilus. The sequence continues at coordinate 3,302,053 of NC_140220.1, read as the reverse complement.
TGAGGAAGTGGTTTACAGTCCCTGCCATTCACATATTCGATCATATTCAGGAACCAAAAGTCTAAGACCACTAGAGAAAATAGCATTTAATTTTTTTTATTATTATATTATTAACATAAAATCTTAGACGAATCTACAAACTCACATCATCAAATATTTATTTGATTAGTAACACAAAAAAATCTTAGATAGAACATAAAATAATTAATTAATTAAAAACGAATATGATTTTTAATGTGAAGTCTTGGACTTTTGAATCGCCCTGTATGATGACAGATAAAAATCAAGCAACTGTTCAGCAATTAATAAAAGGAAACCTGGAAACCACTTTAGAAATATAAATGTGACATTGCTGCAACTGAATTAGATGAGAAACAGTTGAGGGCGCTGTAATATCCGTCTCATCACATGATCAACAGAAAGAGGCTTCAATCCTTGTGAAACTAGTTGTTTGTGCACTTACAGGTGTTGACTAGCGACTCACAGCGCTTCCGTGGCCCTACAAGCCTTTATTGTTAGGCCTGGGAGGAAAAGCAGGTCAAAGGATTCACAAGGACAAAATAAAAAATAAAACTATTCTCTTTGCTTGCAACAAATCTGACAAACAACTTCCAGACATTTTGAAAACATAGTGACAGGAGCATTGCATACTGTATTTGTTAAGATTTGTTTCTTTTTCTTTGCAGTTTCTTTGTGGTTTGGATAGAAAAGGCAACAAACGAAGGTGTAGAGACTGCTTACCCCACTGCAGACGACACGGGCCTCAAGAGGATCTGACCGAGCAATTATGAAATGCACTGAAGCCCAGCATGACACCCATGGCTTAAGTCTCATTTCAACAGCTCTATTATTAAAACATCCGTCCGGAGAGGCGTCTAGCAACAGCTTCTACTTCCCAGAAAGCTAAAGTCTCATGGATTCATTATAAATACAATTTTAAAGAGGCTAATTTTACTACGAAATATGCCGAACTATTTTATAGGCGCTGAACCATGGGTGTTATGCAAGTCTGAGCAGCAGCAGCAGCAAATGAACATGTAGACAGGAGGTAAAGACAAGACAGGAATTTAGACACGAAAACAATTACATAAACGTATTAAAAGGACGCTGCTCTTAAATGACGTTTCTACCGGTTAATTTGGGTTGTATTTAACAGGGAAGCAAGACAGGATAGATTAGCAGATATGTGAATCTTTAGATCGGTTTATATCAAAGTCTTCATTAACTAGTATTACATTAATAACAATGTATTGCTGTGTGTTCTGAGTGGTTTGTAGCATGTTGCTACTCACTTGCTAGATTGATGTCAGTGGTTACTACCGACTCCAATAAATTTAAATAAAGCGGAAATAAAATATAGATAAATAGATCAATATGGTGATTTGCTCCACCAGAGACATTTCTGATTATTATCAATGATGAAAACAGTTGTACTTATTTTAAATAAAAGATGAATCATTTTGCAAAAAGTCTTTCAACATTGATTATAATCAGAAATGTTTCTTGAACATCAAATCATCAATTCTGAATGATCATGTGACACTGAAGACTGGAGTAATGATGCTGAAAATTCAGCTTTGATCACAGGAATAAATTACATTTTACTATATATATATATATATATATTCATATAGAAAACAGAAACCTGTTCTTTTAATTTGTAATAACAGATCACATTAATACTGTTTTTACTGAATTTTTGATTAAATAAATGCAGCCTTGGTGAGGCTTCTTTTAAAAACATGAGCACTTGCAAGGGTGATGGGAGCGGTTACTAATGCCTGGTCCAGATTACACAATGTTTTTGTCTGTTACGATACTCACTGTGTCAGATTATGCGATTTTGACTCCTAAAATCTTGTCGTGGACAAGAAACATGTCAGACTACACGTTGCTTTCCGACCAGTCATCGTGTGCCGTCTCTCACTCACTCGAAAAAAATTAAACATGCTAGTCTTTTTATCGTGACGCAGATGCAACGTCGGTTGTCGCCCACTATGACACACTATACGAGATGAAACGATCGAATCTTGCGTTCCGACGCCCGATGTCGTTCACGAATCCCCACGACACCCTACGTCAAACGGATCGTGCCAAAATCAGACTAAAATCATGTAATCTGAACCAGGCATAACTGGCCCAAGTCAAAATATCCCACGACGGGTCAATTCTGGTCTCTAGACATTGCTCGTGTCCCTCCTTCAATACAAGTCTATGGGACTTTTTGCAAAAATTGTAATTCTCATCAATTAGAAACTCAATAAGAAACTTGAGGAATCATTCATGTGTTAAGCACAACCCGGCGCAAGACGAATGATGTCTCATCGTTTAATACTTAGTGTTCCTTAACGAATTAGATGTTAGCTGTTATTTTCTGTACTCGGAAAAGGGGTTTTTATATTAATCTGTGTGACTTTAGCTGTACAAAACGTTAAGACGAAAGAACACAAAGTAAACACTCAGTGAACACACAAACACTTAACAGGAAAAGAAAAGAGTGCAAGCAAGCAGGAATGTAGAGAGATGTTGGCAGACTCAAATCACAAAGCGAATTCATACCTGCGAAATCTTCAGAAAGTCCGTGTGCTGTGGAGGGGCGCCCCCTACTTTTACAAGAGCCGAATGGGCCAAATCACTGTTATTCAAGTCAGCAGTATTTATTATAGCACCAACATCACTTTTACTAGCAGACCCACACAGGTTCACTGGCCGCCCATATCTTGGAGAACCAGTAAATATGCAGTTCACCAGCTTATCGCTTTTTATAAACACAGTAGAGTTGATCTCACACACACTTTTGACACCCCTTGATATTAATTCGACATTAAAAACCCAGAACGAGAGTATCAGATCGAGTCGGTGCAGTTGCCCCTGTGCAAGTCCTCCTGAAGGGGGCGCCCAGTACAAGTAGAGAAAAATGGAAAGCTCATACTTACATCCTATCCTTGCAACTTTTTCCAAAGCTGTGAGATTCATCTTGGTTTAGTCACCATATGATCTCTATCATAATGGTGGGGTTTAATGAATAGATTAGCTTTTAGGGAAGTGCACAGAACGTCCATGCATTGTATGTGTTGACTACATTTCCCACCCTTAACATGGAGGCCACGCTACAGTTTACACAAGCCAGTGATAAAAAAAAATGCTCTGGACTCTAATGATGCCTAACTTCTGCACTATATCAAGTTAAATCTTAAATATAATAAAGGTTTTGCTGTTTACAGGCTAAATATCTACTCATGCTGGTATGTTGTCAAACTAAACTAGGTGTAAGAGGCTGTTGTGCTCTACCTGTGATATGGAGTAAATTAGCATGTATTTTACCTTATGGGTGTCGCGGAATTTGTTGATCTCCCTGGAAATCAAATCTCTTTTGTCATCTTCCATTTCCATGGCATTGATGTCATCCTAAACAGCCAGAGACAGAAAACGGAGAACACGGTTAACCTGTGACCCTATATCTACATAATACTGACATCATGGAAAGTAAATGAGTGGTGATCACGGCAAAGAGATGTTTTTTTTAAAGAAGTGTCTCTGACATTTATTTGATCAAAAGGGAAATATTACAATTTTAACTGACGGTTTTCTATTTTAATATACTTTAACATGTAAAAGCTGTATTTTCAGCATCATTACTCCAGTCTTCAGTGTCACATGATCCTTCAGAAATCATTCTAATATGCTGATTTTCTGCTAAATTATTATTGGTGCCAAGATATTAATATCATCAATGTTGAAAACAGATGCTTTTGATGCTTAATATTTTTGTGGAAACCATTTTTTCAGGATTCTTTGGTTAAAAGAAAGTTGAACTTCCAAGTTAAAATTTGAAATACATTTTTTGTAACATTAGATGTCTTCTTTGCAATCACTTTTGATCAGTTTAATGTATCCATGCTGAATAAAAGTATTAATTTCTTTCTCTTACCCAAAATCTGTTTTCAACAATTGTTTCTTGAGCACCAACTCAGCATATTAGAATGATTTCTGAAGGATCATGTGACACTGAAGACTGGAGTAATGATCCTGAAAATTCAGCTTTGATCACAAATATATTCATTTATATAATACATTTAATATATAAAAATGTCTTTTAAAAACCATTACAGAGGACCAGCCAAGATGAACTAAAGCCAACCTCGCCCTTCTTGTCTCTCTTCTTTTTGCGGCGACTCGACTCGTCGTCCTGTGATGGAGCGTTGAGCTCGTTTGAATACTCCCGGATCAGGCCGTCAATGGCACCTTTGACAATTTGGTCCCGCTTCTTAGTTTCTTCATCCAGAACCTCCTCTTCCTCGTCGCCAGCATCCTCTGCCTTGCCATTCTGCCAGACACACACACAAGATCATAACTCAGAATCTTTTTTGTGGCAGAACGCATCTAACATTAGCTATGATTCCATCTAAAGTTGCGAATTTTAACTTATGCGCAAAATGGGAATATTATCGCATAAAACGTTTTCGAATAAAACAGCGTTTTCCATACGGTTAGTCGAAGAGAACAAAATCGCCACTTCCTGATAAACAAGTGCTAAATATCACCAAGAAAAGTAGGAGGAGCTACTGTATATAATAATTTTGGAATATAATAAATTACTTGCATCTCAGATCGCGCAGACGAAACGCAATAAACATTTCGGAGGCGGATGCCTGATGTTTGGGAACGCAGTCGTCTAAGACAGCTCTGGGAGAGAATTATACTGAACCACCTGACTTGTTTGGTTCGATTGAATCGAACTCAAGTTCGTTTCCCCCCTTGGTGCGGATCTTTTGGGCAGGTGTGAATACAGCAATCGCACTCAGGTGCGGACCAAACAACCGAACCGAGACCCAGCTGAAGAGGTGGTCTCGGTACGGTTCCAAACGAACTCTGGTACGGTTCGTTTAAGGTGTGAACATGAACCGACCCAATTGCAAAAAGCACTCCGCCTTTTTTGACAGGGTCAGATTTTTACAATGTAATTTGGGGTGATGAAATGCCTATAGGCTACATTAATCTGTGATCCGTCCGGACCAGCTGCCACACGGTTCGGCACGCATGTGATTCGTGGATTAACTACTACATTTAACCATCATAGAGTGAAAGTTAATCATTTGGACGTGTTCAAACTATTTTAAACGCAAAAGAGGAGAAAATCACGCACGCAGAGAGAGAGAGAGAGAGAGAGAGAGAGAGAGAGAGAGAGAGAGAGAGAGAGGCGTGTTTCAGACAGCGCTCGAACATCGAATTGATTCCTCTTTTGCGTTTCCTTGCCCTTGAATGGACACGCAAGCACACAAAATTATGTTAAAAATTTGTCTAACCGTCTCGGCAAGTATTTTCTCTTGTAATATGTCATAGTTGATGTTTGTAAAAAAAAAAAATCGGTCCATGCATTCGGTCTTAAAGTGACAGCAGACACCCAATATTCCTACTGTTGTCTGTGCCATTTTTAATATTAATAAAATAACAAAATACAACTTTAAGAAAGATAAAACTATATTTAATTTCTTCAGTGAACAAATAGTGTTATTTTACATTTAGGCTTAATCATTTCTGTAGCCTACCTGAATACTACTGTTAGACTTTGTAACTTTGTTATTTAGTATTTTTCTCTGCTTGTAATTTGTGTATTTGTTCTTATTTTATTACTGACTGTTCACTTGTTTTTAATAATGTTTGAACTTTAGCAGTTAAGAGCGTGCTCTCTCCGCCAGAACCGTCTTGCAGCACATCTTCGTCTTCGCAAAATCCTAATTACAACATCCTATAGATGACATTGTATCATATGATGCTCATTAGTTTTTTCAAATCAGTAAAAGAACAAATATTGCATTACGAAATATCTCCATACTGAGCCTGTTTTTGCACTTCCTGCTTTTCCCTGCTTGAGAATTCCTGTCCAATGAATAGACGACCTTAGCACACGTGTGGTTTTGTTTACAAATTTTGGTTCACTTGCAAAAAGAGCAGTGTGAAAGCGAACCGTACCAAACAAAACAAAAATCAACATTGTATTTGGTCCGGACCAAAGCAAGTGAACTATCGGACTTTCCTGGTGTGAATACACCCTAAGTTCAGGCATTTCAGAACCACCAAACCAGCATTTCAGATGCTGTGCAAGTTATGCCGTCCCATCGCAAAGTCATGCGACTTTTTTGATGCACATTGAGGAATTAATTCTGTAAATTTATTCGGTTTCCTTCGTAGTTCATGCACATGTTTTCTTATCGGAGAAAACATTTATCCAACTTAAACGAGCGCATACGTTTTTGAATTTATCCACATCTTGGGATTTCCATCCAACGTTTTTTATGCGATATCCAGAATTGTGCATAAAAATAGGTAAAATAAATAAAATACATGATGTTGCAAAAATACAACAACTGCATTTTCACATTTGTGGATACCAGTTGCAAAATCTAATATGCATTTGAAGACACAAATACTCTTCTCATACAAGTAAACAAACATTGTTTAAGTAATAGCACTTTTTTTTTTTGTTTAGTATCGGCTGGATATCAAACTGGTCTCATACTTACTCCATTTTCACTGGTGCTCTTCTTCTTTGCTTTCCACTCGTCCAGTTGTGCTTTGGTTTTGGCATCGACTTTGACCAGAAGTTTCTTTTCTCCAACCTGCAACTCATGTAGCAGCCGTAGAGCTCGTAGAGTAGACTCGGGCTCTTTGTACTCACAGAAACCAAACGCTGAACGCAAATGAACAAAACATATCTGTGAGCCGCCAGTCTGACATAGTCACAACATTCACAGTCAGGCGGTGCAACAAACTGAGCCTTACTGTACGTACACACCGCCGCCGACTTGAGCTTCCAAAGTTACCGGAAGTCATTCATTTTCAAAGGAAGCTGGCTTCTCTCAGCTGCAAGGAGCGTCAAATCCATCGGTGTCGCATTTTAGGCGACCAGAGCGTCAATAGGCTACGTGCACAAGCGCCGTGACGAACTTCCGCTATTGTCAGAAGTCGGCTTATCAGTTTCCGGTTTACGACTGTCTATATCGGCATCCGCTATAAACGAACAAGATGAGTGCTGCTGTTGTAGGCTACGAAACAAAGAGTTATAATGTGCGTGACACATCTAAGTTTATAAGAACTGTAGGTGGATCTAACGCCCGTTTCACACATACTCCGTGTGCAGTGTGTGTGTGTGGTGCAGGCGCTATAGTGCTTCACATATGATGCGTTTGCAGTGAATAACTGATTCACGGCTGTACCACAAACACTTCCTTACTATTTTTATTTCAAATCCAGAAGTTATGCTGCAACTTTTATTTTAAAAAAAGTTTTGTCGGCATTGCGATTCTCTTTGTACACATATACACTCTTTAAAGGGATAGTTCACTTTAAAATAAAATTTTATTTTCGTCCAAATTAAAACAATTCCCCATCGTCCAAATTAAACAATTCCCCATCGTAAGTACACATTGATGGCCTAAGACACGAAACGAGCGGTTTGTGTGAGAAAACGAACAGTATTTATATCGTTGTTATCTCTTGAACACAGCACACGTCCAAATGATCTGACGGCGCGGGCGGGTATAGATATATAAATGGATGTCGCCTTGGCTACTGCAGTTCATTGGAACGAAACCGTAGCCAAGCGACATCTAGTGTATACATCTATACCCGCCCGCGGGTTGGTTTAGATGTATACACTAGATGTCGCCTTCGCTACTGCAGTTCATTGGAACGAAACCGTAGCCAAGGCGACATCTATTTATATATCTATACCCGCCCGCGCCGTCAGATCATTTGGACGTGTGCTGTGTTCAAGAGATAACAACGATATAAATACTGTTCGTTTTCTCACACAAACCGCTCGTTTCGTGTCTTAAGGCCTCATTATACTTCTGCGTCGGACCTACGCCGGAGCCTATACGCCGTAGGCAACGTGTTGGTTTTAATTTATACTTCTGTGTCGTTGTCCGCGTTGACGCGCACCTAGGGAGCATGTGAAACCCCGAGGGAGGGGTTCTGGCAGACCAATCACAGCGCTTGTGTCCGCGTAGAATTGACGCGTTGTTACATTTTTGGAGAGGTGCACGTCAGGGTACGCCGTAGGGTACGCGCGCTACACACAGCCTACGACGTAGCTACGGCGGCAGTTCGACGCAGAAGTATAAATAGGCCTTTAGGCCATCAATGTGTACTTATGATGGGGAATTGTTTCATTTGGACGATGGAGAATTGTTTTAATTTGGACTCTGTGCTTGTGTTTTGAGACAGTGACCATAGACCTGCATTATATGACTGACAGACAAGAACGGTTTGACCTAAAAATATCAAAATTGAAACTACTGCGGAAACAAAGACACCTACATCTTGGATGCCCTTGAGGTAAGCTAAAACATATCAAAAATTAATTTCAAAGTGAACTATCCCTTTAATGGACGCATGCACGTTTAAACACGATTTAAACAACGTAGGCCTATTATTCCATGCATTACTTATATTAAATTGCTCAAGCAAGTGGTCAAATATTTAACTGTAAATTGACAAAAACAGCCGACTCTCATGCCTTTTCTTTTGCATTTAAATTTAAACGAATGAGACGAGTTGTTCATAATGTCGCCTTGCTGAAGTAAATTGTAGTTTTCCTTGCTTTACCCCGGTCTTCTAAAAGTAAAAAGATGACAGTGAAAAATAGTAGTATATAATTAAATGCATTTATGGTGAGATTACTACATTTTATTTAATTAAACGCATTTATGGTGAAATTAATACATTTTCAGGTCAATCTTTGTTCATTTTGACCACACGAAACATGCGCTGTCACTTTAATTCAGCGTTTGCAGCACAGCAAAAATAGACTCGGTGCGGAAACGATCTCTGATCTCTAAACTACAATTTACTTCAACAAGGCGACATAATGAACAACACTCGTCTCATTCGTGGAGGTGGAAAAACAAGTTCTTTGTGACATGCAAGATTTATTTTATTAAAATTTAAATGCAAAAGAAAAGGCATGAGAGTCGGCTGTTTTTGTCAATTTACAGTTAAATATTTGACCACTTGCTTGAGCAATTTAATATAAGTAATGCATGGAATAATAGGCCTACGTTGTTTAAATTGTGTTTAAACGTGCATGCGTCCATTAAAGAGTGTATATGTGTACAAAGAGAATCGCAATGCCGACAAAACTTTTTTTTAAAATAAAAGTTGCAGCATAACTTCTGGATTTGAAATAAAAATAGTAAGTGTTTGTGGTACAGCCGTGAATCAGTTATTCACTGCAAACGCATCATATGTGAAGCACTATACAGGGTTTTTCCTGGGTCAAAATTGGTCTTCGGTGGTGGCTGACCGACATAGTCATCCACACACAGCAAAGAGTACTCTAGTACCCACATGATCCGCAAGCCCAATATCGACAATAAATGTTACATTTAAAATAAATACAAAGAAACAGTTTGTGATTTTTTCCTTAAAGAAAAGAAAGTAATTAAATGAACAAATATGAAAATAAAACAAAACATAGACTTCACTGTATAAATTATACATTGATACTTATTAAAGTTATCAGTGAAGAGCAGTGAGTGATTTTCTCTTTGCATTTTGTTGTCTTATTAGGGATAGTTCTCCTAAAAATTCAAATTATCATAATTTACTCTCTCAAGTTGTTTTAAACTCGAATAAGTTTCTTTCTTCTGTTGAAAATAAAAGTTATTTGGAAGACTGTGGGTAACCAAACAGTTGATGTACCCCAGTGACTTCCATAGTATATTCTCCTATGAAAGTCAATGGGGATCAGCTACTGTTTGGATAGCCACATTCTTCAAAATATTAATATTAGAAAATATTAGAAGGAAATTAATAGAGGATTGGAACAACATTAGAGTGCATTAATGATGAGATAATTTTTATTTTTGGGTGAACTATCCCTTTAAGGACAAGCGGCAGCGTGTTTACTATAACTACTGTCTCTTTAAGAGCTGCGCACGACGCGTCTAATATACACGCATTTGACAAGCAGATTTTCTCTCAATTTTCTCAAGTTTGCTTTCACTTTAGACATAACCGACTTTGTTTATATAAACCTTGTGTGTATTTAACAGTATAAGCACAATAAGACTCGAAAGATAACTTAGTACCAGTCGCTGGTAGACAGGCTTTTAGTGCATGTGAGCTTCACAGCACACGTCAGAACAGCGCATCAGCACGCGAATTAAATGTTTAACCGACAAGGCATTAAAGCACATGCAAATTATGAACTGCAGTGTCCCGTTCCGCTGCGTTAACATGTGAGCATACGTCGCGTTGTTTAGTATGTTGGGAGGCGCCAGAACAGATATAATGCACGATTCTACGATATTTCTTCGAAAGCAGATCGTGGAGACATTTTAATCGTCCACGATCAAAAATCGTCATATCGCACGGCACACCCCTAAAAACCACTTCAAACTGGATTTTTTTTTTTTTTTGCGTTTATTTAAAGTTATGTCAGCTGCATGTGCGGAATGCTTGTCACAAGCTGTAAGAGAAGATAAGGCAACTTTTTTTTTACTGCAATTCACACCCAACGCTAATTCAGCAAAAATATTCTCCGAATGCACCACGTGAAACATGGATTCGGTCTTCCGACCTTTATGATCAGTTGATTTTGATGCGAGGGAGAGAGCAAAGACAGAACTGAAGACGGAGAGTGCCCGCGCGGGGGTGGGGCGCTGTGATCGTTCTCTCCGTCACTCCGTCAGTAGCCTGCTTCACTCGCAAAACCCAATTACTGATCAAATAAGGCTTTGGCGGGACAAAAAATCGTTTTGGCGGCCGCCAAAAAATTTTCAATGTAGGAAAAACCCTGCTATAGCGCCTGCACCACACACACACACTGCACACGGAGTATGTGTGAAACGGGCGTTAGATCCACCTACAGTTATTATAAACTTAGATGTGTCACGCACATTATAACTCTTTGTTTCGTACAACAGCAGCACTCATCTTGTTTGTTTATAGCGGATGCCGATGAAGACAGTCGTAAACCGGAAACTGATATGCCGACTTCTGACAATAGCGGAAGTTCGTCACGGCGCTTGTGCACGTAGCCTATCAGAAAGTTGAAAGTAGCTCAACTTTATGGTAATGAGCTATGACACGGTTCAGCGGCAAAACGCCAGCAACCAATCGGAATATAGACGTCCTTCGCGCTGGCTGATTCCGGAGAAACATACGATGTAAACTTTCGTTCCTACCAAAACATTAGTTCCGAGAAAATGGAGGAGAAGCTGATCATCGCCGTTGCTGGGTTTCCTATCATTATCGGATTAACTGCACAGTTTAACCATCATAGAGTGAAAGTTTATCATTTGCATGTGTTTTTAAGTCCTGTCAGTTTAACAGGGCGCGCTTGACAGGGCATATATAAGAACGAGCAGAGAGAGAGAGAGCCCCGGCCGAGCGCGCGCACTCACTATTAATAATAATAATAGCTAATTATTCTTTTTTCCCAACCAAATGTGACCAAAACGGTTATAAAAATGCTGTCATTATAAAAGGTTTCTAGTGTCAATGTATTGCTTGTTTTTTTCTGTTTACATTTCATGGTGTGACACTTCTCTTTCTCCCATGATCGAACACATGCTGCTACGTCACAGCGGCCAAAGCGTCAACAAGCTTCCCCGTACTTTTTGACAAGCGTCCTTGACAGGGCGGCCAGAGCTCCTTTGCAGCTCAAGTCGGCGGCGGTGTGTACGTACAGTTAAATGAACTGAGATGTTGTGCGTTTAAAAACATGTTTTACCTTGGAGTTTCCCTGAGGCACCTTGAACTCGTTTCCAGCTCAACACCAAACCACATTTCTGAAACACAATTGGTTTATCGTCAATATCAAACTCTTATAGTGGAACTATTTCATGATCTCTGGTGCAAAGTCCTCTACATTGCTGAATGCATTAGACCAGGGGTCTCCAACACGTAGCTCGAGGCCTGATTGGAGGTAGCTCGCCAAGGGGCCGTTCACATATCGCGTCTTTTGCGCGTCTTTTGCTCTCCGTAAATAAATCTTGTAGCAGAGCCACAGCAAGCGTTTCTCGGTGGTGGAAATCCATTAGCCACTAAAACTTCTTTGTCGCTGTGGAGAGCGCAGTGCATGGTTGATAGCAACAACAGACGCCACGGGAGAATCGGACCAAATTTTACTATTAATAATAAAAGATAAGCTAATGTACATTGTAAATGTCAGTAATTTATCTTTTTTGACTCAATTCTTTTTATAAAAATGATTTAAAGGCTGAAATATGTGAGGTTAATCTTTTTATAAAACCTTTTTTGTCAAAACTTTATTTGAACTTGATAGCATGTTGCAAGTCACTCCTTTAAAATCTGGCCATCATTTTTAATGTTATTATTTTAACGTTTATGTAAACAAAAAAAAAATACATATTGATGCTAATTTTATTTGTTATTTTCTGGTTTTCGACATAGAACTTGGTGAATTGATTTCATTGTGTAGTTATTAGTACTTTTTGAACAGGATTCATAATCGTGATCATTTTGGTCACTATAATCATGAAATGGAATTTTCATGCCATTTCATCTCTAGTCATGATCAACAAAAATCAACTATAATTATGTGTTTTTACAGTATAATATGCAAAGTACAATTTTCTATACATTTTTTATCTCTGATTCTGTTCTTTTCTCTGACATTTAAGGGTGACTAATACATAGGCCTACAAAAACTCTTTTAGGTCTAAAGCAGTTTGGATAGTTGTTAATATGAGAGTTATGAGACATTATTTAAGAGATTTAAGTATTGTATTAGATGAGTAGCTCTCGAATGAAAAAAGGTTGGAGAGCCCTGCATTAGACTGTACTGTTATTCTGGATGTGGTCATACTTACGGCCAGCAGTTGTCTGATGAGCATGTCAGAGGCTTTCTCCGAGATGTTCCCTACAAACACGGTGGTTGTGGGACCGTTGTTGTCATCGTCGTCTTTTGCCCGAGCAGCCATGCTTTCCTTCCTGGGAGCAGCAACTTTACTAACCACAGACATCGCCGTGGGCAAAAGAACCTGATACATCACATCACAATTAATACTGTAGCCATGTGACCAAAAAAAAAAAGTGCTTGTGACTTGTATAAAAATGGCATGTGTTTTTCTCTCTGAAATACTGATTCAAAAGTTCATTACTCAAGAAATGCATGGAAGCATTTCAATGGCATATTTTGTGCATTAAAATGTTTCTGTACAAACATATCGTCGCTGTGCGTCGGAAACCTTGTATGTGCAAAACCGCTTTGATTTTTTTGTAATCAAAACCTGGACTTGTCAAATAATTAATTAAACACCGTGTGTATCTGGTCAGACACCTGCACGTGTCATTAATTAATAACATAAAAACCAAAATCAAGCTTAAATAATAGAGTAACGAGGGTTTTGACCAGCAGAATTTCTGAGAATTTCGGACATACTAGTTTTGTCTGTCATCTGAACAGCCACATCTGAGGAATTACATGTTCATCAACTTACGGGTTATAAAGTTAATCGTAGCCATGTGGGCGCTCTGTCACATGGCCAAAATCTCACGTTATAAAAGATCGAGTGCTTTGAACAGACTATTTCAGACAGTATTGGCTATGACTCGACTACAAATGCTAGACTAAGACACTCTTCAAATACATAACACATTAGCCTATGTATGTATATATTGTGTTTCTTGAGTAAAGAAAACACTGTACATATTCAAACAACCAGCTCTTTATTTACCGTTGAATTGCAAACAAGCAGAGACGGTCCAAACTGCGTCCGCCACTTCATTCAAGATTCAAGAAGCGGGTGGAGTTTGAGTGACAGTTTGAGGATCCAATGGAGATACAAGGTTTAGTCACAAGCTCTTTTTAACACTTTTCATGTGTTAAATATTTGCAAAACCCACAGACAGACATAAAGGATGACCAATAGTAATGATTTATATATATATATAAGTTTCTGCCCGACAGCGACGATACGCAAGTAAATATTGCAGTTTATTACTGTGCATTTAAATAATTTATTAAATATCATCCTTCCTTGTGTTATTTTATTGAAAACCCTGCCTCGTTTTAACTAGATAGTTAGTTCTTCAGTATCAAACATATTTAAAACATCCTTTTAAGCGCATTTCTGAGCAAAATACATCAATAAACAGAGATGGATGCTTCAGAAAAATAGGGGAAATTGCTTACATACATTTAGACTGGAAATGACTAAACATCTCACACAAATCAATCTTTTTTTCCCTATAATAAACGAATATTACCGTAGGGGCTTGAGTCATTATCCCCATGTGGACAGGAATCATGGGGGTTCCTAGGGGGAGAAGAAACAACAACAACATCAGAAAATATTCACCCTAACTTGAAACTGTCATGTAAGTCACCTATTATAGCAATGCAAACTTTATATTTAAGACAATTTAACATAAGCAGTTCATCCAGCAATTCATAATAGAGTTAAGGATGTTACATTTCTCAAAAACATTTGATCAATCCATAACCAACTCAAAAGACCTCTTGACTGATTATGAATTGATCAACTTTAACTTTATAATGGTCCTCTTATGATGATTTCATTTCTCTGTGCCGTTATCATTACAGTTGTGGTGTCAGGGTTTCTGCAGGTTTCAGTAAGTCAAATTTAAGACCTTTTTAAGACATTTTAAGACCATAAAGATCGAAATTTAAGACCTACACGACGCATTATCCAAGTTAGATAGATAGTTACCTCTGGATCATTAGAGTATCTATCCTTCTATCTATCTAGGATTATCTGATGTGTGTGTGTGAGTGTGTGTGAGAGAGAGGTAGATTTTTTTTAATAGAAAATTGTACTTTTGCATATTTTACTGTAAAAACACAATTATTGTTGATCATAACTAGAGAGGAAATGATGAGATGATTAAAGTGACCAAAATTATCACGGTTATCACAGAATCCTGTTCAAAAAGTACTAATGCTACAGAATGAAGTCAATTCAACAAGTTTTATGTCGAAAAACAGCAAATAACAAATTGATTAGCATCAATATGCACTTTTTGTTTACGTAAACATTAAAATACCATTAAAAATGATGGGCAGATTTTAAAAGAATGTCTTGCAACATGTTATCTACTAACATGTACAAGTTCAAATAAAGTTGACAAAAAAGGTTTTATACAAAGATAAACCTCATATTTCAGCCTTTAAATATTTTTTTATAAAAAGAATGAGTTAAAAAAGATAAATGACTGACATTTACACATTAGCTTATATTTATTAGTAGTGTTTGGGTGCACCCCCATCTTTCATGTTGACTGAGCTTTCAGTGTTGTTATGGAAAGGGGTGATTGGTTGGTTCCTGTCACATGACCTGCAGTGCGTTTGCGGCATTCTGAAAAGTTTAGATTTTTTTCATCTCGTTGCGCCTGGTAAAAAAACTAGCGCGTTGCTTCAATTATGAGCGCGCATGCCGCACGCCTACATTTGAACAAACTTGAGCGCGCAAAAGACGCGATATGTGAACGGCCTCTGGCAAGCTAGCTCATATCAAGCCACGAGCGACTGGAGCACGTGAGCGACGTGTTGGAGACCCCTGCTCTAGGGCTCCGCTGTGTAGACTACAACTCGATACTTTTTTTGCTACTTTGTAATAACTTTCTGCGGCCAGCGTTTCTGGAAATGAACGAGGGTGAAGACTTTTTTAGACCTGACTAAATAAAATTTAAGACCTAGGATGAAAATCTGGCCGTTTTTAAGACTTTTTAAGGCCTTAAATTTAAAGTTCAGAATTTTTTACGTTTTAAGACCCCGCGGAAACCCTGGGTGTGGACTCTGCTATTCTTTTATATTCAGAACTATATCAGTATCGTTATAGTTATCGTCCTTGGTGTGACTTTGAATACACAAAGCAAGCAACACAATGCTGTAATAATCCGCAAAGTTGTCTCTAAATGCTTCCATTATAATTAATTAAATAATTAATTATCCAAAGCACTTCAAGGCGTACATTTCGTGTTCCCTGGAAATTGAGCCCATGACTTCGCCATTGCTAACACACTGAGTCTACAGAAGGTCTGATTTATCTGGTTTATCTTGATTACCGGGAGGCATCGATGGTGGAAATCCAGCAAACTGTGGTGGAGGGATTCCTGGTGGCATCGCTGGGATGCCTATTTGTGGCCGGTTGAGATGAGGAGGGAAAGACATCTTGGGCAAAACACCCACCTTAAACAGAAGAGAAACACACTTCATTAACAACTGCAAATAACAGGGGCTTGTCAATGATATGCCAGAAATGTTTAGGCTGCTACGATACACACTCACTGTTCCACTTGGACATTAAAGATCTTAATTCCCCTCATATTTTTAGTATGCAACTATTTTACTATTACTTAACACAGATGCATTGAATGTACATAAAGGGATAGTTCACCCAAAAATCAAAATTATCCCATAATTTACTCAGCCTCAAGCCATCTTATTAACCCACTGGAGTCGTATGGATTACTTTTATGATGGATGGATGGATGGATGCACTTTTTTGGGCTTTAAAATCTCAGGTACCTTTTACTCCCATTATAAAGCTTGGAAGAGCCAGAATATTTTTTTTAATGTAACTCTGATTTTTGTTAGTCTGAAAGAAGTAACTCATATACATCTCGGATGGCTTGAGGATGAGTAAATTAAGGGATAATTTTCATTTTTGTGTCAACTATTCCTCTATTCAACTATTCCAAGTATAAAGCTATTAAATTGCACATTTAACAGTTATAGCAGATAGTCAAACACCAAATCAGACAAGCTGATTTCAGGATCACTGACAGCTCTAAATCAGACAGAAATCAGCTGAAAGGTCTGAAATCAACCTGAAATCATCTAAATGAGCTGAAATCACCCTATTATAAATAAAAAAGACCTCTAAACAGGCGACAATAAACCTGCGAACAACCTGAAAGTGCTGCAATCAACTTGAAATCACGTGTACTGACTGAAAATCAACATAAAATGAGTTTGAATCACTGAAATCGAGCTGAGGTTAACGGAAAGAGCTGAAATCAGCGGAGTGGTCTTACATCAATTCAAAGGCCGATTTCACATTGCTATAACGTCTTCCAATGTGACTAATCATTGACGTTAGCTAAGCAAACAAACAGGTGTATGGTAGCTAACGCTCTTAAGCGCGTAAATTATATTGCTTTAGTGGTATATAATAATTTCAAGCCAATAAATCAGACCGGTTTGTCAGAAATTATCAGCGGGAATCAGTTCAGTCAGACCGGGTTACAGCTAGCCGCGAGCTAACGTTCACAAAAAGCCTTTATTTTGACCTCTCTCAACGAATTATTTCGTTTTATCAAACTCCTGTGCGAGACAACGAAAATATGACCTCGCAAAGATAACTAGTAGTTTAATAAATATTACTCACTCAAACCAAATCGATATCCACTCGCTTCACGCACGGAAAGTTCACCGGATCCGTGGTAAAAGCAACGAGTGATCGAAACTGCAGTTTCCGGTGAAATGGAATTCTGGGAAAATAACAGGCAAGTTAAAAGACCTCTGATTTAAAAAAAAAAAAAAAAATTTTTTAAATAAATAAACAAATTAAAAGCAAATGGAAAATCAGCACAACAACAAATCTTGATCTTGCTCATTGATTTTCAGCATATTTCATCTTTTACATAGAATTTGATTCAGGATGTACTTCATAAAAGTAATAATAATGATTTATATATTGAGACATTTTTCTTTCATTTGAACGTTTTTAAGCATTAAAATAATTAATTAAAAGAAAAACAACAATATAGCATGATAATAGTTACCATTCTTTAATTGAAATAATTTGGCTAAATTGTTCATGTTTAATATTCACCATTGCAATAATATGTATATACATAATGTATGTATACATTATTAGTTAAATGTAAACATTTTGTTTTATTCCCTGCTGTTATTAGCAAGTTAGCCCACATTATGTCCCTATAAATTGCTGTTCTATTATTGCTGTACTGTTGTACTACTGTTTTTTCATATTATAACTAAACTAACCATATTCTCTACTGATTTAACAAACCATGACTTTGACATGTCCAACTTAGCAGAATTATTTATTAACTTCTAAGGTTTTACATTTGTATTGAATTAACTGCACATTAACATGCATTAACATACATTTTAACAGCACAAATAAAATGTACCAATTTAATCTCTGGTCGAATCTCACAACACGGTCAGTATATTTCAAGGTCAAATTTACCTCAGAATCAGGAAAATTAAACGTATTTTTAGGGACACTAAGATTTAATTTCTTGTTGTTTTTTTCTTTTGATGTAAGGGTTGAAATATAACCAAGACATTTCTTGTTCAGATTCGCCCATAAACTGCATTTGAGTGACAGGTGACGTCAACGGAGGCGGGATTTTCATGGAAAGTGCTGGAAAGAGACAAAGTACCGCTAGTCATAACGCCTGATGTTCTTCCGATCCGAAACGTAGTGCAGTCGATTACGCTTTATTATGTGCATTTCTTTTGCTACATTTTCTGACAATTTGACTATTTCATGTTTATTATGACAAACACTATTTTGAGAACGTGAGGATTGTATAAAGACCTTCCTATCAGTGAAGTAAACATTTTGCGCGCATCTCCCCAAACTGATTTTATAACCGTTCAAATGGTCGTTGTCTAACTATCTAAAATGTATTCATTTCTGTCTTACAAAGAGTCATACACGCATGTTTAGATTGTATTAATAATAATAATGCGCAAGGAAATATAATATAATAATATTATGTAATATAAACCTGCTATGTTTGTTTAATAAAAATAGACTCGTTCCAAGGCCTTGAGACTTTCGCTATGAATCTCTAATAACTATCTCCTTACAAAAACGTTTTCAATTGTTTAATTGTTTTGCTAATCATTTCTTATTTAAAATATTATTCCAATAATTTAGAAATTATTTATATCTGATGTAGCTAGTAAAGAAACTGTTTTTTGGAAAGGAATAAATGCAATTTACACAGATAAAAGAGTCTAGCTTGTCTTTGTTAAAAGTGTGCAAGTGTCTCGCGCATGCGCAGTGTGAGACCGCGCGGAGGGATACAGTCGCACAGTCATAGGCGGAGTATAAAGAAAAGAGCCGCGCACGCGAGGTTCTCTCCTCTGCTTCCCTGAGTCTCAGTATAGGGGAGATCAGCTGTTTCTGTGGCGATTAAACCATCAAAATTCAACGAAACTAACCAAGGTAAACCCTCGATCTCGATCTAAAACGATTCCATATGATTTCAGGCATTAATTGAAACCAACAGAATTATGTTTAATCGCGTTACTCATCACTTAACGTTATTCTATTCGTTATTTGGCCGGTATTGTAATGATGCGGATGACGGTTAAAATGGTCTTTTCTCCGTCATTCAGACACCGCCATTCGTCATAAGACTTCTTTCTTTGTCGTTTAAAAAAGAAACGTATGTTAATATCGAATATAATGTTAACTTGTTTTTTTTTATGGCTGTTTAATGAGTTGACGAGCAGGTGCAGTGGTTTAGTGTTACAAAACTGATGCTCGTGTTGTTACTGGTCATCTATTAGCTTCTTGCTAATTTCTTTGGTCGTAATTCATATCTAACGTTATAACGTTATTTATCCGCCGTCACGCTGCGAACACCGATGACCCGACTGGCTGATTGGTAAATTAAAAGTCATCGTAACCTTTTCATAAAAGCTAGTCTATATGCGCTTAAAGTTATTAAAGAAGTATCACGAAAAATTGTTTATTCCGTTCATTTTTAATAAGCGAGATCCATCTAAATCGGTTAAATTTCAAGGATTGCAGCAGTAAAACACGTGTTGCGCGCATTGTCCTTCTGCGCCATGTTCTTCCGCATCCGGGCCTTTCATGGGCCTGTTTTTCTTGTGTAACTGTACTATAACTGATGGAGTGAGTCACACACTTTCATTTTCTTTTTAACAAACCTAACTGTTACTTGTCCCACTTAGACATATGAACAGAAATCCCTAATAATATGCACTTATTTTGAAGTGTTTTGTAAATTAGTTTAACCTTTTGGATGGATATAATAAGGATGTACCGACTCTGTTGTTTCTCAGATGCCTGAAGAAATGCGCCAAGATGAGGAGGCCGAGACCTTTGCCTTCCAGGCAGAGATCGCCCAGCTGATGTCTCTCATTATCAACACCTTCTACTCCAACAAAGAGATCTTCCTCAGGGAGCTCATCTCCAACGCCTCTGATGTAAGACCCATGATAGACTGTTTTACTAACATTTGGCTGACTTAAAGGGTTCGTTCACCCAAAAATGTAAATGATCCCATAACTTACTTCTCAAGCCATCCTAGGTATATGACTTTCTTCTTTCAGCTAAACACAGTTATATATGTATGTGTATATGTGATCAGAGGTCAATCAAGTGATTCCAAAGATATCATTTCTGTGTTTCATTAGTGTTTAGTTTGGTGTTTTTGCATTTAGAGTGATCTTTTAAGGCTATGTTGTTCCTGCTATCAATCGGTTTTGTTTTCTCCACTCAACAGGCTCTTGACAAAATCAGGTATGAAAGTTTGACAGATCCCACCAAACTGGACAGTGGCAAGGACCTGAAGATCGACATCATCCCCAATGTTCACGATCGCACTCTTACCATTATTGACACCGGTATTGGAATGACCAAAGCCGATCTCATCAATAACCTGGGTACCATCGCAAAGTCCGGGACAAAGGCCTTCATGGAGGCTCTGCAGGTGATGCATCTGCCAATGTAAGCTTGTTTATCAATACGTCTACATTAAATTTAGTCTATAATGTGTTTTTTTTTTTTTTTTTTTATGTTTCCAGGCTGGTGCCGATATCTCCATGATTGGGCAGTTTGGTGTAGGCTTCTACTCTGCCTACCTGGTGGCTGAAAAGGTCACAGTCATCACTAAAAACAATGATGACGAGCAGTACGCCTGGGAGTCGTCCGCTGGCGGCTCTTTCACAGTCAAGGTGGACAATGGTACGTTAACAGCTTGTCCTTGAAGACATAGTCAAACAAATGTATTCACACAACTTCAACATTTCTCACATTATCAGTTTATTCGCTATAGTTTAGATAATGGTAATAAAATGACAAGAACTCAAGAGTTATCAAATAAGTTGATATTTCACTGGTTTTGTCCATCCTTCTGTTAGACCGTCTCACAAATGAATTGGGTTGAATATCTGTCAGCTGTTAAATTTAACTACACAATTAGATAATACATATTTAGCTCAACAAATTACCAAGCAATGCTTCATTTTGTTCAGTCTGTGGTGTAAAAGGTCACATTTGCAATTACAGTAAAACACTTCAGCAAAACATGATCAAGGTCAAAGAGTCTGAATTTTTGGTCCCAATTTAAAAAAAATTACTGGTAATCCACTGTATGAAGAATTTTTGGGTATAATATGTCATGGTTTACTTTATTTTGCTCTCCTCACTTACATAAATGAACTATAGTGTCCTGCACCCACTATTAAAGTGTCTGAAGAATTTTTGGTTTGACTGTACATGCCATATTAAGGGTGACATTGATTTTCACACTCACCTGTCGGTCTCCAGGTGAGCCTATTGGCCGTGGAACCAGAGTCATTCTTCACCTGAAAGAAGACCAGACAGAGTACGTCGAGGAGAAGAGGGTGAAGGAAGTGGTCAAGAAACACTCCCAGTTCATCGGATACCCAATCACTCTCTTCGTAAGTGGGATTATTCATGCAGACCTACTTTTCTGGTCATTGAGTGTTTGTTGCAAAGCTTAATGGTAAAACATCACATTTCCATGCAGGTGGAAAAGGAACGCGACAAGGAAATCAGCGACGACGAGGCAGAGGAGGAGAAGGCTGAGAAGGAAGAAAAGGAGGAAGTCGAAGGCGAAGACAAACCCAAGATTGAAGATGTCGGCTCAGATGATGAAGAGGACTCCAAAGACAAGGACAAGAAGAAGAAAAAGAAGATCAAGGAGAAGTACATTGACCAGGAGGAGCTGAACAAAACCAAACCCATCTGGACCCGTAACCCTGACGACATCTCCAACGAGGAGTACGGAGAGTTTTACAAGAGCCTGACTAATGATTGGGAAGACCACCTGGCTGTCAAGGTAACTCGATGGCTTCTACTGAATAATATTCAAATTAAATGTTTGAGAATTGATGAAATGATGATCTTTAACACATTGTCCTGCAGCATTTCTCCGTGGAGGGTCAGCTTGAGTTTCGCGCTCTTCTCTTCATCCCTCGCCGTGCCCCCTTCGACCTCTTCGAGAACAAGAAAAAGAAGAATAACATCAAGCTGTACGTCAGAAGGGTCTTCATCATGGACAGCTGTGAGGAGCTCATCCCAGAGTATCTGAGTAAGTAGCTTTGCCCTTATAGAGATCGTTCACCCACAAATGAACACTATCATTTA
This sequence comes from Rutilus rutilus, assembly GCF_951802725.1. Taxonomy (NCBI): domain Eukaryota; kingdom Metazoa; phylum Chordata; class Actinopteri; order Cypriniformes; family Leuciscidae; genus Rutilus; species Rutilus rutilus. The sequence continues at coordinate 3,279,650 of NC_140220.1, read as the reverse complement.
AATCGCCTTCATGCCACTTCAGACCCTTAAAGCTTTAATCTTAGGGTTAATGTTTGAAACCTGAAGATATTTAATTAAACCTGTCCGTCCATTTGAAAGTCTAGGTAACCAAAATCCATAGTCATCGTAATATGAATCAAGCGGTTCTTAAGAATAGATTTAATGTAGGATTTTATTCACAAACGCATACATAGTGCATTACATATGGTAAACAAGGAAGCTTGAGCATTTGAGTTGCCATGTATACCATATGTAATGGTGATCATTGTTTAGATGTGAATAAAAGCCTAAATTGAATCTGTTAATCATATGAAGCAATCATATCTCTTCACAAGACTTGGATAAAACTGCTTGATTTAAATATGGATTCACTTTGCAATGCCTTAATGACCGTTTTGGATCCAAATTTGCTTCCTGCACTTTCAATTGTTGAATGGAAACATCTCACAATTAGTTTAAAAACATCTTCATTTGGGTTTCGATGATTAAACAAAGTGTCAAGCGTTTTGAATGACATGAGGGTGAGTAAATGCCAATTTTATATTATAACAATGCCTTTTTAAAATCAGCATGAAATTGCCCTTTTCGGTTTCTGCTGACGTGACAAAGTCTGAGAAAAGTTGTCAAAAAGCCTTTTCCTCGTCCAATCCTGATGGATTTTAAAAGTCCTGCTGGTGATCTTTTTGTACGATTACAAAAGTTGAATGTTTTGCCGCTATCAAAAGTGCAATGTCACTAAAAGCTTTTCTTTCTCCAATCATTGTCCCCTCCAGACTTCATCCGTGGTGTTGTGGACTCTGAAGATCTGCCCCTCAACATCTCCAGAGAGATGCTGCAACAGAGCAAGATTCTCAAGGTCATCCGCAAGAACATCGTCAAGAAGTGCCTGGAGCTGTTTGCTGAGCTGGCCGAGGACAAGGAAAACTACAAGAAGTTCTACGACGCTTTCTCCAAGAATCTTAAAGTAAGTTGCATGTTCGAGTCTTGGGCCTCGTTTCACAGACAACTTAAGTAGCTTTTATAAGCATGCCTTTAGAAAAAGAAAAGAAACATTACTGGTGTGCATCATGAGACAAAACAATTAACTATTTTAAGTGCAAGTTGTTCGGTTAAACGACTCAAACATGCATTTTAGTCTTGAGGACTGTTACTTCCAGTAAAGTTTTGATTTGAAAGCGGTATTAATGTTTGTTGTGACCTCCAGCTGGGCATCCACGAGGACTCTCAGAACCGCAAGAAGTTGTCAGAGCTGTTGCGTTATCAGAGCTCGCAGTCTGGCGATGAGATGACCTCCCTCACAGAATACGTCAGCCGTATGAAGGAAAACCAGAAATCCATCTACTACATCACCGGTAAGATTTCATCCGCCTTTAAAGTAGGACTCTACGATTGAAAAAAAACAAAAATAACAGTGCAATTATGAAATCACAAAGGCTGTGATTTGATTTAAATATATTTGCTGCGTATTTCAGAGTAAAGTGTGACACGCCAGCAGCTCAGTGTTTGTCACATTTCAAAGCAGCTTAATACAGCTAATGTATATTAGTCCACATTTGAAGTGGATCAAAAGTTCATCAAAGTTGTCCTAAGATGTTCAAAATTCATGTATAACTTTGATGAAAGGTTTTGATCCACTTCAAATGTTGTCTACTGGAGTTATGTTAATATAACCCTTCTAATCTCTACAGCAATTGCAATTTGAGGCCCCGTTTACACGTACGTGGTTATTTTGAAAAACTGAGACATTTCCCTTCGTTTACACACAAACGGAGAATTCGCCTCGGAAAACTATTCTTTCTAAACTACGGCCAGAGTGGAGATTTTGGAAAACTTCGTTTGCACGCAAACTGAGAAAAACTGAGTTTTAGGCAGGCGACATCACAGTATGCGACAGAACTTGCACCTGCGTCAAAAGTGCAACCAGATAGAGGAAGTGATTTGCTGCTATTTTTGGGATTCTGATTGGCTAACGTGGGCTTGAGCTTCTCGTTACACTGCCACCTACAGGTTTGGCATGCTCTTGATGGCATTATATACACTGGTTTGTGTAAACAAACACTTTTCTGAAAACTGACAGGTGTGCACGATGTTATTTTTGAATCGGAGAGGGTGAAATGTCCGTTTTTGGTCCGTTGAACTTGCGGTTCATGTTAACGATGTTGTCATTCTCCTCCAGGCGAGAGCAAAGACCAGGTCGCCCACTCCGCTTTTGTGGAGCGCGTGTGCAAGAGAGGTTTCGAGGTTCTGTACATGACCGAGCCCATCGACGAGTACTGCGTCCAGCAGCTGAAGGACTTCGACGGCAAGTCTCTGGTGTCCGTCACCAAAGAGGGACTGGAGCTGCCGGAGGATGAAGACGAGAAGAAAAAGATGGAGGAAGACAAGGCCAAGTTCGAGAACCTCTGCAAGCTCATGAAGGAGATCCTGGACAAGAAAGTAGAGAAGGTATGTTTGCAAAAACGCAAGATCTGATCTCATCGTTTAAAACAGGAAAGTAGCAGAACCAAACATGCAGACTTTATCAAATGAGACCAAATTCAGATTCTGCCGTAAAGCAGCTCTAAAAACAAGGGTGTCATTATTCAGCTCAAGTCTACGTCCACTTTAATTCTTTCAAAATTGTGTTATAAACAGGATTCCTAGTCAGAGTTGCACAGATGGTGAGTTTACATAATGGACTCTTGCGCCGCTTGATGTGCTCGCATTTTGCCTGCAGACTCAAATGTGTGAATTTCCGGTTTTTGTGTGCAGATTTAAAACAAAAAAAAACTAATAAATTGACAGATGCATTTGTGTTGAGTGACTAACACTGACTATGCAACCCTGAGTATTCAACCAGAACGTGCCTTAGTACAGCAGTCAACATTTGAAGTGGATCAAAAAAAGTTAAAGTCATTAATTTTGAATAATACACGGTTTTGTCTTAGATCAACTTTGAACTTTTTTTTTTGATCCACTTCAAATGTTGACTTACTATAGTTAAACTCCTGTCCCTCATGCTGATGTCTGATGTTTCTCCAGGTCACCGTATCAAACAGGCTGGTTTCTTCCCCCTGCTGTATCGTGACCAGCACTTACGGTTGGACGGCCAACATGGAGAGGATCATGAAGGCCCAGGCCCTGAGGGACAACTCCACCATGGGCTACATGATGGCCAAGAAACACCTGGAGATCAACCCCGATCATCCCATCATGGAGACCCTGAGGCAGAAGGCTGATGCGGATAAAAACGACAAAGCCGTGAAGGACCTGGTCATCCTCCTGTTCGAGACCGCGCTGCTGTCCTCTGGATTCTCATTGGACGATCCTCAGACACACTCAAACCGCATCTACAGAATGATCAAGCTGGGATTAGGTACGTTCAACTCGCATTTCTGTGTTCGTCTTGCTGTGTTTGGGTAAATGCATTAGCCAACATTTGAAGTGGATAAAAATATTTTTCAAAATTCAAGTCTTTTCACATGAATTGAGAAATTCTCTTCAAATGTTGACAACTGCATTTACCCAAAGTTGTCCTAAAACAAGAACGGGTAATGTTCAAAATCCATGGATAACTTTAACTTTTGATTCACTTCAAATGTTGACTACTGTATAATGAAGTTTTGTAACGAACCTTGTCTTGTTTAGGTATTGATGAAGACGAAGACGTTCCCGTGGAAGAGCCAACCTCTGCTCCCGCTCCTGAAGAAATCCCACCTCTGGAAGGAGACGATGACGCCTCTCGCATGGAGGAAGTCGATTAAAATCCATTCGTCTGTAATTTCCCCCGTCACTTTTTTCCGTAGTCATTCCGTAACATCTTATCGTTCCCTTTGGCCTGTAGAAGGTTAATCTGATTCTCCGTAATGATTCCTTAAAGTATCAAAATGTGTAACTAAAGCATACTGTCCACTTTTGCTCAGTTTTGAGCCGTCATGTACTTTTGTTTTTTTACATATGTTCATGGATCAATGGGTTGCTGCAGTATTGTCTGAGCACAATAAGCACTGTGTTTCACTGATACTGAGTCCGCTGGCTGTGCTGGATTGAATCAAGCATGATTTCATTCTGCATGGAAGGGGAAAGACCTTTTGCCTGAGTACAGGCATGTATTGTCTTGGTTTTCAGAAATTAAAACACAAGGTGAAACCTGAATTTTGGCGTCTTATTGTTTTTTTTTGTTTTCATTTCATTTGGTTTAAGCTTTCAACCAAATTAGAATCCTTTAAAAAAAGAAATGGAAGTCTTTAACTGTATCTAAGTTCAGTTCACAAATGGCTATTCTGTTAAATAAAAATTGTTAATGTATCAAATTGGATCCATCAGGCTTTTGAGAGGTTTATTTGTTCATCTCTCCATGCTTTTAAACCTACGGAGCTTTGATCTTTTATATAAGTAAGCATTTAAATATCTTACCGAGACATTGGCAGCTGAAGAGTGATGACTGATGTGTATATGCATTTTATGCAAGTAGTCCATTATACTGTTACAAAAATCTCATTAAGAATTTTTTTGTTTTTGGCTCCATTTGAGCCTCTGAATAAAACTGAGGTTTTTTTATTTCTTTTTTTTCTAAAAGCATGAGCTTAATATTCTCACTATGGCCTGGTTTCACCAATGGGGCTTAGATTAAGCCAAGCTTAGGCTTTAGTTAAAATAGGACGTTAAAGTAGCTTTTATAAATGTGCCTTAGAAAAACTACTGGTGTGCATCATGACGACAATAACACTGACATTTTTAAGCTTAAGCCTCGTCTGTGGAACTAAGCATACAGTATGAGCCATAAAAGCATGTCAAATATGAAACCAAGCAAAATGCATATGCAAACAGTTCCACTTAAAAACATATTTTTCTGACTCATTTCATGTCAGGCTTTACAGGATTAATACATTAGCAAAAATTTACTAAGAATGACCAGTATATTCTTATAGCCAGTGTTGGGAACATTACTTTTAAAACTAGTGCATTACAATATTGCATTATTCCTAATGCTTGGTAGTAACTGATTACATGTGAACTAGATTACGTAATCACATTTTATAATTTAATTAATAGCTTTTCGTTAACCTCAAGAAGTTTGAACTGGGTTCCATCATGAACCCCAGTTTGGGAAACCCATAAATTAATATTTAATGCACTTCATATTGTTCATAAGGAATGGAATATATTTTCTTTCTCTATTTTTATATCAATATGGTACATGAGTATCCTATCCTACAAGCTGGTCGAAAGTCTCAGATTATATTACCTTAAATGTGTAGTGATATGGATTACGTTAGTAACGTTAGTAATCTACCCAGCACTGGTTACTCCCTTAGAAGTAACTAGCTGTAACATGGAAGCCCGTTTCCGCCATAGTTGAGTAAAAAATATAATTCTTTAAGTCAAAATTATGAGAAACGTTTTCATAATTATGACTTCGTATCTCATTATATTGAGAAAGTTTCTAGTAATGAGAAAGTTTCTCGTAATTATGACTTAAAATCTCGTAATAATGAGAAACTTTCTCGTAATTATGACTTAAAATCTCATAATAATGAGAAACTTTCTCATAATTATGACTTAAAATCTCGTAATAATGAGAAACGTTCTCGTAATTATGACTTAAAATCTCGTAATAATGAGAAACTTTCTCGTAATTATGACTTAAAATCTCGTAATAATGAGAAACTCTCGTAATTATGACTTTTCTATGATAAGTCATTTTTATTACGAGAAAGTTTCTCATTATGAGAAATTTTCTCATTATTTTGAGATGTCATTATTACGAGAACATTTCTCGGTAGTGAACAGCCAATCACATGCTGAGAAAGAGTGAAACTCATTCAAAACTCACTGAAATTAATTTCTCGCGAGAGAAGAAGCGCAATTCACTTATTAAATAAAAGTATTAAAATATTAAGAATTTAAACAAATTTACACAGCAAGAAGAAAATAGCCGTCTATGAAAGAGGACAAAGTCTCGCTACTGTATATCAGTGCCAGTAAAAGTTGTGAAGTTCATACAAAATTATTATTCTAAATAAGCATTACTAAAAGCCAGATGATTTTGACTTTTTTATTTTACGTGTTGTTAACGTGTTAAAATGCACGTTTTTGAACCTTTAGGCCTTCTATAGTATTCTATGGTTTAAAGGGGTGGTATAATGCCCTTTTCACAAGATGTAAATTAAGTCTGATGTCCCCAGAGTGTGTGTGTGAAGTTTTAGCTCAAAATACCCCACAGATATTTTTATATCGCATGTTAAAATTGTCAATTTTTGAGGGTGAGCAAAAACGCACCGTTTTTGTGTGTGTCCCTTTAAATGCAAATGAGCTGCTGCTCCCGGCACAGGGGGCGGAGCTACAACAGCTGCACTCACACAGACATGCACTGAAAATTTCAAAAACGTTTAGCCTTTTATGTTCAAACCGGAGTCAGACAATGATGGAGAGACTCAAGAAGAAGTGACAACATGTAGAAGCAACAGGACATTTCTGAATGGTTAGTTGATGAATTGATGTATCTTATGTGTAGTAATCTTCTAGTCATTGATTAGCATATTCTGTCTTGATAATCTATTAATCGTGTTCGGGGGGCGGGGTTTATGTAAATTCTAGGGTTTGTGATGTCACTAACCCGGAGGAATGTCGTGTAGTCTCTACCAGCCGTTTGTTGTAATCCCTATGAAGCGATTTCTTTAAAAGCAAATATCTCCCTTTGCTTTGAACTTTGAGCGTTGTAACTTTGCAGATGTTGTTTATGCTCAAACAGCAACATTACACACCAACTAAAGTTAGAAAGGTGAAATCATAATCAACCACCCCTTTAACATCAGTCTGAAAGCTGCATCTCTCAGAGCTGAAAGTCAAGATGTGCTTACTTAATGTGTTACTTAATTATTCACGCATATGTACAGTAGAGGGCGCTGCTCAAACAAATATCTCAGCTGTGCAGCCATTCTAGGTTACAGAAGAATATGATGCAGGAGAAGAGATTTCTACACTCTCACTTCAGCAATAAAAAATACCAATTAAATGTGGTTTAACTAATCATTTTTGCTTATTAGTATGGTCTGCACCTTACTCTCTCAACATGGGGGCAGGAGAGCTGTAAGTCAATAAATGAGAAAACAAAGTTTATTTTAAAAAGTACTCAGATATTTTGTTAGTATTGTTTAGTAATGCGTTACTTACAAGTTACTTTTAAAAAGTACTATGATCATGATGTCTATACAAAGTCTTCAGAAGTCGTACAGTCGCTTTTAATTAGGAAATGTATATCAGAATCAGAATCAGAATCAGAATCAGAAAGAGCTTTATTGCCAAGTGTGCTTGCACCCACAAGGAATTTTTCTTGGTACTGAAGCTTCCAGTGCACATATACAAATACAAATACAAATACAACAAGAACATAGTAATACAAATTCTAAGAATGAAAATATATAAAAAATAAATAAAAATAGTATAAAAGTAAAAAAGTAGGGTCACAGTTGGGTTTAGTCTGAATAAACATTTACAGATTATGAACATATTTACAGTATTTTGAGTAGTATGAATAATATAAATATCACCTGAATTAGAGAATATTACACTAGACAGTGGGAGTCTAGCGCATGTTACAGATTATAAACATATTTACAGTATTTTGAGTAGTATGAATAATATAGATATAAATATCACCTGAGTTTATTGCACTAGACAGTGGGAGTATTGCACTTACAGGCATATGCTTTGGGGGGGCATGTTAAGTGTTCAGAAGGGAAATGGCCTGTGGAAAGAAACTGTTCCTGTGCCTGGATGTTCCATGGATATCTCGTTATCCATGCACATTATTTTCTTCACTTAAAGGGATACTCCACTTTTCTTGGAAATAGGCTCATTTTCCAACTCCCCCAGAGTTAAACAGTTGAGTTTTACCGTTTTCGAATCCATTCAGCCGATCTCCGGGTCTGGCGGTACCACTTTTAGCATAGCTTAGCATAGATCATTGAATCGGACAGGACCATTAGCATCTCTCTTAAAAAATGACCAAAGAGTTTCAATATTTTTCCTATTTAGAACTTGACTCTTCTGTAGTTACATCGTGTACTAAGACCGACGGAAAATGAAAAGTTGCGAACTCTCATTCCTGCGTAATAATCAAGAAACTTTGCTGCCGTACCATGAGTCCAGCAGGCGTAATGATATGACGCAGCGCTTGAAAATAGGTCTAATCGGTTAGTCAAACTTAGTCCCGGTCACGTTGGAAGTTACTGAGCTGGGGACTATTGATCCCCGGAGATCGGCTGAATGGATTCAAAAACGGTAAAACTCAACTGTTTAACTCTGGGGGAGTTGTAAAATGAGCCTATTTCCAAGAAAAGTGGAGTATCCCTTTAAGTGTTTTTTTTTATATATAATAAGAGCCTCGCGACATGAACGCTGTTTTAATCTGTGCCAAGTAAAAAAAAAAAATATATATATATATATATATACATAAAACTTCAAATATATGTCTAGCTTCAAACCAACAAGCACCGGAACAATGTTAGTATTATAAAGATTGACCAATTAGGCAAGTCTCGGGGCGGGATGAACATATTTGCATATGGACAAAATTATTCAACATGTTTATATGGAGCGCTTGTCTGTTTTTGATATTCAGCAAAATAAAATAAAAAATCATACAGGTTACGAAGATGAATATATGAGAGTTTTAGATTAACTTTATAGTTGTTGTAGTGTAATACGAACAGCAGTTCCGCTCTTCGCCGCCAGGTGTCTCTGTTTGACCATCTTAGACTCTCCAGAAAGCAGCGCTGGGGTTAAATCTGTTTTTGTGTTCAGTGTTCAACCACAAAGTCAAACAGTAGGAAATACCTTGCATAAAGAAAAGGAAGTGGGTTTTAAGGCATACATATGATTTATTTTCATTATGATATTATTTCCATGAATTAAACGCATTTGCTAAGTTCTCATGACTGCAGTCTAATACACAAATGATTTTGTCCCAATTGTATTAAAATCTGCGTTAGTCATAAAACCAAATGATACTAGGCTACTATGATGTATACTGCTATATGATGTGTACAGTTGTACTTTGAAAATGTACTTCACGATTTAAAAAAAACATAACTCTTTGAATATATATATATGTAACTTCATGAATATAATGTCAATGCAAATCCAATAATAATAATGTTACTAAAAATATATATTCCAGGTTTGCTTTTGATTTGTGGGTTAAATTTGACCCAGGATATTTCTTAAGTTTCTGTGAGAATCACTCATGTATGTGTGCATAAAAAGAGAAGTGGACCTTTCGGTAAATACTGTCAGTAAAGGTTTTTACTTCAACCAGTAGAAAAGGTTATCGGTGGTTTTTAAAGTGCATTTATTGGAATTGGTCTGACCTGCTTTATTAATGATGAAAACAGTCAGAGATGAGTGTCTTCAAGACCATCTGTGCCTCTTTTAGCTCACAAGGCATTAAGGAAACGTTTAACCTTTTCAGTTCTGCACTGAAGAGTCCAAACACTCAGTCACGGCATCTCGATTTCTTCTAAGTCACATGAGTTGCAGTAAAGAAGCCTCTCTGAGGAGGGGTTTATTCATTTCAGCACAGGTGACTCTGATAAAGGCTTCTGTCCGCGTGGGTGTCTTACTACGACGGTTCACTTCGAGTCATGTTTCGAGTCAGAGAGGCTGAGTGTGTGGAGTGACCGCAGAGATACTGATCAACCTGGAAACTCAGATGCAACTGCACCGTCTTCGTGCACAGCATGCATGTCGATCTGCAGGAACGGCCTGCGTTCAGAAAATACAAATACAGAAAATGAACACGCTACTGATACTGATGTACATGTGCCGTGGTTTTTACACGGTAACTTGTGGTGTTACCATATTATCTGTCCTACAAAGTGCCTTTGGAGATCTTTTTGGTTCTTTGTTCATAGTGAGTCACTATATAGTTCTTGTTTTAATGTTTATTTGAGGATAGATAGATAGATAGATAGATAGATAGATAGATAGATAGATAGATAGATAGATAGATAGATAGATAGATAGATAGATAGATAGATAGATAGATAGATATTTGAGGATGGATAGATGGATGGATGGATGGATAGATAGATATTTGAGGATAGATAGATAGATAGATGATAGATAGATAGATAGATAGATAGATAGATAGATAGATAGATAGATAGATAGATAGATAGATAGATAGATAGATAGATAGATAGATATTTGAGGATGGATAGATGGATGGATGGATAGATAGACAGATAGATAGATAGATAGATAGATAGATAGATAGATAGATAGATAGATAGATAGATAGATAGATAGATAGATAGATAGATATTTGAGGATGGATAGATGGATGGATGATAGATAGATAGATAGATAGATAGATAGATAGATAGATAGATAGATAGATAGATAGATATTTGAGGATGGATGGATGATAGATAGATAGATAGATAGATAGATAGATAGATAGATAGATAGATATTTGAGGATGGATAGATGGATGGATGGATAGATAGATAGATAGATAGATAGATAGATAGATAGATAGATAGATAGATAGATAGATAGATAGATAGATAGATAGATAGATAGATAGATATTTGAGGATGGATAGATGGATGGATGGATAGATAGATATTTGAGGATAGATAGATAGATAGATAGATAGATAGATAGATAGATAGATAGATAGATAGATAGATAGATAGATAGATAGATATTTGAGGATGGATAGATGGATGGGTAGATAGATAGATAGATAGATAGATAGATAGATAGATAGATAGATAGATAGATAGATAGATAGATAGATAGATAGATAGATATTTGAGGATGGATAGATGGATGGATGATAGATAGATAGATAGATAGATAGATAGATAGATAGATAGATAGATAGATAGATAGATAGATAGATATTTGAGGATGGATAGATGGATGGATGGATAGATAGATATTTGAGGATAGATAGATAGATAGATAGATAGATAGATAGATAGATAGATAGATAGATAGATAGATAGATATTTGAGGATGGATAGATAGATAGATAGATAGATAGATAGATAGATAGATAGATAGATAGATAGATAGATAGATAGATAGATAGATAGATATTTGAGGATGGATGGATGGATGGATAGATAGAAAGATATTTGAGGATGGATAGATAGATAGATAGATAGATAGATAGATAGATAGATATTTGAGGATAGATAGATAGATAGATAGATAGATAGATAGATAGATAGATAGATTGTGTTGTTGTGTTGTAGTTGGGGGAAACAGCAGAAATACACTGAACAGTTGTGTTGTAGTTGTGGGAAACAGCAGACACACACTAAACAGTTGTGTTGTAGTTGGAAAACAGCAGACACACACTGAACAGTTGTGTTGTAGTTGGGAAACAGCAGACACACACTAAACAGTTGTGTTGTAGTTGTGGGAAACAGCAGACACACACTGAACAGTTGTGTTGTAGTTGGAAAACAGCAGACACACACTAAACAGTTGTGTTGTAGTTGTGGGAAACAGCAGACACACACTAAACAGTTGTGTTGTAGTTGGGAAACAGCAGACACACACTAAACAGTTGTGTTGTAGTTGTGGGAAACAGCAGACACACACTGAACAGTTGTGTTGTAGTTGGAAAACAGCAGACACACACTAAACAGTTGTGTTGTAGTTGTGGGAAACAGCAGACACACACTAAACAGTTGTGTTGTAGTTGTGGGAAACAGCAGACACACACTGAACAGTTGTGTTGTAGTTGGAAAACAGCAGACACACACTGAACAGTTGTGTTGTAGTTGGGAAACAGCAGACACACACTGAACAGTTGTGTTGTAGTTGGGAAACAGCAGACACACTGAACAGTTGTGTTGTAGTTGGGAAACAGCAGACACACACTGAACAGTTGTGTTGTAGTTGTGGGAAACAGCAGACACACACTGAACAGTTGTGTTGTAGTTGGGAAACAGCAGACACACACTGAACAGTTGTGTTGTAGTTGGGAAACAGCAGACACACTGAACAGTTGTGTTGTAGTTGGAAAACAGCAGACACACACTGAACAGTTGTGTTGTAGTTGTGGGAAACAGCAGACACACACTGAACAGTTGTGTTGTAGTTGTGGGAAACAGTAGACACACACTGAACAGTTGTGTTGTAGTTGTGGGAAACAGTAGACACACACTGAACAGTTGTGTTGTAGTTGTGGGAAACAGCAGACACACACTGAACAGTTGTGTTGTAGTTGGGAAACAGCAGACACACACTGAACAGTTGTGTTGTAGTTGGGAAACAGCAGACACACACTGAACAGTTGTGTTGTAGTTGGAAAACAGCAGACACACACTGAACAGTTGTGTTGTAGTTGGGAAACAGCAGACACACACTGAACAGTTGTGTTGTAGTTGGGAAACAGCAGACACACACTGAACAGTTGTGTTGTAGTTGTGGGAAACAGCAGACACACACTGAACAGTTGTGTTGTAGTTGGGAAACAGCAGACACACACTGAACAGTTGTGTTGTAGTTGGGAAACAGCAGACACACTGAACAGTTGTGTTGTAGTTGGAAAACAGCAGACACACACTGAACAGTTGTGTTGTAGTTGGGAAACAGCAGACACACTGAACAGTTGTGTTGTAGTTGGGAAACAGCAGACACACACTGAACAGTTGTGTTGTAGTTGTGGGAAACAGCAGACACACACTGAACAGTTGTGTTGTAGTTGGGAAACAGCAGACACACACTGAACAGTTGTGTTGTAGTTGGGAAACAGCAGACACACTGAACAGTTGTGTTGTAGTTGGAAAACAGCAGACACACACTGAACAGTTGTGTTGTAGTTGTGGGAAACAGCAGACACACACTGAACAGTTGTGTTGTAGTTGGGAAACAGCAGACACACACTGAACAGTTGTGTTGTAGTTGTGGGAAACAGCAGACACACACTGAACAGTTGTGTTGTAGTTGTGGGAAACAGCAGACACACACTGAACAGTTGTGTTGTAGTTGGGAAACAGCAGACACACAATGAACAGTTGTGTTGTAGTTGTGGGAAACAGCAGACACACACTAAACAGTTGTGTTGTAGTTGGGAAACAGCAGACACACTGAACAGTTGTGTTGTAGTTGGGAAACAGCAGACACACACTGAACAGTTGTGTTGTAGTTGTGGGAAACAGCAGACACACACTGAACAGTTGTGTTGTAGTTGTGGGAAACAGCAGACACACACTGAACAGTTGTGTTGTAGTTGGGAAACAGCAGACACACACTGAACAGTTGTGTTGTAGTTGTGGGAAACAGCAGACACACACTGAACAGTTGTGTTGTAGTTGTGGGAAACAGTAGACACACACTGAACAGTTGTGTTGTAGTTGTGGGAAACAGTAGACACACACTGAACAGTTGTGTTGTAGTTGGGAAACAGCAGACACACACTGAACAGTTGTGTTGTAGTTGGGAAACAGCAGACACACACTGAACAGTTGTGTTGTAGTTGGGAAACAGCAGACACACACTGAACAGTTGTGTTGTAGTTGTGGGAAACAGTAGACACACACTGAACAGTTGTGTTGTAGTTGTGGGAAACAGCAGACACACACTGAACAGTTGTGTTGTAGTTGGGAAACAGCAGACACACACTGAACAGTTGTGTTGTAGTTGTGGGAAACAGCAGACACACACTGAACAGTTGTGTTGTAGTTGGGAAACAGCAGACACACTGAACAGTTGTGTTGTAGTTGGGAAACAGCAGACACACACTGAACAGTTGTGTTGTAGTTGTGGGAAACAGCAGACACACACTGAACAGTTGTGTTGTAGTTGTGGGAAACAGCAGACACACACTGAACAGTTGTGTTGTAGTTGGGAAACAGCAGACACACACTGAACAGTTGTGTTGTAGTTGTGGGAAACAGCAGACACACACTGAACAGTTGTGTTGTAGTTGTGGGAAACAGTAGACACACACTGAACAGTTGTGTTGTAGTTGTGGGAAACAGTAGACACACACTGAACAGTTGTGTTGTAGTTGGGAAACAGCAGACACACACTGAACAGTTGTGTTGTAGTTGGGAAACAGCAGACACACACTGAACAGTTGTGTTGTAGTTGTGGGAAACAGCAGACACACACTGAACAGTTGTGTTGTAGTTGTGGGAAACAGTAGACACACACTGAACAGTTGTGTTGTAGTTGTGGGAAACAGCAGACACACACTGAACAGTTGTGTTGTAGTTGGGAAACAGCAGACACACTGAACAGTTGTGTTGTAGTTGGGAAACAGCAGACACACACTGAACAGTTGTGTTGTAGTTGGGAAACAGCAGACACACTGAACAGTTGTGTTGTAGTTGTGGGAAACAGCAGACACACACTGAACAGTTGTGTTGTAGTTGGGAAACAGCAGACACACACTAAACAGTTGTGTTGTAGTTGTGGGAAACAGCAGACACACTGAACAGTTGTGTTGTAGTAAACAGCAGACACACACTGAACAGTTGTGTTGTAGTTAGGAAACAGCAGACACACACTGAACAGTTGTGTTGTAGTAAACAGCAGACACACACTGAACAGTTGTGTTGTAGTTGGGAAACAGCAGACACACACTGAACAGTTGTGTTGTAGTTGTGGGAAACAGCAGACACACACTAAACAGTTGTGTTGTAGTTGTGGGAAACAGCAGACACACACTGAACAGTTGTGTTGTAGTTGTGGGAAACAGCAGACACACACTGAACAGTTGTGTTGTAGTTGTGGGAAACAGCAGACACACACTGAACAGTTGTGTTGTAGTTGTGGGAAACAGCAGACACACAATTAACAGTTGTGTTGTAGTTGGAAAACAGCAGACACACACTGAACAGTTGTGTTGTAGTAAACAGCAGACACACTGAACAGTTGTGTTGTAGTTAGGAAACAGCAGACACACACTGAACAGTTGTGTTGTAGTTGTGGGAAACAGCAGACACACACTGAACAGTTGTGTTGTAGTTGTGGGAAACAGCAGACACACTGAACAGTTGTGTTGTAGTAAACAGCAGACACACACTGAACAGTTGTGTTGTAGTTAGGAAACAGCAGACACACACTGAACAGTTGTGTTGTAGTAAACGGCAGACACACACTGAACAGTTGTGTTGTAGTTGGGAAACAGCAGACACACACTGAACAGTTGTGTTGTAGTTGTGGGAAACAGCAGACACACACTGACAGCATCAGACGCTCTGGAAGCTTGATCTCGATTACAGAGATCTGCCCACGTCCTCCAAATCACTGTACAACACTATCACACACACACACCGCTTCCTCTCGACGTGTCCACAAACCTGTGTGTTTTCCGTGACGTGTGTGAAATCGAGGTCAGGTCGTATGTGCATGTGTGTCACTGTCAACTTTCTGCGTTGGCATGAAGGTGGAGACGCGTGGCGTAAAGAGGGGCTGATATTTACAGTATCTGAGAACAGTTGTGGCTCTTTATCAACACACACTGTTCACTGGAAGGAAGAAGTTGGCGGATGATTTATCTACTGTCACCCAAACACATCTGCATTCGTCTCAGTGGTTTATTTGTGCACAAAGAATGATATCAAAGTTGATCAAGCCCTTGCAAAATGTGTATAAAAATCCCACAGACCAGAAAATCAGTGGGAAACCACCTAGCAACCACCTAAACACCCTAGCAACCACATATCAACATGCTAAAACCACTTTAGCTACTGCAAAGCAACATTTTAGCGGTTATATACTGTTTTACTATAATCTATTTATTTTATATTTACTTTTGCATTTTGTATCAACCACTTTAAATCTCGAATTGCATTCGATTTGTTGCCTTGAGAGGCGCAACATACAGTTTGACTGATTGATTGATGTCATACAAAGTGTAAATGTCATGTTGTTAAGGTTTTTGTGGTATACTAAGGAATTTAATAAGGTTTTTAAGGTTGTTTTATTATTATTATTATTATTATGTGTTTCAGCAGAGTTTTGTCTTAAGCTACACGGGAAAAGACATTTTAGTAACACTTTACTTAAAGCCTTTATGTATAATGCAATACAAAGGTATTCATAATGTACGTTATAATGCATTATGTCTTTTCATAAGTGTATTATTACAGTGGTTACAATTATTCATGAGATCATTCAATGCATCACAAGGCATAATTAAAGTCCCCCATTATGCTTTTTCAGATAATACCTTTTATGCAGTGTGTAATAAAGCTGTTTGTGAATGTAAAAGGTCTGCAAAGTTTTAAAGATCAACGTGCACGACAAATAAAGTTAGTCTCCCAAAAGAGAGAACCGATGCTGAACCGTCTAAACCAGACATCAGTAATTCCAGTCTTACTTCCATAACATTCATACGTAACAATGTAACAAATTTGCATAATTAGAAGTGAACTATCTCTACCAAATCGTGTTGTGTACATGTCGAGAGGATTGTTTTCTACTCTGCATCCTTCAAAGGCAAATTGACTTCCAAATGATAAGGATGTGAAGATTCAGTGCTTAAAATGACCACAGACATACAACAGCAGGACAAACTTTTGTGTTCCCAACATTTTACTGACATTTCACTGAGAGGTAAACACGAAATTCCCAAAACGTTTCTCCATTAAATATGGGTCAGTACCCAGTTTATTTGGACCAACTTGCTCCTCTGAATCACAACCTGTAAGTATGAGTAGTTACTGGTCAAACAATGGCCTTTGACTCTAGAAGCAACCTGGTCAGGTGGTGTAACTGTTTTTTGTCAATTGGCGTAACCAGTATTTTTTTTCATAAAAATATAATTATATACAGGGAAATTAATGTAGAATAAAATGTAATAATCTAGCTTAGTGTAATAACATGTTTTTTTTTTTTTAAAACATAATATTTCAAAGATTATTTAGGAAACAGAGGTGTTTTCAGCATATGTCCTGCCAAATATTGCAAAAACACATTAAAAATTACATTTAGAGATAACTCTAATAAAATCTATTTTCGTGTGATATATTTATTTCTACATGTAGACTTACATGCCATCTAGGTGGATAAAATACTTAATATTTCTCATTCTTTGGCAGTTACACCATTTGACACATTCAGGTGCATTCAGTCTTAACTTTAGTAAAAAATGGTGCAAATGTTATTTTTAATGACATAAAATGAACATAAATACACTATGTACATTTTAACATAGGACCTGATGCATGCTTTTAAAACAAGTTTTTACAAGATTTAAAAATGTCTCATCTTGACAAACCTTATTTGTCACTGACCCGTATATATATTTTCTACCGGGTGTTCGTAATACGTCGTTTTTTGTTTATATTGTGTAGGTCTCCTGCTAACCGGCTAACTCTATCACTGTCTTACTATTACCATTATTAAAAGTATATTATTTTCTACTATTATATAAATATATTAAAAATAATAACATTACTGGCAAAATCTAGCTTCATCTTTCACCATGTTCTTAAGGGTATGCTGGAGATTTTGGTGAAATACTAAGACCACTATTACCTCAAACTGAGTCTATTAATGCAGCTTGTCTGTCGTTCTTACTACTTTGAGTAAAAATAAAGGATGGAGCAAGATTTGTTTTGGAAACTTTAATGTTACATCAGTCATTCGTGTTAGTGCTCGGCTATCATGAGCTGTTATTGATGCAGTTCTCGCATGTGCACCGCAATTAGGAATACACACATCGGTTTGTTGATGGACATGCGCTTGTTAATGCTGAGAGTTACAACATTGACAAACTGAGTAAAAACTTACCACTGAGAAACGTCCTGCTCAAGTCGTTCTTCGTTGAATAACTTAGTTCTTCCAAATATTTCATCATCGGATTCGCGCTGGAATAAATACGGTAGGCTAAACATAACGTGATCGTTATTGTCTTTACAGTGTGTTGTGTTCGTTACAATAGAGCTGAAATTCAGTTATGGTAATGGACAAGAAAATACTATTTCAGTCTTTCTACTTCCCAGTTTTGCATGCAGGTCAATGTGTTACTTGCCGTTTGTGAAATTTATTAGCAATTTCTGAGTGGAAATTGTTTTCTACACCACTTTTTCTTTTGGCGTAGGAGACCAGACATGCATAAACGTCATCGACGCTGGCTGTGGTTTCGAGAGAGCTCATCCATCTGATAAATTATGTAAGAAAAAAGCAGAGAGGCTTTGATCAAATCATTTTTGAATACCTTTCCAGTTAATCGCAGTTTCGACTAGATTTGAATCTTTCTATTAACTGTGATATTGCACTTTTAACACAAGCTAGAGATTGAATTTGTGATAAAAATGTGTTTGTATATCAGCTTGCAGCTCAATATGATCAGAGACGTCATTAACACACTGAACAAACTCAAGAAACTCTTCATGACGTGTAAAATAACATGCAACTGTATTTATCAGTGCTGATGACTTTAACACACAGATCATCATCATCATCATCAGTACAAGAACCAGAGCAGAACAGAAATGAGGAAAGCGAGGACGTAACACAAATCTGAGACAGTTTGGTCATGTGATCAAATTAATTTAATCTAATGTATATATAAACAAAGTTAATAAGACTATTAGTCCTTCACATTCCTTCACATTAAAAGGCAGGAAATGACACACGTTTATGTGAGCGATCAGACTGACAGACAAATGATTCATTAATACCTCCAAAACATTCATGGGGCTTTACAAGAAATTCATTTTACAGATGACAGAAAACAAACCCTCAGGCAGTCTGCTAAGGTGAATCTCACAGAACATGTTCAGGTCATATTTCACCCCAAAATCAAAAACAAGACATTATATTTTCCCTAAAGGAAATTTAGGAGCATTACGTTTTTCATGACAATTAAGCAGAATTCTCCCATTAATGTGAAAAATGTTGTAATTTAGTACATTAACTGTTCATATACTAATGTTTTAATATTTTTTATTAATAATAATAATAATAATACAATTAATAGTATTAATATTATATTAATATATATTATTATTATTAATATTTTTTTAAATAAATAATACATTTTACATTTATTTTGTGTTGATTTAGTTCAAATGTGCTCATACATGTATCATGGAAGCTAAAAAACAAAGAAAGAATAAAAGGTAATTGTGATCTTGCAATTCAGACTTTATAACTTGCAATTGTGAGTTTTTCCATGCTTTATTGCTCAGAATTGTAAGATAAAAATGACCTTTATTATGACATGGCAGAAACAAGCTCCCATAAAAAAATAAAATAAAATAAAAAACACATTATGGTAAATGTCATGATGCAAAAAACCTCTTGATGGTCCATGAAATGGGACCTGTTTTCATGAGGTTCATCTGGTAATGCCTTACTAATCATATAGAAGTATACTAATATGACAAATAATGCTTTAATTATCAAGAGGAGGGATGATTTGTGTTGCTTATAAAATAAAGGAAATACTTTACAGTAAAGTTTCATTATGTAACAGTTTATTCATAAGTTAAAATGAACTAACAATGACAAATACTTTTTAAAGCATTTATTAATCTTAGTTAATGTTAATTTCAGCATTTACCAATACATTATTATAATCAAAAGTTGTATCTGTTATAATTTAATGTACCTAATTTGACATGAATTAACAATAAACAGTTGTATTTGTATTAATAAACATTAAGAAAGAGGAATAAATACTGTAACGAATGTATTGCTCATTGTTAGTTAATGTTTGGTAATGTCTTGGTAACTAGTTAACTTGTTGTTTAGTTGCAGCCTCTGTTGAAGGTTAGTTTTATTCCTGGTTAGTGTTTAAAAATAAGTCTGTAACATGCAAATGGACGTGCTGGATAACCGTCAATATTTTGGTAAACATAAACGAGCATATTTAGCTCAAAGAGGTAAAACCGTAAAACTCGGAATATTCAGACGTTCTGTCTGACGTACGAATGACAAAATCATGACCAAATCATGACAAAATCATGGCCTAATCATGGCCAAATCATGACCAAATCATGACCAAATCATGGCCAAATCATGACCAAATCATGACCAAATCATGGCCAAATCATGACCAAATCATGACCAAATCATGACCAAATCATGACCAATCATGGCCTAATCATGGCCAAATCATGGCCAAATCATGGCCAAATCATGACCAAATCATGACCAAATCATGACCAATCATGACCAAATCATGACAAAATCATGGCCAAATCATGACAAAATCATGACCAAATCAACTTGTGCTGTTGCTTTTAGCGCCACATAAAATCTGATCCAGGAATCAAATCTATGCTCAAAAGCATAATAGAAGGCAGATTATTATTGCACATGCAAATAAAACAAAACAATGACAAAAAATAAAGTTTAACCCACTAAAAAGACCAAAAAGAAAAGTATGATTATAAGGTAATATATATATATAACCTAAAAAAGGTTATATTTGTTACAACAATATAAATGAAACGGATGTCATTAGTATTGTGAAGCATGAGAGCAAATCTGTTCAAATCTCCTTCGACCAAACCTGTTCTTCAGCGTCTTATCACTGCTGCGCATATTTTGAATGGTAGATAATTAATAGAAATATAAACAGACTCATAGTGTGGAACTTCCCTCACCGACTCTTACATCACGTGTGACATTTTTCAGTGTCTTCCTCATCTGACCCGAAAAACCGCCACACAATCCTGTTCCACACACAGAGTTCAGCAAAATAAAACCTCACCATTCACCCTCATGTCATTCGAAACTCGCATGACTTTATTTCTTGTGTGCGTGGAACAACACGAGACAAAGGCAGAATAGTCAATACAATGAAAGCATGTAATGACCAGGTGTAAAAGAAAATACGGGTTATGAAAAAGAAATACGGGTTTGGTGTGACATGAGGGAAAGTAAATGACAATTTTAGTGCATAGATGAACATTGCCTATGATTATAATGTCATAATAAGGGTATGTGTTATATAAAACTGCATGAAAAACACACGTGACACCGTCCGTCTTCATGTAGTCACACCTGAAAAATTACTTCCTTAAAAAAAAAAAAAAGTCCCGTTTCAGAGTGAATCTCGCAAAACCAGCCGAGAACCGGTTCAGCTCATAATGAACCGCAAAATCAAAAAAAAAAAAAAATTCAAACGCCTATTTTTTTTTGCAGTGTACAAAATAAATAGTAAATGATTAAATTGTACAGTATGATTGCATGTATGCATCATGATAGTATTTGTTGCATTGTAATAAATTCAATGAGTTATTATATTTGTGTGTGTGTGTGTTTGTGTATGTATTTCTTCAAGAGATTCACAAGGACTGAGGTGTCAATTTCAAAAACCCAAACTAGCCATATTTCACTATTTTAACAGTGTAATCACTGTTGTTGTTGTTGTTTTGTCATTGAACAAACACCATCAATGCTTTTAAATGCTTCTACACAAAGCCTATTCCTCAGATTTGTCAAACACAGGCACTGCTGGTTCACGGATGGCTGTGGTGGTTTGATATGACAGATACACCAATAACAACACTAGGGAGAAAACAAGCTGAGATATGAGATATTAAACTGACAAATTAGTTATTGGCACCAATTAAAGCTGCACGATTTTGGATGAACTGAGAATCACTATTTTTTAGTTTAAAAAAACGATTCTGAACAGACAACTAAACAAAATCGCATGTCATTTACTAAAGGTTCTGACAAAATGTTAATGGCTGCATTCTAGCCTATAAAAAAAAAAAGTAAAAAAAAAAAAAGTATTTAAATTCGTTTTTTTTTTCGTTTTCGGTTTGAGTGAATGATCAATGACTTCTTCATTTGTCATTTAGGAATAAGATCACGTGATGAGTGTTTGAATCGAGATCGTGATCTTTTAACTATTAATCGTGCAGCTCTAGCACCAATAATGCGTTTTTTGTTGTTGTTGTTGTTGTATTTTACAATATTATCAGAACAAGGACTTTATCGC
Organism: Rutilus rutilus; assembly: GCF_951802725.1. Classification (NCBI taxonomy): domain Eukaryota; kingdom Metazoa; phylum Chordata; class Actinopteri; order Cypriniformes; family Leuciscidae; genus Rutilus; species Rutilus rutilus. Next base: position 3,257,725 of record NC_140220.1, on the reverse strand, counting down.
AGTAAGATGTTTACAAGACACGAGCAAACCTCTGCACTCCCGTTTACATTCAATTGTAGCCTATTATTCTGGTATATGCTCAGAGGTGTGGTTATTTGTACCGCCATTCATAACCCAATGCATTGCACAAATGATGAACTCACATTCAGTAGGTGTGTGTTCCTGGCCACTGGTTTAATCCACTTACGTCAAATGCAAACCATTTCTGTGGACATATTGGATGTTGTTCTGCGGCCGTGATGAACATACCGTAACAGACTTAAAGTTTACTTTGAAGTTGTGTTTAAAAGACGTCATCTACACGTCTGAAGACATGCACACTTTTAGGTGCGGTTATAATGTGATTAAGGTGTTTACATGCCGGTTTATTGCGATTAAAATCGACGTACGCCACATAGTACGATGCGATTATGGTTACTACGATTAGGAGCTTAATCTCATTAGTTTGATCAAAGTATTGCGTTCACACAAGGTAAAGTTTAATCGCAATATTGCCAAAATCGCATTATGTGTGTGCATGTAAACAAACACGTAGTCATTGAAGATGTTCAGTTTTATGATTCCTCGGTCGTATTTCACACAAAATCTTAATATTGCATCATAGTATTATATTAATACAGTGAAAAATATTGTATTGTATTAATAATAAAATATAATAAAAAATAATTGGGTTTTCGATGGGATCGATTAATCGCATCTAACAAAAGTTGGTTAGAAAAACTTTTGTCAGATGCGATTAATCGAGTTCCCAGCACTATAAATAATATTACTAACAATAACGATAATTCAAAAGGATTTGGACAGAAAATGTGAAGGTAAAAACAAGTAACAATTCTTAAAAAAACTCAATGCTGTCCTGTGTTTATTACATTTTATTATTAAATCCTTTTTGTTTTCTATTTGTTTTTGTAGTGAAATATGACCCAGATATAATGAGAATAGAGTAACAAGTGGCACAGACACTCCCTAAAGCATCTCTACCGCAACAACATCTCGTATTCCCCCCCCACCAACCCCAACAACTTCTTACGGCAAACTTTAAATAGAAAAACTGAACGCATTTCAGTACCAAATTACAAAGATATCAAAGGCTCAGCACTCACTGAACAGTCCGCGTTCACTCGACGGCTCGTGAAGTCACACAAAAACACACGCGAGCCAAAACTCCCTTTGATTTTCACAATCCCTTTCTGTACCTTTTGACCTTACAAAATACAAACCCACAGTTTTGCAGCAAACAATAAAGACGAGTTAAACCACGAAAAATGTGGCATCTGTACACACATCCGATCGGCTAGACCTTCTGAACCGGCGTTGGCGTCGCCCGTTTGATGCTCTTCTTCATGCGACTGCGAGCGTAAACGCGAAGGAAAAGCGCGAGGAAGACGACGGCCATGCCGAAGCCGCCCACTATGGTGACAGCGTGACCGTAGAGAAAGCAAGACAGGAGGATTGCGAAAGCCTGTCGTAGAGTCATGATGATGGTGAAGATGGCGGCGCCGAATTGCGCAATGGTGTAGAAAATAAAAAGCTGGCCACACGCGGAGCACACGGATAGCAGGACGGCGTGGAAAGCGAACTCGGAGTGACGCGACATGAACGCGAGCGAGTCGAAGAAGGCGCCCTGTTCCAGCAGAGAGCCGACCGTCAAGAGGCAGGAGAACAGATTCACACCGAACATCATCTGCACCGACGACATCTTGTGCTTGAAGAGGTTGTCCTGCCAGTTGGAGGTGAAGCTGTCGAACACGATGTATCCTCCGAGGATGATGACGCCGGAGAAGGTGGTGACGGTGGACGGGTGTTTGCCGGTGGAGCTGGAGAGCAGGAACATGCTGACGCCCACTGAGATCAGCACCGCCGTGAAGTATTCCCAGTACTCGTAGCTCTTGTGCGAGACGATCTTGCCCATCAGCATCACGGGAATCACCTTAGAGGCCTTGGCCAACACCTGTGATGAAAACAACATGACGGATGACGAACAGAAGCACATTTGACAGCAAGCTGAGCTATCAGTCACACTCCTGAGTACCTCCATTGCAAAGTTGAAAAAAGTCACCAGAAACTTATTAGGGATGCACCGATATATGAACATTTAGGCCGAAGCCGATAACTCTTTATATTTGAAAGCCGATAACCGATATATACTGGCCGATAAATGTAAACACAAATTTTTATCAAATTTCTGAGAGCCTGATTACAAAAACAAAAGTCACACCATTAAAAGTCATGTCCCAAGAACACAATTATAATGATGTTCTTATCATTTTATGTAGCCGATATTACAGATTTGTGCTGCGCATGTTGCACTGAACTGTATTTTCCTTTTTTTTAAGTGATTTCAATCATATTTCAAGCAATTCAAAACCATCATGTTGAACAGAGCACATCTGAAGTGTCTCAGCTGGAGGAAATAATCCATTATAGTGTCTATACCGATACCGATATATATCATGCATCCCTAACTGATATGTAGGAGCACACGGCTAATAACCATAGGGGCTTTCGTGCGGGGTAGTTCTAGGAACGAGCCACCAGGGTGGATCCCTGAGAACTAATGGTTCCCTTAGGAACATAATATCATAATAACCATAGGGGCTTTCGCACGGGAGCCACCAGGGTGGACCCCTGAGAACTAATGGTTCCCTTAGGAACGCTTTCCTGGTTGCATTCGCAGCACCAGTAGGAACTCTGGTGTAAGGAATTGATGTAAGCCGCGCTTGTTTTTGAGACTTTTATTTTGACGGCGCTGAGAACGCCAGCCTGAACACACAGTGCTCGCATTCTCCGTGTTCATTAGTTTCCGATCTGTCTAATAGATAGAACTGTTATACATATAAAGTAGACAGAAATTAAAAGGTATTATCGTTTGCCGTGTGGTAAATACTAATACATAATCATGTTTCGCTTGGTCCCCTCAAAGTTGTTGTTGGATTTTCTCCTCAGCGTAAAGGTTAAGAGGATAGATCAGTCAATCACTGTTTTCCATATTCGTAGAGTTAGTTTCTGGAGTAAATATAAAGGCCATAATCTGTGTTTTTACAAAGCTTATTTTTATTTTAAATGGCGGATGCTGGTGTTTCGCGTGCGTTTCGGCCAACTGACATCACGGATAGTTCCTATAGTGCAAGTTTAGACCAAGCGTGCCGCACAAGACCTGAAAAGTGAAGCCAAAGCGTCTCGATCGCCCCCTGGTGACTGGTCCTAGTATAGGTCATAAGCCCCGCCTCCCTGTGTTATTCGACGGGACTTGAGACCAACTAAACAATTTAATTACACTTCAAATATCTTTTTTCCGAAGGTGGTTTCTGTCATTTGCTGTAGTTTTTATCACGCTGGTGTAAGTTCAAGTGTTTGTTTTTTAAATAAGTTTGTTTTTAGTTAGTTATTTGATGCTATAAAAACGGTGGTGTGACGTCATGATTGACAGCTGTGATTGACAGGTTCTCTGAGCGAAGTAGTCACTGAAGCACCAACAGACTTTTTTTCGGGATCTTCTGAGGACTGAGGAGATTGGAGCTTTAAATTTAATATCTAAATTTCTATAATTAATTATTTCACACGAGAGTGAGGGCGGGGCCTTGATTTCGCGGCTTTACTTCCTGCTCGCTACTGCGCAGGTCTGGTCCCGAGATCGCTACTGCGCAGACTCAAGCCCCAAGATGTCAGCGCCATATCGGGACACTGGCAGCTTCACTTCTCACCAATGGAAGAGAGCGAAGGGGCGTCGTCCATCTTTTTTTACAGTCTATGGTTTAGACCGACTCTGAAGTAGGAGAAGAATTAGTTCCTCCAAAAGGAGTTCCTAGAACTAAAATCTAGAACTAAAATCTTTCTTAGTTCCTGTGGTGCGAACACGCCAAAAACCAGGAACTTCCGCCAATAGGTCTAGGAACTATGAAAAGGTTCCTCCGGTGCGAAAGCCCCTCATTATGATGGTTTTAATCAATTACATTTAAAAAATGTGTTTAAATAAATACACACTAAATGCACACTATTCAACGCATAATTTAAAATTCTTGGTATGAGTGAAATAAAATATTAAAGCAAGGATTCAAAATACAATTTTATTATGAAAAAAAAGTCTCTGATATGATCAAATATTGTCTATGATCACGGACATATTGTGCATCCCTGTGATAGCATAGATTTATCATACACAGGACAAAATATGAAGAGTTCAGATGCAAAAGCCTCTAAGTGCCATCTGAAATTTTCTTCTAGAATGATCATTTTTATCAAGTTTGTATATTTAAGTTCAGTAATTTCACTTAAATGGCAATGAAAATTACCTATGAATTGTCATTTAAGTGAAATTACTGACCTTAAATATACAAACTTGATAAAAATTATCATTCTAGAAGAAAATTTCAGATGGCACTTAGAGACTTTTGCATCTGAACTCTTCATATGTTAAATATCTGCATTATTAGGGTGCATCTCACAAAAAAAGCTGTCATTAACGTGTCCAGGTCATATTTAACTCTTTCCCCACCAGCGTTTTTGAAAAAAAGTTGCCAGCCAGCACCAGCATTTTTGATCATTTTTACAAAAAGTTTCATGGCACCCAGAATATTTGGTTGCATGAATATCTGAACAGCAATATATCAAAAGAAAGAATAAACAAAAAAAGCCAGTTTTATTCTAGCTTCATGCATTCTTTATCAACACTTGAATGAGTTTCATAAAAAAAACTAAATTGGGCAAAAATCTGAGAAAACGCGTTTTTGTCAAAGACCACGTCTGGATCAGATTCAGAACGATGATCAAAACACAGATGGAGTAGATCGAGTCCATCAACACCCTCAAAGCCTCACAGGTCGTCCTGGGTCGACATTTCATTCAGTAACATTAGGCAGTTTTGATTTATATGCCGTTTCATGTTGATGATCGCGTTATTTTACATATGATATTGCTTGTTTCTGCTTCTTCTTCAACTGTGTTTTGATGTGTAATAGCCGGAAATTTCCGTAAATGGCGGGGAAAGAGTTAGTGTTAGTCTTTCTTCAGAAAAAAATATTAACAAAATCAAAAAGTTTCAGCTGAGGAAGTTTTAAAAATTTGGTTGATATGAGGCAGAATGACCCAATAGTAAAATGAATAAATGCATTATGTAAATGAGAATTTAGGATAAGTGTAAAAAAATAATGCCAGTGAGAAACAATACACCTCTAATGGAACATTTTTTCTTTTCCTTTTGATTTTAGACTGACCACATGTTCATATACAGCTCATTTCCCCAGAATGCAGTGCTGTACCTGTGTGGGAAAGCTGATGTATTTGAGCGCCTCGTACTGGCACCAGCTGCTGAGGATGTTGGACAGCGAAGCAAAGGAGTACTTGTACATGGGCGCCCCGTGGCGGGGCTGTTTGAACAGGACACACCACAGGCCGGACACCGTCAAGGCCAGGATTCGGTTCATGAACACCAGAAACTGGGAATCTTTGAAGCGCTCGCCGCTGCCTTCAGCCTCTGTGGCGCCATATGAACGTGTCATCACTCGCTCCTGAAGAACGCCCCACGTCAGGTATGACGCCTGGAAGATGCACAAAAAATATAATTGTGAACAGATGAAGACTATTAAGGTGCATTGTGTAATATTTAGGAGGATCTGTTGACAGAAATGATATATCATAAACATAACTATGTGTTCAGTGGTGTATAAAGACCTTACTTAATGAACCGTTACGTTTTTATTACCTTAGAATGAGCCATTTCTATCTACACACACCGCGAGTCCCCTTACATTGAAATGTGCTGACATGTTTCTACGCTGGCCCTAAACAGACAAACGCGTTTCGTCACGATGTTGTTCTTCGTAAAAAGAAGCTAGCTAAAGTCAGCGAATAAAACACTGACACAATGATGAACCGGTAACAATAATATTCACAATAACATATCGTTTTACTGAATAATTAAGTAAACAATTTCTTAATTTATCTTTGTAAAGAAACCTCATTGCTCAGACGACGACATCTGTCGGCCACCGTAACTTCTGTTGATTGCAATTCGCAACCTCACCACTAGATGCCGCTAAAAACCACACACTGCACCTTAAACTTGGATCACGGATTTTTATGACATCACGCGGACTTCAGTTTCTCATCAGATTTTCTGTCCAATCAAATGCTCTCTAGAATCTAAAAGCTACCACCTAAATACCACCTGGCCAAAGCGACTGTTGACACGTCACGGAGCAATACGTGTTGGAGATGTGTGTTCGGTTACAGTTTTATTACGTTTTCCAACTGTACGTTGGTTAAGAATGAAATGGCTAGAATTTATTCACACCTCTACTATTGAATCAAACATATCATCAGCGCTTGGATTCGCTTCCATGGTGCTGTCAAGCACGAATTGCAGTCTGTGAGGGAAACTAAACGCTATTGGCTATTTGAAAAGGGGGAGGAGCCATTCAATATGTCCTGCCTTAGCTTCCTGTTTCAGTGGAAATTACGTCAGCGCAACATACAAAGCTGCTGTTCCAAGGCACTTCAGCGGGCCTTTAAGCTTGATGCCGACTAGTTGCTGATCATGGCCTATAGAGGGCGCAACAGGATAACAAATCTGTGAAGTCCACTTTTACGCTCCATTTCCAACAGTTAAAATGATAAATACATGCATACTCCGAAAGCGCTCCACAAGATATGTTTGATTATACCATCAGGATGCTCAAAATTGATTAAAGGTGAATGCACGCTTTAAACAGCTTAATGTACAGGTAAGTTAATCGCTGTTCTAAACTAATGCGCTGCTGCATTGTAACACACACACACATACAGATAGTGCATCACACGCAGATCATTCAGTAGTGCAGAAATGTATTGTCAACACTGTTCTGTGATTTAGCAATAAAATAGCTTAGAAACTGAAAAGTTCTAGCATATACGTCTTAGTAACTAAAACCCACACCTTTACTATTAGTAGATAGACGGGTAGTGTTAATTAACACACAATCGCTCTCTCTCATACTAATACATTCATATAAATGTAATCTTTACTGTGCTACTTTATCTGGATCTAATTTAGAACAAGCAGAAATCTGTGAGAAATGAATGATAAAAATAAGCTGTTATGTCATATGCCATAGCTGTGCACAAGGCAACCTGCGTTCGAGCCTCAGCTCGAGGTTCAGGCTTATTTGTTCATTAATGACGTCATCAGCGAGTAGTTGACGTCGACTCGACTTTCATCATATAAATGTTGACTTAAGAATCTGAAGTCATTCAACCCCTATTATGCACAATTGCACACAGTTAAGTTATTCAGTGTGGCGTCAAATTGCCATGTAACACAGGGACATTACCTGGAGTCCAGCGGCACAGAAGATCAATCTGACGGCCTGTCGAGCTGATGAACTGGATTCAGACTCGTTTCTGGCCGCCGGTGAAACGTCATCCAGCAGTCCAGTTTTAGACTCATTCCCAAACACACACGTCTTTATGAGAGGAAAACAAAGCCCACGGCCTACAGAAACATGAGCAGTGTGTAGAATCAGGTTTATCAAGTACATTCTGCAAACAGTCATTTTTCCAAGTCAACAGGAGTTGTTGCAACATTCATGCGTACATTAAATTGTCTACTGAAAGCTATGTTGAAATACAAATTTACATAGGATGGAACATGGTAATGGAAAACTAAATATGACCATTCTGGTGCAAGCAACTTTGTATAAAGTGTGAAAAAAAAAAAAAACAATTTGGTAACACTTTACAATAAGGTCCTATTTGTTTAAGCATTAACTAAAATTAAAGGGACCTTTTTCAAAGTCTTTATGTTGTTTTTGGGCTCTACTAGAGCAGGTTTTCATGCTTGAATGTTCACATTTTCCCCATATTAGCCCCCATAGCATTGTTGCAGCTCCTCTCTTCCCAGTCTGTCAGTAACGCTCTGTTTAGTTCCTGTCTCTATGAAGCCCCTCCTTCTGAAAATCACACTGTGCTCTGATTGGTTGGCTGGAGCAGTGTGTTGTGATTGGCCAAGCGCTTCAAGCGTGTTTGGGAAATGTCCCGCCCCTTATCATAATTTCTTATCATAGTTCAAGACATTTTTATTTGAAAGTGAACTACTCCTTTAACTCAACCAGGCCCCGCCCTTTTATTCTGCATATGAATTATTTAAATGAGGAATATTGTGTTTTCAAATGGAACCTTATTCTAAAGTGATACCAAATGGTTTTTACAAAAATGCAGTACATGATTACACAAGAACGAAACAGTTGAGAAATTCCAACGAACCGGTTTCTAGATAATTGACTCGTTTGAAGTAGCAGATTAGGAAATATCCAGGGATGATGATGGTGGCGTATCCCAGAACATTGAGGAACAAGCGGAAGAGCCACACGTCCTGCCAGCCGCCCAGCAGAGAAACATCTTCGGCATCCGCTCGCACGGTCGGCAGAACACACAGCGCCGCACACACACACAAACTGAAGGGAAGAGAGGTGGAGAAGATTAGAAAAAAAATTATGCCATTTATTTTTATGCATTTCCCCTTGAAGACAGGAGTCTGAAGCGAAGCGATGCGTTTGTGTAAGAAAAATATCCATATTTAAAACTTTATAAAGTCAAATAACTAGCTTCCGGCCAAACAAACATACGGATTCGGCTTAAGTCTAAGTGCAATTTACGCGAGTAATGCGACCTACTGCTGATATTTCCACTACGCCATGACGTCAAGTTGTGTAAGTTGCACAAGTAAGTAGAATCCGTATGGCCGTTTGGCCGGAAGCTAGAATTTTATTTTGTAACATGTTAAATACGAATATTTTTCTTACACAAACCCATCGCTCCGCTTCAGAAGGCCTTTATTACCCCCCCGGAGCCTGTGGAGCACTTTTATCATGGATAGATGCACTTTTATCATGGATAGATGCACTTTTATCATGGATAGATGCACTTTTATCATGGATAGACGCACTTATGGATAGACGCACTTATCATGGATAGACACTTTTATCATGGATAGACGCACTTTTAGCACTTTTATCATGGATAGACGCACTTTTATGATGGATAGATGCACTTTTATCATGGGTAGACGCACTTTTATCATGGATAGACGCACTTTTATCATGGATAGACGCACTTTTATCATGGATAGATGCACTTTTATCATGGATAGACGCACTTTTATCATGGATAGACGCACTTTTATCATGGATAGATGCACTTTTATCATGGATAGATGCACTTTTATCATGGATAGACGCACTTTTATCATGGATAGACGCACTTATCATGGATAGACGCACTTATCATGGATAGACGCACTTATCATGGATAGACACTTTTATCATGGATAGACACTTTTATCATGGATAGACGCACTTTTATCATGGATAGACGCACTTTTATCATGGATAGACGCACTTTTATGATGGGTAGATGCACTTTTATCATGGGTAGACGCACTTTTATCATGGATAGACACACTTATGGATAGACGCACTTTTAGCACTTTTATCATGGATAGACGCACTTTTATCATGGATAGACACACTTATGGATAGACACACTTATGGATAGACACACTTATGGATAGACACACTTATCATGGATAGACGCACTTTTATCATGGATAGACGCACTTTTATCATGGATAGATGCACTTTTATCATGGATAGACGCACTTTTATCATGGATAGACGCACTTTTATCATGGATAGACGCACTTTTATCATGGATAGACGCACTTTTATCATGGATAGATGCACTTTTATCATGGATAGATGCACTTTTATCATGGATAGACACACTTATCATGGATAGATGCACTTTTATCATGGATAGACGCACTTTTATGATGGATAGATGCACTTTTATCATGGGTAGACGCACTTTTATCATGGATAGATGCACTTTTATCATGGATAGATGCACTTTTATCATGGATAGACGCACTTTTATCATGGATAGACGCACTTTTATCATGGATAGACGCACTTTTATCATGGATAGACGCACTTATCATGGATAGACACTTTTATCATGGATAGACGCACTTTTATCATGGATAGACGCACTTTTATCATGGATAGACGCACTTTTATGATGGATAGATGCACTTTTATCATGGATAGACGCACTTTTAGCACTTTTATCATGGATAGACGCACTTTTATCATGGATAGACACACTTATGGATAGACACACTTATCATGGATAGACGCACTTATCATGGATAGACGCACTTTTATCATGGATAGACGCACTTTTATCATGGATAGACGCACTTTTATCATGGATAGATGCACTTTTATCATGGATAGACGCACTTTTATCATGGATAGACGCACTTTTATCATGGATAGACGCACTTTTATCATGGATAGACGCACTTTTATCATGGATAGACGCACTTTTATCATGGATAGATGCACTTTTATCATGAATAGATGCACTTTTATCCTGGATAGATGCACTTTTAGATGCACTTTTATCCTGGATAGACGCACTTTTATCATGAATAGATGCACTTTTATCCTGGATAGATGCACTTTTATCATGGATATGATGCTTTGATGGACTTCATAACAGAAACAGCAATTCACTGCCATTGTAAAGCTTGGAAGAGCCAGGACATTTTTTTATATAACTCTGATTGTATTCGTCTGAAAGAAGAATGTCACATACACCTCGGATGGCTTCAGAGTGAGTAAATCATGGGGGCTAATTTTCATTTTTGGGTGAACTATGCCTTTAAAGAACTAGTCTGCAAGAACATCGAAACGTCACATATGTGCAAACAAACCTGGTCAAAATGCAACACAGGAATCTTTTGGAAAAGAAATCAAGTGTAACTTTTCTCCATAATTTTGTGTGTGTGTCTTTTGGCCATTTCTGGAATTCAGCAGGTCTCGTCCCAGGAGTCTGATCCCAGTCCAACAGAAGGTCTTTGTGCACCGAGCTGGACTGCAGGATCGACACACACTAACCTCTATTCAAACCCTGCAGCGTTACCTGACACCACAGATTACTGCACGATTAGAAGAACTGGAGGAACGCTTCATTACAGATGGAATGCGTCCCAGTGTAAAATCAGAGCATTGTAATTAAGAGGCTTCATGAAGGCGTTTATGCTAAGAGTCTCGGAAAGAATACAGTCAATAAAGTTTCCACACCTTCTGACCTGTGAATTTCTATTTCTAGCAGCTTAAATAACATACAGTACCAGTCAAAAGTTTGGTTAAAAAAATTACACAAAAAAATATTAAGCAGCTCAACTTTTTGAGCTTTCAACCATTATTGCTAATAAATCAACATATTAGAAATATTTCTGAAGGATCATGTGAGACTGAAGACGCTGTAATGATGTAATGATGCTGGAAATTCAGCTTTGCATCACAAAAATAAATTATATTTGAAAGAATATTAAAATAGAATAAACATTTTTTAAATTGTAATAATATTACTGTTTTTTTCTGTATTTTTGATTAAATAAATGCAGGCTTGATGAGTATAAGAGACTTCTTTCAAAAATATTAAAAATAATAATAATGTTTCAAAACTTTTGACCGGAACTTATGTATGTATGTATGTATGTGTGTGTATATATATATATATTTATATATATATATATATGCTACTGGATTAACGCTCATCAAGGCTGCATTTATTTGAGCCACAATAGTAAAACCAGTAATATTGTGAAATATTCTTAAGATTTAAAATAACAGTTGTCTTCAAATGTAATTTATTCCTGTGATCAAAGCTGAATTTCCAGCATCATTACTCCAGTCTTCAGTGTCACATGATCCTTAAGAAATCACTCTAATAAGCTGATTTGATACTCAATTATTAATATTGTTTCTTATCAGTGTTGAACAGTTTTTGCTGCTTCACATTACTTTGGAAACAGTGATGATACAGTGTTTTCATGATTGACTGATGAATAGAGAGCTCAAAAGAACAGCATTTAATAGAAAGCAGCCAGAAACACAAGTAAACATTGATCAAAGCAGACAAGACATGTGGATTCTTTCAATTCGGAAGATTCTAAATATGACGTGTTACACGCAAATGTTAGAGTGTTGCACTAGAAGTGACTGTGACGTCAGATATAGAACATTTAAATGTTATTGTGATGTTTCAGTACCTCCATGGAAACAGAGGCATTTTCCAGCAGCCGCCGCTCCGCCTGTTCAAAACTCCCTAAAACAGCCGCTGAGAGTCTCCAAACGAGCTCCTGCGCGGGTCATGTATCGATAACGTCTTGTACCTGTGATTAAACAATCAACATCCAGGATCCGGACAAATCCCGTGTGTTTCTGACCTGAAACTTCTCGGCCTGCTTCACTCATGAGTTCATCCGTACTGACGTGTTAACACTAACACACACTGCACCGCTTCCGGTTGCGAAAGGAGACACACCTTCTCATATCCGTGTAATTTTCACTTAGATGTTGTGTCATGAGGCTTCGGTAAATATTTGAATGTTTTATTGTTTAACAGACGTGCTGACGGCTGAGAGAGTGAATGTCCTTGTGTTTCGTGGGCACATTCATTATTCTTTAGGAAGGACCTTTATTTTGAAGTCACGCGTCACTTCAAACTTATACAGGGATCTTGAACATATATTATAATCATAGCTGCTTCTCTGTTAATATTTTATTACATTGTATTAGAATATTGAGGAAACAATTCCAAAATATCCAAAATACAGTTAAATATATATATATTTATAAAAATGTTACAATAGCGCAACTTTTATTGCACGTTGTAACATCACTTGTTAATGGAAGTTAAATATGTAGTCACCAAATATAAAAAATAATGTATTAGAAGATTGAAAAATGACTAGATACTCATTTAGTTTTAGCTGCTTCCACATTTTCTAAATTATTTTTTATTAGTTTGTTATTTCTAAGCGATTTTTCCTCAATACTCATAATTTCATATTAGAAAAAAATTATATCTTTAAGTATCAGATAATTAGTAATTCTGTACAAAACTATTTCCAATCAGGTTTCATTTGTTAACATCAGTTAAGTACATTAGTTAACATGAACTAACAATTAATAATTTAATTTTAAATAATTAACCCTGGTCCATAACACTTAACCCAAAACATTAACGAAAAAATTTACGAATACTGAATAAAGAAATGTATTGCTCATTGTTAGTTAATTTGTGAAATAATAGGACCTTGTGGTAAAATGTTACCAATTGGTTATATTCAAAAATTATATATTTAAATATTTATACAATTGCAATTGTACAGTAAAAAAAAAAAAAAAAATTCATATTCATAAACAAGGAAATGTACTTGTTTTACTAGAAGTAGAAACGAGTTTTAACCTGTCTTCTATGGTGTGGTTTACATGAATGAGATATATGTGCAGCGAGTATGAGGAAGAGTGATGTGGCACATGATGGAAAAACACACATTTACAGGAACTTGTTTTTGTGTGTTCTGGTCATTGATATTTCCCTCATCGACACGCTTGACAACAGCAGCACATTTTCCCTCTTAATCCAAAGCATGAATCGGTCTCCACCAGTGTCTGTTTGGTTTGCATTAGACGTAGTGTTTGACACTAAAAACCAAAATAACGTTCTTGTGAAGTAAACAAGATGGAACATAAAAAGTTTATCATTTGCATGTGTTTCTAAGTCTTGCCAATTTAAATATCCAAGCTATTTTAAACCATTCAAGCACCAGAAGATGCGAAAGAAAACTCAATTGTGTACTCGCACGCCATTATCGGTTCCTCTTTCGTGACTCCTTGCACTTGTACAGACACATTCACAAATAACCATATAGTCAAGTATTCTTTTAAACATGTAAAGTGAACGTAAACAGAAAGAAATCAGATGTGTATCAGTTTATTGGATCCGTGCGTCAGGTCTTAAAGTGACAGCAGCCAATAAACACCTTCTGCTGTCAGTCATGAAATGCTAATGAAAAATTATATTTAATTTATACAGTGAAAACAATGCAGTGGTTTTTTACAATTAATTAATACATTTCTGTACCTCAAAAAACTACAATATGATCCGAACCATGAGTGTGTGACCCCTAGTACCCGAATCATAAAAAAAAAAAAAAAAGGTATTGTGTTTAATAGAAAGAAAACGCTGCACATAAATATTAAAACTACTTTTATTGGCACTATGACCTGTTTCTTGGAAAACAAGTTTGCAAAGCAGTGTTTCATTCGCTCATCTCGTTTACAACAGCACAAGTCTTGCTACAAAAACATTAATATTGCTAATCAGAGATCAGAATGCATTTGTGTTGCTGAACATGAAGGATGTTCAACAGACTACATATAATACGAGTTATGTGCGCACGTCCCGACTGACCTCCATGGGATGAAGCAGCAAATAATTTCTGCTGAAGTCGTTACCGCTGTATAAATCAACCAGTACGATCGCCGCTGGACATAAATAGTTGCGGTTACTGGCACACAGACAAGTCCTGCAACTTCAGATCAGAGGTGTTTTTTTTGTGTGTTTTTTTTTTTTATATAAAGAACATGCCATCCCTCATGTTCACATGTTTAGGTACATGTCCTCAAGTTCGTTACAGTCCTGCCCATGATCTGAATGTCGTCGAAGGGGAACAAGGCCAATATCTGCAAAACAAAAAGGAGAAACTGTTACCACATCATCCTATTTCTGAGTAAAGCTTGCAGAGAAAAGGCTACAAGTCAACATGAAATGGATTTCACAAAGTGCACTGATGAGAAATAATGCCCAATAATACAATGAATGTGTGTTAAGAACGTGTTGACTTTGAATTGTCCGACGCGTTTTCGGTACCAGCCGTGGTATTCTCACGCCGCACATCAATGAGTGTGTTTACATGCATGCATATTGAGCTTTATCTCATGTAAATGGGGGTGGGCGATCTTCCCAAAATTCATATCACAATTTTTATAACAAACAATCACAATCTGAATCACGATCTTCCCAATTTTGAGATGTACTACTGAGAATATCCAGACTGGACTTCAACCATTTGCGTAATTTAAAACAATCAGTTGTCAAAATAGTCATTAAACCCAGAGTTAAACGTTAAAACACTGCATAGTCTTCAGTGTATGAATTAAATATACATTATACCTTATTAAAACTACTGGAGTTATTCAGTCAAGAGCAGAGAGTGATTTTGTCTTTAACATTAATGAATGCATGGATTTAATATAATGACATGATAGTATTTTTGTTCTGTTTTCAGTTGTTTAAATCTTTTAAATAGAAATTTTATGTGCTTTTGTCATTTTAATTATTTTTTGCTTTAATTTTGTTTCAGTCATTTTAGCACTTAAACATTTTATTTTTGAGTTGTTTTAAGCATGTTGCTATGTAGTAGTGTCAGTTTTCATTACAATTTTTGTCTAAAATTTAGCCATGTACATTTGTCATTTTAATTTAGTTTTTTATAAATGTTTGTATTTATCTTTAATTTATTCACTTACATATTTCACCGCTGGAAAGATGAATGTGTATTTAAATTGGGTCATTTATGTAGTAGAAATGTGAAATTATTTTAGAAGTTGGAGCCTTCTAGACTGAGAAAAGCCAGAAAATGTATTTTTGGCTCATGTGGATGAAAGACAACAACTCCCAGAATGCACTTGCTTCGCTGCCCTAAGAGGCCCAAGCCACGCCTACCGGTTACAGAGGGCAGTGTCGGGAGAAATGATACAGCTAGGCTACTAGTCGACTCGAAACTGAAAAGACGGCGTTTTATCGTGAGATCCCCCTATGGGCGGGTTGAACACATGCGGGACGAGCTCCTCCTACTGGCTGGAGTCTCTCGCCTCAGATAACGATAAATGACGATTTTTGTGTCATCTGAGGTTTTTTTCCAGACACACAATACAGAAATCTCTCGTCTCAGGGGAACATGAGGGAGGGAAGCACGGTCATTCGGTTTCTACTGATACAAAGCTGAATGCTAATCGGTGAAGTATCCCTTTAACTTATTTTATTTAAATTTGCCTTTTTTTTTACGTTTATGTGTTTCATCTAATATTTATTTTATTTCGGCTTTATTTCAGTTCACAAAAAAGATTCTTAATAGTTTCAGTTGTAGGTAATAATAACAGGTCTGAAAAAGTCTGAAGATTGTGTTAAGCTTTAGCATTGTTCTGCTAGATACTACGGTAACATGGATCTCCTTACATCATCGTTGCCGTCTGCTAGATCCAGCGCCGTCTCGTCCTCCATGTTTCGGATCATCTTGTCGGCTCCGGCCTGGCACAGAAGGTTTGCGATGGTGGCGTCCTGTCGACCCACGGCCAGATGCAGAGCGGTGCAGCCGTTGAACATGACGGCGTCCACATTCGCTCCTCTGTTCAGAAGCAGAGTCACCGCTTGCACATCGTGGAGCTCCACCGCCACATGTAACGCCGTCTTCCCGCTCGTTCCCTCCTGAACCACACAAGAACGAGGAAACACGTGGATGTTTGGTCTCGAGACCGAAGGTGTTCAGCAAGAGCGACAGATCGGCCTTGAGCTGCTCACCTGTATGTTCAGATCCACACCGTTCTTCATCAACAGCCGCATGAGACGATGATGCTTGTGCAGGGTGGCCACATGGAGACACGCCAGACCTGCAATAAACCACAATATTTAATGCCTTGATTATGCACAACTTGCATTGCATTCAATGGATATATTTAATTAGGTCATTAGGGGTGTAACGATATTGAACTCATGATATGATATTATTGACATATGGTTAAAGGTTACCTCTAAACAAAAAATGTACTGTTGATTAAAATGCTAAATTTGGTTTTACATTGTGTGTTTAAGTGAATAGTCTTGGACTTAGTGCTGGAAACCCAAAGCACAGGACAATAGAGACACCAGAATAACAATATTCATGATTCTGAAGCTGAAAATACTGAATTATTTTAGACGAATATTCTTGCACTCTTTCACTGACTAGATATATTTAAAATAATGTACCACTTTTACTGGTAACAGACATTTGGCATTATCAGGACACACATATTCCCCCATTGCATTATTATACATGTATAGTATATATATATATATATAAAATATGATGTAGTACTGACACTAAAACTCTGAAAACTTGAATTTTTTCCTCACACCAGTAATTTTTTTCATTTTGGGTGAATTATACACAATACATATTGTCACTATCAAGTATCAAGTCTGATGCCAGAAACTACTCTGCACTCAGGAAACACTTTCTGCAAGAACTGAAGCCTTTTCAGGGAAACTAATGTAGAAACTGCTTCTCTGTCATGACTGTAACTGACATAAAGAGAAAACTGAATGATGACAATGTTATGAAACCCTGATACTGGAAGTCCATTAAAACACGGAAAAACTCCAGGGCACTTTTTGATGCCAACTTCCTTGTTCTGGCACGACTGTTTCTGTTCACTAAAAGCCCTCATGATGAACTCAGGACCGACCAGCAGTGTGACATAAAACAGCATTTCCTGAGTACATGTGAGTGGCCACACTAAAGTGTCCTGTTATGATGCTAGGGGTTTCTGGATGATTTGAGCATGCTGCATAGTGGCATAGGTTTGTTAAAATCACGAATAAGCATTATGACTACCAAACAGGGTTCGGGTAAATCAATGCATCGCCATTCTCTTTCCAACAATTCTGGATTGATTCGGAGAATTTCAGAATCGATTCTGAGCTTTCGTTTTACACACTGTATATATAATAAGTGGTTAAATGAACTCAAAATGCTTTTATGTCACGAAATGAATGTAAACACAGTCAGTTATGTCTTCAACAGAAGGGGCAAAAACATATTATATTCCAAAAGATGTCTGTGCATTAGTGTGAATGCAGCTTATTAGATCGTCAGTAATAATCATACAACAGTAAAACTGTGAAAGATAATGCTGAAAGCACTCTGTTTATTTCTAGTAATATAGTTCCTCTTTATGATTTATGACTTGCTTTTATGTTTTGAAGCTATATTGGTGTATATATTTTAAATTCTTAACATATAATTTTTAAATTTGTAATTATTTTTAGCACTTATTTCCCAAGTTTCTCAGACTCAGTCTCAGACTAAAATGCATGTTTGAGCCGTTTCAACTGAACGCAACCATCTAAAAATATGTCAGTGCCACTGTTTTGTCTCAAGATGCACACCAGTAATGTTTTTTTTTTTCTAAGGCATGTTTATAGAAAAACTACTTAAATGCCCTAATTGAACTCAGGCCTAATCCTGGCTTAATCTAAGCCAAAGACTATAGAATAACACAAGACGCGTCTCTCGTTTTGTTTTGAAAGTGGAAAGTGTTTGCAGGGTTGCACTTTTTCCCAATGCACGCGCATTAGCTTGATCCACCCAGAATTGTTTTGCTTTCTGTCATGATTAGAACGTTTAGAAACAACATTTATGAGACAGTTGGTTTCAGATTTCATTGGTGATTTCAGATATGGAATTTAAGCGTAACCTTGGCGAACAGTTTCGGGAGAATTTGATGTTTCCCCATTCAAAAGGATAGGATCTGCACTTGCATGGCCGAGAGGCGCTTCAAAGATGGCCGCCGAGTGAAATGACTTGTCTTAAAGGTACTTTGTCCATTATTACTTATTATTTAAGTACTTGTATTACAAGAAAATCTTACAATAAATATATTTTTATAAACTAAGAAAAAAAGTGGATCAAGAATGGTTTTGGAATCGGATCGTGTCGTGCCTGAAGATTCCCACTCCTCCCACCAAACGGTCTCTTACCTCTCCAGTTCTGTGTTTCCAGCACGTTGGTGAGTTTGCTGGGTGAGGCGTGGTGGACCAGCTCGTTGGCACAATCCAGGAATCCGTGCTCACACGCCACATGGAGAGCGGTGTTTCCTTCCTGGTCCTGGAGCTCCAGTGAGACCCTCTTTTCCAGCAGATCCTTCACTATCTTGGGCTGGTTCAGGTATGTGGCCAGGTGCAACGGCGTCTATGGACGTCAGAATAAAGTCAGCATCCGACAACATGAGGACTGTCATGGCTAATCCTACTTTTGACAGCAAAAACAAAGCCTGTTTGATGTGAAAATACAACAGATAGTTTTGATACTGGACGATAGTCTTCCATTAACGCCCAAAAGTCCTTAAAGGCCCACTGAAGTGCCTTGAAACACGCAGTTTTATTCAGTGTGTTAACGTCATTTCCACTGAAACAGGAAGACAGGGCGGGACATATCAAGTAGCTCCTCCCCTTTTTAAAAAATAGCCAATAGCGTTTCGTTTATATCACAGCTCATCCAGAGCTGTTGAACTCAATAAAGCCGCAGTTTCCTCCTTCTCCTCAGTCTCCTCCTTTAAAATACAGCAATCTGTGCAGAATTCAAACGTGTCCGATACGTTTTCTGGTCTGCGGGACTCGATCACATGATCCGCTCTGTGTATCGTGTCTCTGGACCGAAGCTGTGGCGGTTCGAGCGACACTAACGTGAAACCAGACTTCATGGAAAGCATATTTACACTGTCTGAAACGTTCCCTATCCCCTATATAGTGCACTATGTGCCATTCATCATGCAGAAAACAGTAAATGAGTGAACAAGTGAACATTTCAGCCGCCACTTCAGCGTCTATTTATAATGTAGGGGGCGGAGCTTCAGATTCTAGAGAGGATTTGATTGGACAGAAAATCTGATGAGAAGCTGAAGTGCATCAAAATCATTGATCCATATTTGTGGAAGTGAGAAACTAAGTTTTGAATACTTATATCTTCTAAATACAAATTGTGTCATTGTTTTAGAGCACACTAGCTTATAGATAACAGTAAGACTAACATATTCATACTATAAAGACAAAAAAAAACTACATTTTTATTTCATGGGGACTTAGTAATTATGGTTTCGTTTTTTATGCAACTGAATATGTCGGGTTGTCTGCATGGGGACCGTCCCCGTGTCTCTCAAATGAATAGATCAGAACCGCAGTGTTTCAGACGATCGTACTTGATTTGATAGTTAGCCTGTGTGGGTTAGCAAAGGCATCGCAGACTAGCATTAACCCTTTTGATTTAATGACATTAAGGTTAATTTATTCCAAAGATGAGGGACCATGCAAAGGTTTACTCAATCTGGGAGTTACACACTGACTGTGTCAAAAGGAAACATGTGAATTTAGCTGGCGTTTGCTGATGACGTGGCTTTTGGTAAAAGCGCAGCAGCACTAGTATTACTCACAGCTTAAAGTGCTGACTGTCAGATTTGTGCACAGTTTCCTTTAGACATCACACCCTGATGTGATTAAACATCCTTCTGACCCAAATCTGACATCCTCTCATTTAATAAAGCATCAAAGTCAACATAAAATAGGGTTTTGTCACTCATTTTAATTTAATAATGTGACACATTTCGGACCAAATTCCATTATTCCAAGATTGCATCTAATCATTTTAAGAGGAGAACATTTATGAAGCCTGATGTAACATGCGTTGTCTTTTGTCAATATGAAACTATGGGCTTTTGTATTGGGGTGTGATTGCAGGGTGTGATTTTTATCCATAGGGAATCGAATGGATGAAGAGTTTTTCCTTTTTTTAGGCAGAGTTTGATGAAAGATTACGCAACTTTCCTTTTTCTGAATAGCATGCGCTGGTGAATCATTGATGATAAGCAGCTCTGATTATTTATTTCATATCGTAATGTAAAACTAGCCAAATGAGTCAGTGACTACTAATACCAACTAGAGGATTTTGATCATAAGTGTCACATTTTTCAGTAAGATCCACAATGTCCAGTGTTCCCACACCTTTTGACCAATGCATTTGTAATACAGTGTCTATTTACACTAAGTGCAAACAGTCCGCCTTGTTGGCAGAGGCTATTCACAGAAAGTTGACAAATCGACCCCGATTTCGAATCTGCCTTTTGCCGAACTCGCTCTACTCCCTTTTCCCGTCACATATCATATCAGAAAAGGCGTTAATTTTCAATAAAAATGAAGAAAATATTCGAAGAGTGGAAATAAAGTGTGTTTAATAATAAAGTGTTTATCGGTCAGGAGTAGGGAGGGCTTTACTGTCCCAACAAGGCGGCATCCATTTAATAATTTGAATAAATAATATAATCATTTACATGTTATTATTGCATACCGCTTAACGTACAACAACAATCCATCTACTATTTACACTTATTGCAAAGAAAATACTGCTATTTTTACATAAGCGTAAATAGAATCTATCGCTATAAATAGCCGCTGACTTTCTAATAAGGATTTCTGATGAAATATTTTAGAGCAGCAAGGCAAAACTGGAAACATTGGTTATGCCAATGGGATTTTAATAATTTTCATGGTATTTCCAGGCCCTTTTACGCTAATGGAGGAAAGAAAACCCCTTAATGTTTCTTTTTACTTCAAAGCAAGAATATAATCATGTTCTTTCCACAAAATGTATTGTAACGTATGAGTTATGCATCTGTCCACAGCTTTCCATGTCGAGTTTGTGAGTAATAACCTGAGGTAATTTTACATGTAACATCACACCCTGAATGATTACAACGGCTTCTAATGCATCAGAGGGTAATTCATTGATATTTCCAAGTTTCCATGACTGTGAATATTAATTGATTTGTTGACTTGGCCACATTACAGCTTCCTTCAAGCAAAATGCCAACTAAAAGTCAATACATAGTTCATTTTGGATTATAACAATCATTAGCAGGGGGTTTCTCCAGAAAGCCCCTCGTCTGTTGTCACTGGATAAACCCCACATTTCAAAATAACAATTGAAACCGAGGCTGTCAAACGAGTGTAACAAACACCCATCATTCTTTTATACACACACTCAGGGAGTTTCCCCTTAAAGGGGAAATAGAAATAAGCAAACTTATTACAACATTCATACCCTCAACAGTTTTTCTGTTCCTTCAGGGGCAATTCATGAAACACCAGCATAACGGATTTCTGTGGAAATCTCTCCTGAATCCTTCGAATGCGTGAACTTTGCATGAGAAACGTGTTACGCAATTGTGTGGAGAATCTTAAGATGATACCTGATACAAGTTGTTCTGAATATCCATCAGCTCCGGAGGAAACAGATCTATCAGCTGATGTGCGAAGCATTGCTCTTCGTGGATTATGGCCAAATGGAGGATCCTGGAAAAAAAAAACAAGCAGACACGCAAGTTGCTGGTTAAATGCCAGTTGAAAAAATAAAAATAAAAAAAACGCTGGTTGAAAGATGAAGCAGAGCCAACGGTAAAGGGAAGGAACTATCAAGCAAACCGCAGTCTAAAAGCAGCACATTTCACAACATGTGATGGAAAAAAATAGGTTGAAAGATACTGAGAAATATGTCACAAAAGTGTCTCGTTGACGGCGGTTCGCAGAGGCATTCGTCCGTTGCGCAACACTGGAACTTTTAGGCATTGGTAAAAGCATTCATATATCAGAGATCGCCTTTTTCTATCGAATGATAAAACCTTTCGGATCTTGCAGTTACAAGAAAGACAGCGCAGCCGATTTAAAACACAGATGACAAATGTGAACACACACACACACTCTGCTCACATTTAACCTCCAACAAAAGGAAGATTTCATTTTGCATCCAAATTTTCTTTATGCAAAATGACTTAAATATGACCCAAGCATGTTTGCATGGAACAGTTCCAATCATTTATTTAATTCACATGTATCTGAGTCACGAGGAGCCAGTAAATGATGCATGACCCCTGCACACTCATAAATTAATACGCACTCATTGTCTTTTTCCCATCCTCGAGCCGGCGTGTTTCCTCGCAGGTGTGTGATTTCTCAGCCACTTTCCCCACATGCGATAATCTAGCCTTTACTTTTACAGTAAACCAGAAGGAAACAGGTAGAAGCAAGTGGTTTCAGCATGTAAATAACGTGAGAACAACTTCGGTGTCATCGATCCGACTGTGGTAAAACGATCATGATTCAAATCGTTTCGCCGCATGTGAAACGAACAGGTTTAGTGCACGTTTTTGTCATCATTTATTTCACCTCAAGACCTCACCTGAGGAGAGTTATTATAATGCTTTTTTACCCATTTAAATGTGAATAGAGCTCCAAAAAGGCACTATAAAGTATCATAAAAAGTCCATATTTCATGACCAAAATGTAATCGCTGAAATCTTCCCCACCGCTGTAGCTGTTTATAGTGAATAATTCTTTAAATGGAAGAAAATATGCACAAAAATGCATCTTAAAATACCTTTAAAAGGCCTTTTTTACCCCTAAAAGTTTCATAGTAGTACCTTAAGGTACATAATGCTACTCTAAGATATTAATATGCTTTTAGGGGTAAAAAAAAAAGGTACCCTTAAAATGTATAATATTTATGAGTGTATTGTATGATAAATAAAAAACACTTACTGTAAATTATTCATTTTTTGGGTGAACAACACATTTAAAAGGTTCCTGAGCTTTGTGTAATACTGATAAAATTGAATCGCCATAGTGTGATTTTTAATTCCTTTCTAAAGCATTTTGAATAAATTTCCCTGCTTTTATTTTTGTGATTATTTTTATTCCTTTCTATGTAAAGCACTTTGAATTGCCATAGTGTGTGAAAAACTTGCCTTGCCTTGTGTCTGTAATATAAAACTGACAGCATGGAAGTGAATCCCTAAAGTGGGACTTTGCTTATCCGGACTGAGGACTTCATATGGCCCGTGGCACTACTTTTAGGTCTTTAGAAGCATGTTCTCTACTCTTGATGACACTCGGGGGAAAGTTTTTTTCCTTGCAACAGCAACAAAAGCAGGCCAAAGGTAAACCATGGCGGCCCACTATGATTCAACATGCATCACAATGCAAGATGTTCTTGAAATAGCAAGTCTTATTGACATCCTGGTTTGTCACTGTCAAAACTCAAACCCAATAAAGAAATGAAAGCAGGGTGACATTAACGATGTTGTGTACTTGCCCACTTGTGCGGTGAGTGTTTGCGTATGTTTTTTGCACATATACCTTACAGTTGAACCGCGATCTGGTGTAAAGGTCACTGCTTGCATAAACATGTTTACGTGACATGTGCTCTTAAATATACAGTGCATTAAAAGCACATGAATATGGGTTTAAAACAAATGCTTTGCACTTTCTAAAGAGCTGCCATCATAGCGTGTTTTCTAGCCGACGAGGGGAATTCCACTGCATACTTCTGCTTTCTTCTTCTCATGCGCCATAACAGCAGATCCAGTTTCTAGACGTCTGTTAACCGGCTGTAGTGTTAAAACAGAAAAGCCTGCTACTGTAATCAAAACTTCATCTGTCACATGAGAATGTGTCACTCAGCAAACTAAAACAGGCTTTAAAATGAATCAACTTGAAAAAAAATGTTTGTTAGTTTCATGTTCAGCAACATTTTTTACATTTTATGACCGTAAAAAACAAGCCTTTTCCAATTAAAATCTATTTGATTGCTCCTGTACTGCAAAAGGGATGAAAGGCAACGTTATTCAGACATAATCTTGATTTACCGTTATATGGGCTTTATTAATGAGAGCTCACCATGTAAACACGTACTACAGACTTCAAACTTTCTCTCATTCACAATTAAACTTTTTACACTGTGTGCCAGATTAATAATGACTTCCTATTCTCTCTCTGTACGATCATAATGATCATAGTGAATGCCTTAAATTAAATCCAGGCAATTAAATGCTTGTAAAGGTTTAAAGAAACATCCTGCACACTTTCTGAAATCAATTCACCTCCATGCCATCCATCCATCCATCTATCCACCAGCCTTGCACTTTAAGCTGCAAAAATAGCAATATGAAGATTAACATAATAAATGAGTTCCAGTCTTGGATACTGATTAGTAAATACTGCAGGATTTAAATTCTGCTATCCTTCCGCTAGATAAAATAGTCACAGCTATAAAATAACGATGCAATGCAACAAAAAACGTTTATCTAATGGGGGCTGCAGTGATTAGATTTTATAGATTAGATTAGATAGATTTTAAGCACGCCTGGAATCAGATCAGAACTAGTTGTTCGAACCACACGTTTCAAGTGGTTTCCCCAAATTCAACTTTTAATGACTTCTGCAGTCTCAAAATGATTCAACCCCTTCATGGTAAGCATGGCGAACCCTATTTACCGTAGTATCTACTGCATGACAGGGAAGGATGCCACTAAAAAATCTGCACATTAAAGTTGATGGGGGAAAAAAAATGCGTCCCTAAAATTATTATGTAGAATGAGAATCCGTTTTGTAAAAACAATAAGTCACATCGGACGTATAGGTATTACTCCGCGGCGCGCGTGCTTGTTAACGACACCCTTTTAATCGGGCTCTTATTGCCTTAAACCACGTTAATTAAAATCACAAACACCCCACATTTACACATCAAAACACATTTGAATTACACGCATTTCAACTTTCAGAAACATATCAATGAAATGTAAACGTACGTGTCTCCATCGTCTGTAACAGTGGTTAGGAAATTCACTTCCTCTTCAGTGTATTCACAGTCATTCGTGCGTTCACATTTAGAAATGCTGCATTCCTCGATTAAAGCCCCCAAACTGTCCACTGTTAACGACGAAGAAGCGTACGCAGAGTCCAGTCGCTCTTCTGTGCCGAGTTTATCCTTCTCATCAGAACTGTCCAAACTCCCGTAATCTCTGGAGAGAGATATCGAATCGATTCCGGAGTCAATCCGATTGTCCAATTCAAATTTGCGTTCTTTCTCACCGCCGCTTCGCGACATTTCGAAGCTTCGATGCGTATCTTCAATGTAGCAATGAAATGATGAAACAAAGTAAAATCACCGTGACATTATGACACCAGAGACACTCGCTTTTGTTTCTCATCCCACCACTGGTAACTCCGCTATCCTCCCCAGATACTCCCAGACTTTCCAATGGCTCTTTAACGTGAAGTGTGTTTGTAAAGTTTCAGGTTGAGCTAAACACCAGACAAAACTCTGTAAGTTACTGAAACTGCTGTGAGAAAGCTGGCAGTATTGTATTGTATGGGGAAGCGGTGTTGTAGGCGGAGTCAATGCGGCTTTCAATCTGTCTACAGTGGGAATTCCCCACAGGGAGTGGCAAAAACCCTTATCATTATCGATCCAATCCAAACACACATGGAATCTCCTGAAAGCCCTCAACTACAAACCTGTTCTGTATTTTGGGCTGCCAACAACTTCTTTGAACAACCTGTGACTTGATCTGACAGGCGTTATTAAAGTCCCTGAATTGCGACACATCTTTAATCTGGATATGTATGGGTTTCCAAGATTGCATCTAATAATTTTAGAGGAGAACAATAATGTTACATGCATTGTTGTTTTTTACTTGTCTGTCTGTTGTAAGTTTTGGTGGACCAGAAATATGTCATATTAAAACAATAGAACTATAGTCTTTTGTGTTGGTGTTAGCATCATTCTTTGCATACTACTAACATCTTGTTCTGGATGTGTGAATTAAGTACAACTATTCATCCCACGTGCACATGAATGCACAGATTTTGTATTTTAAAAAATCACCTATATTCAATTCTATCATGATGTTTCATTAAACATAATGGACAGTATCATCAATGACCAGCAGGTGGCGCTGTGGTCTGACTTTAAATTCTCCACAGGCGTGATTTATGATTGAATGGCTCATTTTTACATTTGAAAAGTCAAATAACTCCAGAACGTTTGTCACAGGTCTTTTCATTGTCAAATGAACAGGTCATATGACCTATGGTGGCAACAATGAGGATTTTGACTTGAGTTAATGAGTATAACAGCATATCTAATGATTGCATATCCACAGAATTCTAGTTTGATCATTTTTGTCATTGATATTGGCTGCATGAGGAAAAGCACAATATTCCTAAAACATCCTTTGTGCCAAACACTGTTGAATTCCCAATGTTTTGAGATTGATGATCAGCGCAGATGCAAAGATGATTGCATTGCACATTATTTACAGTTAATATTCTTGTGCTTTGCGCCAGCTGCCAACAATAGTTTTTAATATGCAAATACTGACACTTTTGTAGTGACCACCTTTCTGTTATGATGTCAGAACCTTAAACATGATGTCAGAAAGATAAAAAATAAAAAATAAACATTAATAAAGGGGAGGTAAATGTGAATAACATTGTTGAACAGAAATTGCAGGACAAAGAATAATTGTAATTTTTTTTATTTTTTTTTACTTCTAATTAATTGCATCTTATTCAACCCCAATTGAAAATCAGGTTTATTGGCAAAATTTACAGACTTGCAGCTGTTTGCAATGGACAAATTCAAACAAAAGTAATTGAAATAGCACAACACAATAAATGTTTCAAGTTTCCCCAAACTGAAAATGCAACTTTTAATGTCTTCTGCAGTCTCAAAATTATTCAACCCCCTGAATAGAATCCCTCACATCAGCGCAACTCTGCAAAACAGGTGTTGTCTCACTAATCAAGGGCTTCATTAGTTGCACCAGGTGTGCTTGAGCTAGAACACATGAAATATCTGAACAGACTAGGTTTGTTGAGTGTCACGTTTGACTGCATGTTAGAAAGATGGATATGTCAAAAGAATGGTCCAAAAAGTTAAGAGAAGATCTCATCGCCCTTCACAAACGAGGAACAGGATACAAAAAGATAGCGAAGGCACTAAATGTTCCAAGAGACACTGATAGAAACGTAGTTCGCAAGTTGAAAGTGAAAGGAACAGTGGTTACACTACCTGGACGGGGCAGAAAAGGGAAGATATCAACGACTGAAACCAGATTTCTGAGAAGGCAGGTTAAGAAAAACCCTTGAGTGATTACAAAAGACCTGCAGCAAGACTTGGTCTTGGTCTAGGTTCAGTTTGCACAGTAAGGCCCGTACTAAAAAGCACAAGAAAAGAGCTCAAAATCATATAAATAAACCACAGAAGTTTGGGGATTCTGTTTTGTGGTGCAATGAACTGGATCTTTTCGGCCCTCTGGATCATCGGTACGTCTGGAGGAAGAAGAATGAAGCATATGCTGAAAAGAACTCTCTGAAAAGAGGCTCGTGATGCTCTGCGGCTGATTTATATCCTCTGGCTCTGGAAACCTGCAGTGTGTGGAAGGCAAGATGGATCCACTGAAGTATCAGGAAGTCCTGGGAGAAGTGAGGAAGCTGAAGCTCGGGCCTTCACACAGGACAATGATCCCAAGCTTACCTCAAATTCCACCAAGGCTTGGTTGCAGAATAAGTCCTGGAAGAGGCATCACAGTCACCTGACTCGAACCCCATAGAAAATCTCCGGTGGGATTTAAAGAAAGCGGTTCCAGCACACAAACCCAAGAATATTCCTGAACTGGAGGCCATTGCTCATGAGATTCCTCAGAAACGCTGCCAGAAGCTGGTGTCTGGTTTTACGTCAGAACAGCAAAAGGGTTTTCCACTAAGTACTAAAAATGCTTGCCATGAAGGGGGTGAATCATTTTGAGACTGCAGAAGTCATTAAACGTTGCATTTTCAGTTGAATTTGGGGAAACCACTTGAAACATTTGTTGTGCTGAGCTATTTCAACTACTTTTGTTTGATTTGTCCATTATTTATCAATTTTATATATACACATATCAATATGCAAACATGCAAATTGGTTAATATTCTACTGAGAAGGTACAAATAAAATGTTTGATTTTAAACAGAAACTAAGTGATTTTTTCCATTAGTCAGTTTATATAGGAAATGGGGAAACCACATGCATAGAGTCAAGGTCACGTACGATCCTCAGCAGAGACGACTGGGATAGATAAACAACACTCTCTCTCTCTCACCCTCTCTCTCTCTCTCTCTCTCGCCCCCGTTACCTGGATCTGTGCTGCGCATCCGCGTGGATTCATCTCGCGCCTCATTGTCATTCACTCCGCGTTCATGCGCTTCGCCGCTGCTTCATTTTCCATACGATTTCTGCATCTCGCTGTGGATTGGCTTCTTTTATTTGCAACGCACCAGTCTTAAAGCAAATGATCTGGACAGCCAGCGATCCCGCAAGTGTTTGGTTCTTCTCAGACTCCGAGGACACACGAGTGCGCGTGCTGTGACAGGATGATTCCTCGCTGAGGATTGCACTATGATGGATGACCCATGGCTGTGATGTTCATGTTCCAGTATCTTCATCTTCTTCTTCTTCTTCATCATGTCTCCAGCAGCTCCGGTCACTGACAGCAGTGCTTCTGATGTCCTGCACGAGCACGAGCACACGGACGCGCCGCGGGAACTGGTGAGTTTCATCCGATGAGGGAAACCTTTGTTACAAACCACGACAGAAGAGAATTCATAGTCTCTTTATTCTGTATGTTTCACAACATGCAAGATAGAGAAGCTAATACATGCAATACGATTAATGTTTAATTGACACACACATGATGTGTGTGTGTGTGTGTGTGTGTGTGTGTGTGTGTGTGTGTGTGTGCACGTGAGTGAGAGAATAGATACACAAAGACACGTTCAAATGCAGTGGCAGACAGTAAAAAAACAACAACTCATATATCATGGTCATATTTCACCACATAGTCAAATTAATAAAATAAATAGCATTTATATGCACCTGACAAGCACTGTTCATTTGATGTTTGATTATTTGTTCTTATTTTATGACTGTTTGCTTGTATTGAATAATGTTTTAATTGGGAATTTTCACTCGAATCTAATATTTTTGTGCAATTACTGACTGTTTTTTTTTTTTTTTTGCAACAACAACTACAACAACAACAAAAATCACATGCCATTGGTAGGTGTGGCAAAAATATATAGTATTATGTAAATAACGTAAATAAAATTCTTAAAATATTTATTTCAAAATAATTTTATAAAAAAATATTATTTTATAGATTTATATAAATTAAATATGATTTTGCATTTATGCATTTATTTAAATTAAAAAGTTTTTTTTTTCCCTACATTTTGGAGTGAGTATGACCTGCATGTTTTTTATGAGATTCACCCAATTACTGTTAAGTAACATTTAAGTTGTTTGTAATGATTGATCATATATTTTCATAATGACTTGCCTGCAAAAAGTGGGACCTGAATGTATTTCACAGTATAGTGCCGATAATGTCTTACTGTGTATTTTCAAACAGAATAAAAAGATTATACTCTTTATTAATACAATGAAGTTGAGAAGCATGTTAAGGGCCGTCCTGACCGCAACTAAACCCCAGAAAGTCATTGTCTGTTATGTCATGTTACTAAAATGACCAACTCAAGAGCACTATAATAGTCTGAATGAAAGTGGGACACCCCGCTCACACTTCCCAAAATATACAGGACGATCCCAGCAGAGAATCCTCAGTAGATCTTGACTGAAAGAGCCTCAGGGTTTGGGCTTGAGCACATTACAGAGGCTTTGTTTCACTGCTGAAGTGATTCGTCCCCAGTGCATGATCTGATTGGATGCTTGGGAACACAGAAGGTTAGGAATCTCACGCTGAACACATGATTTGGCTGCTGATTAAAGATGGTGATTAACTCGTGTGATCAGTATTTCCTCAGAAGCGCGTCCCCTTTGGGTCGATGGAAGCTCTTTATTCAGTAATTACGTTTCAAAGTGCCTACAAATGATGTGCATGAACACTTGCACTCAAAGAAAAGGGATTTGAACTATAACCTGTTTACAAAATTAAACGGCATGTAATTCACATTCAAAGACCCGATTAGCTCAACCTATGAAGGTCAGTGAGGTTTCTGAACTAGTTGAACCACATGTTTCGGCATTAACCACATCAGTTAGTGTCAGAGTAACCCAGTGGTGTTATTTTAATATCACTGATATACTATTATAGTGTTTGTTAATATTTGTAATTATAGGTCATGTTATATTTTCTGTTTTCATTGTCATTTCGAGTTTTAGTAATTTTGTTGTTTCTGTTTTTTTCATATATCCAATTTTTAATTTAAGTAATTAAACTAAATGAAAATGAGAAATGTTGAAATTAATGTTATTATATTTTAAGTAATGCATTTTTTTTACTTTAGTTTTAGTTCATGATAATAACCCTGGTAAGGGTGCATTTTGGTTTATTCCAACATGCAAAATCATTTAAATTCATAATTATTTCAAGTGAATGTTATCTTGATTATTTTAAACTTGTTTAGATATTTGTACTGGAAAACAGGACAAAAATACTGAGGAAGATATACTTTTTTCGCAATGTATGCAACATTTAACGCCATGACTTTCACAGCAAAACAGAAAGTGTTAAATCCACAGTCAGTGTTTATTTAGGCCCACACTAAATCGAGTTAAACTTGCACTTTAAGTAATCTTACTTCACCATTAACACCATTCACATATGCAAATTATTTCACATGTATGAATTTAAGACTTTCTGCTCTGATTTAAGTCTGTTTTAAGGCCTTGAGGGCAAATTAAGACTTTTAAAGGAACCCTGGTAAATAGCAGCATTAAACAGTCTGTACAATTTTTCTGATTATTTGAATTAATTGATTGTATTTGACATAAAGATAACACAGAAACATTGAATATGGTAATTATAAAAATGATCCTTATAAGAAATGCACCAATGTATGATTGTTTAGATATTCCATCATGAAGTACAGAAAGCTAAATACACAATCAAAATTGTGTCATTATTTTCTCATACTCCTAAAATGAGTCTGTTTGCTACAATATCTATAAATAAAGGCTTTAGATGACATGCGATCGCAGTCAAAAGTCTATTCTAAATGTAAAACCCTCATATCCGTTGTGTGCCCACTAATGTCAAAATCAAACCCACGCCCTTTAGGTTTGGTTAACAACATCATGTTTCATAAACCAATCTTTTTTTTCTGCAGAATGTCCTCATTCAACCTCAAATTCATTGGTCCCTCGGTGACTTCATGTTAGCGATCACATTTCTGACATACTTGAAAGGATGTGAGGAAACTCAAATACTAAAAAAACAAATTGCATTGTATATTAATGTCTGAGAAATACTTCATAAGGGCTACTTGTCATAAGTGCTCTGGCTCCCGCTGAGAGCTCCAGCGGTGCGGGCCTCCAGGGGCCGTGCTAAAAGGTAGAGCGGATAATTATGG
The DNA here is from genome assembly GCF_951802725.1 of Rutilus rutilus. Taxonomy (NCBI): domain Eukaryota; kingdom Metazoa; phylum Chordata; class Actinopteri; order Cypriniformes; family Leuciscidae; genus Rutilus; species Rutilus rutilus. The sequence continues at coordinate 3,225,772 of NC_140220.1, read as the reverse complement.
AAGAACCTTATCAATTATTTAATGCCTACTGCCATGTTAAGGGCATAAGACATGGCATGCAATCTCATACTCAAGAAAAACGTAAGAAATATGAAGCCTTAAATACATGCAACAAGCACACACAAAAAAAAAACAATGCCAACTGCTGGCCTGCTACTTCCACAAAAGCTCCTGAAATGCAACTAAATCAGGCAATGTGATGAAACAGAAGTTGCGATAGTCTTTGTTTACCCCTATTTTGACCTATAACAAAGTGAAACAGTTTCTGGAACGAGAACAAATGTGGGCGGGGCTTGATTTTGTCTGTGAGGAATTGATTGGATGGTTGTGGTTTGCTATTGGCTGATCTCATGTGAGTGACAGGTTATTGCCCCGCCCACATCATCAGAGAAGAGGTAAGATATTTTGATTAAAGATTACGAGGCACATGAATTTAACAAAAATAATGATGTGCACGCATAAATCATTTTATAATAAATACTGCAACATCCCACAAAAAATAAGAAGTCAATTTTGATTTAATGGTGACTTTAACACTTGAATGTTTGAATGAGATTAACCCAATCACAGCTCGAACAAATGCCTTCCAGCTACGACATTAAATCCTGGACTGGATTTTCTACAAACGGGGATGCTTAAATTGATATCACTTCATTTAGCGGATGCTTTTTTCCAAAGTGAATTACAAATGAGGAAAATTACAAGCAATTTGTCATCAAAGTCAACAAAATTCCTAGTAATAAATTCAAGGACACCTTAAAGCATTAAAGCAAATCAATAAAACACATAGAAATACAAAAAGACAAACAAAAAAGGGTAACACTTTATTTTACAGTGTCCTTGTTACATATGTTACATGTACTTGCCATAGTAATAACAGTAAATTATGCATAATTACATGCAACTAACCCTCAACCAAAACCTAACCCTATAGTAATACATGTAGTTAATTATTATTTATTTCTCAGTACTTAAATCTATAAATACACTATAACAATGACACCTTAAAATAAAGTGTAGCCCAAAAAGGTTTTAATCTGAGTTTTAAACTGGGAAATAGAATCCAGCTGGAAAATCTGCAACGGTAAAGAATTCCATAATTCCGGCGCTGCAACTAAACGCCCAAGAACTGGGGAAAAAATTACTTGAAATTTTGAACAGTCAATAAATCTGCAAAAGATTATCTCAAAGAACATGATGGAGAACTTCCCACTGTCGCCTTTTCCACGTTTGTTGCCATTGGCTTGACTTGCTTAGTTGGGGACATTCAATTTAACATTTTATTAAATATTCAACAATATTATTGATCTGCCTGCATTGACACTATTATACAAGAACTGAAACATCACTGAACTTACTTAAAGGGTAACTCTCACCAAATTGCAACCTAGGGTATTTTTGTGCATCTACCCGAGGCAAACTTTCGTTTAAAAGCATAATTAGGATGGAAACGCCACTTTTAAGATTGACCGTATTTTCGTTTTCGGTCTAATTGCCTTGTGAATGGGAGTGAATGGGGCACGACTATGATAGCATCAAAAATCACTATTTTTAAAACACTAAGACGACTCGACACAACATGAAACTTTGCTCTCAGTATCACCAGGGGCTCTACACATGAACTCCAGCATTGAGATCATTGTGTGTGTTCACAGAGTTTACTAAAGAGAAAGATTTTGAACAACTCACCGTCTCTGTGTCCGCCGCCATTTTGACAGTCAAAAATAGTCGATCTCCGAATGCGAATGAACTGACTGTGAATTTTAGTATTGTTTCTTATATGAGGATCCTTTTTCAAATACAAGGTCAATATTGATTTTCACTAACGACAAAACAACAAATTATCTGTGAATTTATATGGAACTAAGCTTTAGGAGCTTTCCATCTTTACTCTCCTCCCTGTTACGTTGCATTCGGAGATCGACTATTTTTGACTGAAAAAATGGCGGCGGACGGAAACTGTGTTCAATGTTCTCAATGCTGGAGTTCATGTGTAGAGCCCCTGGTGATACTGAGAGCAAAGTTTCATGTTGTGTCGAAGTCTTCTTAGTGTTTTAAAAATAGCGATTTTTGATGCCATTATAGAAGTGCCCCATTCACTCCCATTCACAAGGCAATTTGACCGAAAACGAAAATACGGTCAAACTTAAAAGTGGCGTTTCCATCCTAATTATGCATTTAAACGAAAGTTTGCCTCGAGTAGATTAACAAAAAGACCCTAGGTTGCATTTTGGCGAGAGTTCCCCTTTAAGATGCGTTTTAGTCGATCGGATCACAAGTTGACGAGGGGGAGACATTCCCGTTTACACCTGGTGTTTTAATCCGTGTCTTTTGTCCACTTTCATCCTGATTTCTTCGAGGGGAGGATCTATGAGTGGGTGAATGTATGGGCTTTTTCAGATCTTTCAATCTAATGGACAAAATAAGCTCACGCAATTTACATATGAACCACTGATCTATATAGAATGACTGGATAGCTCATGACGTCATGAACAGTGAAGCCACCGCGCCGCCATATTGGTATTCCCTAGTGAGCTCATGCGTTCTATTGAATCAATAGGAAATTTTATGATTTGACTGAAAAAACATTGCCTAACGAGACACCGTTTTAAAATATAAAGTCTCCCTGCACATTTTTATAACGCAAACACTCTTAGCATTTAAATGGGTATTTGTTTAAAGTCGGAAATTTTTCCTGCTTATTAAAAAACGGCAATTTCTTTGCAAAAGGAATTAAAAGCTGTACGAGAACACTAGTCGGCCTTCACTGAAAAGCTATCTTCACAGGTAAGAAAAACAGTTTGATACTATTAATTAAATAGTGAATGCTAAAGACCTATATTTTTTTGAATTGGTGAATATTCATGTGAATATTGTTTCGTAGCCACGTACGAATTAATAATACCTCAGCACAATACTAATTTGTTCCCTCGTTTTATTATATTGTGGCCACGTTGTAATTCGTTAAATCAAAATGAGGGAGGGAATTAGTTAAACGTGTCCACGATTTATTAAAACGAGGGAACAAGTCGTCGTAACAACGAATTATTTAGATCAGTGCAGAGAGAGCCCCGGCCGCGCGCGCGCACTCTCAGCGCCTTCAAACAACCCGAGCGCTGTATTGCTCTCTCTCCCTCGCGCATATCAACATCAACTGACACAATATTAAAAGGTCGGAAGACCGATTTGTGTTTTATAGATTAGTAGTTTGTTCATATAAAGTGTTTGATTAGCAAGTTACATGTTCAGGAAATGCTTAATACAAATTGTATGGGTTAATGTAACGGTAAACGGACTCTGCACGAAGCTCTTTTGAAGCTGTCAAATGGTGTCGCTATTGGACACTTAATTGTGATTATTGCTGCTCTGAGGTTTCTTATAGGCTACTGTTGACTGTTTTATCGTTGATTTTTGAAGAAGCAGCAGCTCTTGCCTCGGAGAAAACAACACAGGCATAGCGACAATTTTGCATATAAATTACTACTTATAGGGCTTGAATTACAACCTGTGGGCAGTTGTTCTACATCCCTTTGTGAACGTCGTCTTACACTTGTATGCTGCACATCGGGTCATCTTAAAAGTGCCGTCGGAGCTACCAATCTCTGTATAACGGGCGTTGGATCCCTCTGCTGGTAGGGAATCGTAAGATGGCCGCTCGAACACTTCCGGTGGCTTCACTGCCTAGTGGCAGTTTAGAACGTCATGAGCTATCCAGTCATTATATAGATCAGTGATATGAACGCGAAAAAAGAGACGACAGAAAAACATACGGAGAGCCTCAGCTTCAGCTTCTGCTCTGACAGCCTCAAGAAAGTGTGTGTTAGACATCAGGAATGGAGGGAGAACATTGTGTTTGGTACGTTTTTCATCTTCAAACCAAACTTGGGTCTCCAGCCGACAGAGTTTAAATCCCATCTGGCTAGCGCTCTTCCCGTAATGTTCACGCATTAGTTCAGTAAGAGGAGAGTTGTCGACTTTTGTGGCTGTTCGACCACATGAGCGTTTACACTACGAAAGCAATCCGGTCTAATGCGTTTTCAAGTTTTCAACCACACAAACCGTTTTAGACCCCGTTTACACCTGTATTTACACCCAAGTTTGGTTTGAAGATGAAAAACGTACCAAACACAATGTTCTCTCTCCATTCCTGATGTCTAACACACACACACACACACACACACACACAGCGTTCGGCGTGATCTTGAGGCTGTCAGTGCAGAAACGAAAGCTGATAATCTCCTTATGTTTTTCTGTCATCTCCGGTCGCGTTCATATGTAAATTTATGCGAGCTTATTTCGTCCATTAGATCGAAAGATCTGAAAAATCCCATTCATTCACCCACTCGTAGATCCTCCCCTCGAAGAAATCAGGATGAAAGTGGACAAAAGAGACGGATTAAAACACCAGGTGTAAACGGGAATGTCTCCCCCTCGTCAACTTGTGATCCGATCGACCAAAACACATCTTAATATCAGGTGTAAGCAAGGCCTTGGAGTGTATGTACATCTCATTTTTTACAGTATAAGACATGCTTTCTTGAAATTTCCCTCTGGGTGAAAAAGTGCCACAGATCTATTTCTCACTTCTCCAGGGCATTTTTTCACTTCTCCTTTTCTATCATTTATATCTTTACAGCAACGACCCTTGAAGCAGTCCCTGAGCAAGTCCCTGTGTCGCGACTCGCACTGGAAATGCCTTCTTCTGTCGCTGCTAATGTACAGTTGTGTGATCGCGATGACCTGGTGCCAGGTCACGAAGGTCACTCGTCTCTCCTTCGACAGCGCCTTCAAGGGCAAGTCCATGATGTACCACGACAGTCCCTGCTCAAACGGCTACATCTACATCCCAGTGGCTTTCCTCCTCATGCTCTACGTGGTTTACCTAGTGGAGTGTTGGCATTGTAACTCACGCAGCGAACTTCAGTTTAAAGTAGACCTGGAGAGCATCACCGAGCGCGTGCATCGCATGCAACAAGCCACGCCTTGCATCTGGTGGAAGGCTATTAGCTATCACTACGTACGCCGGACGAGACAAGTAACTCGCTACCGCAACGGGGACGCCTACACGACCACGCAGGTTTACCACGAGCGCGTGAACACGCACGTCGCCGAAGCCGAGTTTGATTACGGGAACTGCGGGGTTAAAGACATTTCCAAGCACTTAACAGGCCTAGACAGCTTTCCAGTGACCAGGCTACGCTTCACCAAGTGCTTTAGTTTCGCTAACGTCGAGTCCGAGAACTCCTATCTGACGCAAAGAGCGCGCTTCTTCACCGAGAACGAAGGACTTGACGATTACATGGAAGCTCGAGAAGGAATGCACCTCAAAAACGTCGAGTTTAAGGAATACGTGCTTGCATGTGCAGATCCGGATCGCTTGCCTTGGTACGCGTCGCGGTTTAGCTTCTGGTTGGCGGCGGCGCTGACTTTATCCTGGCCGTTGCGCGTCCTAGCGGAGTATCGCACGGCGTACCTTCATTATCACGTGGAGAAGCTTTTTGGGTTTGACTATGTCGCCGTTACGCCGCTGGACGAGAGGCCGTTTTGCCGCCACATCCCGCGGGTAAACACCATCGACAGCACAGAGCTCGAGTGGCACATTCGCTCCAACCAGCAACTCGTTCCCAGTTACTCCGAAGCCGTGCTAATGGATCTGGCACAGCAGTCCAGCTGTAACACGTTCTCGTCTCGCGGGATTGGCGCGGCCGGTGGAAGAGGCTTCGGTGGATATCGGCAGAACTGTGAGCGCTGTCATCGGTCCATCAGCAGCTCGTCGATATTCTCGCGTAGCGCGTTGAGCATCTGCAACACTAGCAGTCCGCGGTTACCCTTCAGTGGCAGCCGGTTCTCGCTGGGACGTCTGTACGGCTCACGTCGGAGCTGCCTTTGGAGAAGTCACAGTAGTAGCTTAAACGACCCCGGCTGCCCGACGGAAAGCACGCAATGTCTGGCCGGTCAGTCAGCCAATGAGGAGAGCCCACCCTCTCCACCGGCCTATCAGGACGCGCTGTATTTCCCCGTGCTGATCATCCACCGTAACGAGGGCTGCCTCGGTCATGACCGCCATTCACTGCACCGTAACGGATCCTGTGTGGAGACTTCGTTATAGCGTTTGCAAAAGGACACTATAATAAAATATTTGCAAACTGATGATTCTTGATTTGTGGAACAGACTGGTCCTGGAACTGCTATACCCAAATGAGAGAATGCTTAATTGTACAATAGCACAAATGTACAATAACATTAACATTGACAAATGAAAAATTGTTCACATTAAAATCACATTAATAAAGTACATTGGGTTTCATTTGAGTTCATGTTGACTTTAAATGAAAATAGCAAATGGAATGAAACTTTTTTTTCGTTTTTTTTTTTGCTTTGGTGATTCAGAAATGTCAGTTTCAGTGGTTATGCTAAAAATCTTTAGTTTCCCTCCTTATGATAGCACAGACATAACTTGAACAAACACTGAATGGGACATAGGCCTAATTACATTTCTTCATAACAAATGCAGTCTGATTTTTATGAGGATGTTAAAGGAATAGTTCACCGAAAAATTTATATTAATATCCCATAATTGATGTCTGGTCATACGGCCGTTACTGGAAGCAAGAGATTATAGTTTATAAAGTTATAAATATGAATATTTTTCATAGAAAAACGCATTGTTTCGCTTCAGAAGGCCTTTATTAACCCTTTGGAGTCGTAAAGATTACTTTTATGATGCATGGATGAGCTTTTTTGGCCTTCAAACACTCGGGCTCTATTCAATGCCATTACATATTTTTTAATATAACTCTGATTGTGTTAAAAGAAGAAAGTCATATACAGCATGCGTGAGTAAATCATGGGATAATTTAGATTTTTGGGTGAACTATCCCTGTAACACACTTATTCAGCTTCTTAAACATCTGCCAAACTACTTCTCGCATTGCATTTGAAGTCAACATGAAATGGCATTCACAACCCATTTTACTTCCATATTAGAACATCTTTTTAAGTACAACAAAATATTTAAAGAAAAAAAAATGAAAAATGAAATTTTTTTAAAGTTGATGAAAAGATGAAGATGAAATTTCAACATCATTCCAAAAAAAAAAAATATTTGCAATAACATGCATTGACAAATCGTTGACATCAAAAACACATTAAGAAAGTTAATGTAAATGAAAATTGTCTATATTGAATTAAAAAAATATATCATTCAGTCAGAATGCAACAAAACATTTTTACATTTTTGCAATGTATAATATATTCAACAGTGTTTCCTAAAAAAAAAAAAAAATCATTATGAACATAAAATCACTTTTATTAAGGATGATACAGACCAGATGATTCAGTAAAAAATTCGTACAAAGTATTCATAAACCTGTTTCTTTTCTGATCTATTTATGGCAACAGTGTTGGTGCTTTGAATAATTTAATACATGCAGCCTGAAGGACATGAGAACCTCAAACAAAACACATCATCTTTGAAATGTCCTGCTAGATCATTAATAAACATTATCTTATACGTGTAAGATAATATTTAACATATATGGTCGGATCAACTAAAGCATTATTATTATTATTATTATTTTTCACATTTTCTGCAACTACCTCTTTTTATATGGAATGTAAGTGCCTCAGACTGTATTATTTTAGTGTTTATGTTGAATTATTTAAAAGCTTGTTGACATTGCATTTATATAAATGTAAAAGTTACTGTGAAAAGTAAAATATGTCGTAATCATTTTGAGCCGTAAGATCGGTCCCTCGGAAAAAAGCAAATCTAAAAATAAGCCCCACACACAAATAATGTTCAAAATGAGTCTTAAAATTAGAAATATAAATATAGATGTTCATGTTCTGTCAAATCTTGAAACTGCAAAGTCGAGGGCAAATATTTGCTGCAGAAATAGATATGTCTTTGTTCACTTACTGTACATCAGCACCAGAAATGATCCTTTGTTTTCAGAGAATCAGAACTCATTTGTATAAAGCATTGGCAAAATAATCTATAAAAGCCCAACCTAACTGCATAATGTATGACAGTATAGAGTTAACCTCTGCATGACCTCTGCCATATAGTGAAGCTCACAATCTTTCTGTTTTGAAATCACTTTGTCCTGAAGTTTAAAACTAGTCCAGAATAAGAATCACTGCTACAAGCTTCCTTGAGGCCGGTTTAAAATTCACAAATTTATCATCATTTTTCTATAATTTCAGAATTATGATATTCAATTATGTCTGGGTCATATTTTACCCAAAATTAAAAGGAAATTATATTTTGCATAATTAAACCACTTTTTCAAGACAATTAGGCACATTTCCCTTTCAAATGGTGATTACTATATTTGTGAAATAATAATAATAATAATTTTCTCCAAAACAACAACAACACAAAAATCTGAATGCTAGGATACATCTTCTTTATGCAAAATAAATAAAAAATAATTTCTTATTTTATTCTTTTAATTTTAGGGCAAACAATTATCCAGACAATACTTTGGAATAATTAAGAAAATTGCTTTGCAAAAGTTTGGAATAATTAAGATTTTTTAATGTTTCTGAAAGAAGTTTCTCATGCTCACCAAAGCTGCATTTATTTGATTAAAAATACAGTAAAAACAGTAATATTGTGAAATATTATTACAATTTAAAATAACTGTTTTCTATGTGAATACATGTTAAAATGTAATTTATTCCTGTGATCAAAGCTGTATTTTCAGCATCATTACTCCAGTCTTCAGTGTCACATGATCCTTGATTTGATGCTTTGCTGATTATTCATTATCAATTATTATTGGTGCTCAATTATTAATTTACATTTAATCATTTAGCAGACACTTTTATCCAAAGCGACTTACATAATGTTGAAAACAGTTTTTGCTGTTTCATATTTTTGTGGAAATCATGATACATTTTTCAGGACTTTTTGATGAACAGAAAATTCAATTCTTCTTAAATTAAAGACATAACAAATGTCTTTCACAGGGATAAATTACATTTCACTATATATTCACAGTTCTTTCAAGTTGTGATAATATTTCACAATATTACTGTTTTTATTGTATTTTAAATCAAATAAATGCAGCCTTGAGCAGAAGAGACTTCTTTTTCAATAACATAAAAAAAAAGTTCAAAAATTAAAAAAAAATTCAAGATATTCATCCTAGTATGTAAATTAGAGGACCAAGAGTTTCCAGGTGACCACATTTTGTAACTTTGGAAAGAAAATATGTTCTATGTCTTGATATATTATAATAGGAAACATTTTGTATAACAAAAAGAAACTTTTATGTGCACAGAAAATGTCACAATTTTGAAGGCAATTGTTTATTTGACCATTACATGTGCACACAGTAAACGTCAATGTGACTTTGGATGTATTGAATAACGAGATATTGTGCGTGTGTGTGTGTGTGTGTGTGTGTGTGTGTGTGTGTGTGTGTGTGTGTGTGTGTGTGTCAATAATCAGTATCACAATGCTGAAACAAATTCTAAATGACAGAAAGTGATTATTTCTCCTGAATGTTTTATGACATTGGGTGGAAAGTCTATTCATTAAATATCCCACTGACCAAATGATACTTTATAATCATGGATGATTATTGTAATTCCCTGCCGTTCTGAAGCCATGGACGATGTCCAGTGGAAATAGAGCTTACACAATAACCAGTGTCATATATCAGTCTGTAAACACTATGTTGCCTATAAAATATGTGGCATATCTCAGGTTAGATGCCAAACATGTGTGTACAAATTGAATAAAACTCCTGGTCTTTTGGTGAATTTGCATCTGTGCGCATTATCTTTCATCAAAAATGCAATGAAAGCAATTTCCTTTTCGACTAATGTCGCCTGGTCTGTGTGGACTAGTCAAACGTGAGAACTAATAAGCTATTAGGCATTCGTTCAGGTCTGGCTCCGGGTACTGATCAAAGTTTGGGGTCTGTACGATTTTTGTGTTGTTTTTTGAAAGCTCAACAAGGCTGCATTTATAAATCAAAAATACAGTAAAAACAGTAATATTGTGAAATATTATTACAATTTAAGATAACGGTGAATATATTAAAAAAATAATTTATTCCTGTGATCAAAGCTGAATTTTCAGCATCATTACTCCAGTCTTCAGTGTCACATGATCCTTCAGAAATCACTCTAATATGAGGATCAAGAAACATTTATGATAATTATCAATGTTAAAACAGTTGTGCTGCTTCATATTTTTGTGGAAACCGAGATAAAAAAAAAAGTGTTCTTTGATTAATAGGAAAGTTCAGGACTTTTGATCAATTTAATGCATCATTGCTGAATAAAAGATTTATAAAACTCAATAGTGTCCATAACACCCATTTTTAATCATCGGATCAAATCCCAATGGATCATTTTGGGACCCCATTTTTATTTCTTGTTGAATAAGAAAAATGCGTTTAATGTTCACATGTCAGTGACCTTTGCCACTCAACAAACGGCTAATCATGAGCTAATTCTCCTGCGGGAGTCATATCACTGACAGTCTGTCACGCACAGCTAATCATGAGCCAAACACACTGCTCTTACAGGCGATGACCACAACTATACCGATAACTATATTAGCGTCCACACCAGCGCACAACATCGTTCTGGGATGCGCTTCCCGAAGCCGGTTGCAAGTTCTGTCATTACCACTACAATTCAACTGAACTTAGTTGGATAACGATGCTTTTGGGAAACAAAACCCTGTTTATTCTGAGAGCCGCTGCAGTTTTGACGTCTGTCGCTTTAAATGCTCGAGCTCTTTAAAGCAGGATGGATTCTGATTGGCTGTCGGTGTTTTTATCGTTCATCAGCTGGAAAAAAAATCCCTCGGAAAGTGATTTCTACGTTCCTCTGTGCCGTTACCGCCCAGCTAGCAAAAAGTCGTCTATTAGACGTTGAATAGACGTAAATCTTCAACGTCTAATTACGACTTTTGAACACTGAAAACTGGTCGATCTTCAACGTCTTGATGGAATATGTAAAACTCTTTATATTTATTTGAGATAATAATGAACATGGTTTGGTAGTTTGTGTTTTTCTCCGTTATTTTAGCATGTATAACAGACTCATCCTGTCTTAGATGATCAGTTGAGATCACATCATAAACCAGTCCGAGGTATTTTCAACCATATTTCAACGTTGAAAGACGGTAATTGTTTACTGGGCGTTACAGTTGTGGTGTGAACTCTGCTATTCTTTTACATTTAGAACTATATCTTTATCATTATCGTTATAGTTATCATCCTTGTTCTAGTTTGTGTATTTCCATTTAAATGTAATGTAAATACAGTCAAACCAAAAATGATTCAGACACCAGATATAATTTTTGATATTTTTTTTATTCCGACACTTTGACTGGACCATGTTTTGCTGAAGTGTTTTGTCTTTAATTGCTAATGCTCTTTTTACACACAGACTGAACACAATGAAGCATTGCTTGGTGATTGGTTGAGCTAAATATGTATTATCTAATTGTGTAGTTAAATTTAACAGCTGACAGATATTCAACATAATTCATGTGTGAGACGGTCTAACAGAAGGATGGACAAAACCAGTCAAATATCAACTGAGTTCGTCATATTTCATTACCATTTTCTAAACTATAGCGAATAAAGTGTGATAATGTGAGAAAGGTGTCTGAATACATTTTTATTAAATACATTTTAATTTCATTGTTTAAGAATAATAGATCTAGTAAGAGTAATTTTGGTCATTTTTTAATTAGTTTTCAGTGTTTTCCAGTGGCCAGTTCCCTGGCTGACTCTACTTTGGCACTGGGATCACAGTAGTGATTGATTTATGCGGGCAGCCTGGACCTGATTGGCGCGGAGAGCCTGAGCGATGCAGTACTCACTGTCCTGACCCACATCGGTCAGCCGGATGTCACACTCCAACACACTGCTGTTGTGGGATATCCCTTCCTCCAGAAGCTTTCCGCCGTCCTGTAGCAGACACACACACACACACACACACACACACACACACACACACACACACACAGGAGATGTGACGTTTTATTTGGATTACACACAAATCAGAGACATAACTGTGAGAGAGGATCATTAAATAAGTCCTAGGGTTGATTAATTTCATTCAAGACTTTATACTTTAAACCAAAGTGAACAAGAAATGGCATTTGCTTCTAATAAAACATTTTAAATGAGAAAAATAATAGGCGACACTTGATTTGATCTATCATAAGCGAACGTGAGGGTAAAAAGAGCTCAGTTACATGAGAGTAAAAGTTACAAAAGACAACATTTCACCACAACCAAATATTAAACAGTGGAGAATTGGCGATTTATTAAGACCTACACCACCGTTCAAACGTTTAAAGGCTTTTGAAGGAAGTCTCTTATGCTCACAATTTATGTGATCAAAAATACAGTACAAACAGTACTATTATGAAATATTATTATCATTTAAAATAGGTGTTTTCTATGTGAATATACAGTCAAATGTAATTTATTCCTGTGCTGTATTTTCAGCATCATTACTCCAGTCTTCAGTGTCACATGATCCTTCAGAAATCATTCTAATATGATGATTTGCTGCTTAATCATTAATTATTATTGGTGCTCAATTATTAATTTACATTTTCTAAAATGATGATTTGATGCTCAAGAAATTATTATTACTATTTTTCATGATGAATAGCAAGTTCAAAAGAACAGCACTTATTTGAACATTTATAGAAATATTTTAGTAACATTATAAATGACTTTTGATCAATTTACTGCATCCTTGCTCAACAAAAGTATTAATTTCTTTTTTTTAAATCGTACTTACCCCAGACTTTTGAACAGTATTGCATAATTCTCACCTTGTGGATGTTAAAATGGGCACTGACACTGAACACGGAAGGAAATACCCAAGCCATAGCAACACACTAGGCGTAAATTACTAAGTTTTTGGTATTATTGTTGTTAAGCTTTGCTGCATAAAATGATTTAATAAACGAGAAAGGCTGCATTACGACTAGATTCAATATTTTAACATTAACCACTAGCCCACATGGCCTTCGCGACATCAACTGAAAAAGTCATATCAGAAGCATTTTGATGAAAGATTACAAAGAAAATCATGCATAACATGAACTGATCGTAAATTCACATTAAGACCCAAAGCGTGTATTAAAGGGGTGGTATAATGCCCTTTTCACAAGATGTAAAATAAGTCTCTGATGTCCCCAGAGTGTGTATGTGTAGTTTTAGCTCAAAATACCCCACAGATATTTTTATACAGCATGTTAAAATTGTCACTTTTTGAGGGTGAGCAAAAACGCACCGTTTTGTGTCTGTCCCTTTAAATGCAAATGAGCTGCTGCTCCCGGCACAGGGGGCGGAGCTTCAACAGCTCGATGGAGAGACTCAAGAAGAAGTGACAACATGTAGAAGCAACAGGACATTTCTGAATGGTTAGTTGGTGAATTTATGTAGCTTATGTGTAGTTATCTTCTAGTCATTGATTAGCATATTCTGTCTTGATAATCTATTAATCGTGTTCAGGGGGCGGGGTTTATGTAAATTCTAGGGTTTGTGATGTCACTAACCCGGAGGAATGTCGTGTAGTCTCTACCAGCCGTTTGTTGTAGTCCTTAAAAAGCAATTTCTTTAAAAGCAAATATCTCCCTTTGCTTTGAACTTTGAGCGTTGTAACTTTGCAGATGTTGTTTACGCTCAAACAGCAACATTACACACTAACTAAAGTTAGAAAGGTGAAATCATAATCAACCACCCCTTTAAGAAAGCAAATTTAGATTTTATGTAATGCTTTTGATGAATTCATGTAATTTTTTTTTTCATAATTCAGCATGACTTTGCATCAGATTTGATGGTTAATGCTGAATATCTCTCCTGTAAATGGCATCGCACTATCCGAAGGTTGAAGTACTCCGATGACGAAGCGTATCACATTTTACAGCACAGCTGCAAACTCTACATTTCACATTAAGACCTCTTGACTGTGCAGACTAATGCTTTGGGTGTGTAGCGCCAGAGCTCTTTCCGGAATGAGAGGCAATTGTTTGAAATATGATTTGCCTTGAAACAGAGATGGGAGGAGCGGATAAAAGCAGGAACTGTTTGGACGATCCGTCCCAGGAGAGAGGTAATCCCCATCCCACATGTCTGTGTGTTAGCGCACATCTATCCTGCTGCCATGAATAATTGAACGTGAACGACAGGGCTGTATCGTTTCATATTCACCTCTTTACAGACAATTAAATGCTTGAAAACAGCCTTTGTTTTTCATTGAAAGAAAAACGGAATATTAGAGACAGCAAATGTTGTAATATGATGCTGGGGTTTTAGTGGTGGATTCCAGAATATTCCTACTTGTAACCGTAATTTGTTTTCCACTTGTCACTATATAAGATTTATTTCCACCCATTTTAACATCCAGGAAAGGTCTTAATAAACTGCAATAATTTAATGCAAAATGTGATTTTTGTCTTGGTTTCCAGTACAAATATCTAAACATTCTTAAATCAAGATACATTTAGCCTACTTGAGATGCAAAATAACAAAATATTGAGTATTGTTTTCTGAATATTTGATTAAAATTTTGTGAACTTTATGCCAAAAATTTGAGAAAATATCTACGAAAATAAAAAATAAAATGTTAGGTTAATTTTCTAACCCCATTGGCAGATTTTTTCTTTTCTTCTTGTTTTATAAAAAAAATTCTAGTTTAATTTTGACGCATTTGTGTTCTTGTACTGAAAAACAAGACAAAAATACTGAGTATAAGAAAAAACATGTTTTTTTTTATCGTATTTGAAGAATGTTTAGATATTTTACTGTAAAACAAAGATAATACAGAATATAAAATATAACAAAAATACAGATGCAAAATAACTAAATATTAAGTTTTGTTTTCTGAAAGAATTATCAAAATTAAGTGGTGCTAAAAATGAGAAAAACATCTGCTAATGGGGTAAGAAAAAATAAACCTTTAATCATTTTTTTCTTACCATATTGGCAGGTATTTTTTCTGTTTAATTTTTTTTTTTTTTTCTTGTTCTTGTTTAATTGAGCGTCTTGTTTTCTTTTAAATTCTTTCTTTTAATTTCTTTCTTTAAAATTATGAGTAAGAGTAATAAAATCATGTTTTGACAGTTTATTCAAATTCATCTTACTTTAAGAATGTTTGGGATTTTTTCGTGGAAAACAAGACAAACTCACTTTTTGCAGTGTTCTATATTGGTGGAAAAGTTGTGATTTGTCCCTTTTTTAGATGAGAATGTGTTAAATTTCCTATTCTCAGGTTTACTCACGACTCCCAGTCTGTTGTTGGACAGGTTTAGGCTCTTCAGGGTCCAGTTCTCCCCCAAAGCCTGAGACAGCGCCGCGGCCGTGGGCTCTGACATGTTATTTCCCCCCAGGTGAAGGTTCTCTAAGGTCTTGTTCACGATCAGAGCCTGAGCCAGAGCTTGACCCCCTTCATCCCCGATGCGGTTGAGCCTCAGGTTGAGGGACATCAGCGTGGCGTTTCTGGCCAGAGCATGAGCCAGTGCCTGAGCTCCTGAAGCTCTTATCTGGTTGTTGCAGACGACCAGCCTCTTCAGCTGACTGCGGTTCAGAAGCTTCCCGATGGCCCGGGCTCCGCGGTCGCTGATGTGATTATGTGAAAAGTCCAGCTCCTGCAGGGACGGATGATCCAGCAGTTGACTCACAAGCATGCAACACTTCTCATCGTCCACCTTGCTGCGATGGATCCTGAAGACCTGGTGAGAAAAGGTGGAATTTAACAACCAAATGTCAACACAGATGCTCTGACGAATGCCAGGGGCTCTCAAGCAGGACAAAAAAAGCACCATAAAATGAGTCCTTGAGCTATATGTCAAGCCTTCTGGAGTCATATCATGATTTTGTATGAAGACCAGGCATAAATGTAAGATGTATAGACTAATTTTATGATGATTTCGTGTCCGTCTTGGAGCTTGACAGTTCTTGATCACTATATGCTTTATTTGTATGAAGAAAACAGTGTGAACATTCTGCTGAACATCTCCATTTGTGTTCCACAGAAAATTTAACTGAAGACTTAAAATCCCCCTGTAGTAAATAATTGTATCCCTTAGAGCTCATCTTTGATCACCAAAATGTCATATAAAAAAAAAATATTTAAAAAAATCCTTGAAAAAAAATGGATCATGCCTTAAAATATCTTGAATGTAACTCGACACCCTTGCCTTATTTAGAATACGCGGGTCTATGAATATGCAAATGAGCCCTGCCTCTACTCACTCACTCACTCAGCTCAGAGATCCACTGGTTGACGATCACACGTTGATCTGATTGGTTACAAGGTAGTTTGTGAAGTCAGAAACACCAGCGATTTCAAAGCGTGTTTTTGAGGCTGTCTTTGGTTCACTGCAGTTTTAAGGAGGAAATACTCAGCAATGGTGTCGACTTATGAACTTACACATGGTTTGTCTTAAAGCGTATTAAAAACACCACATAGACATATAGACAACATTAAAAGCTTGATTTTCACCACAGGGGGACTTATAAAGGGATAGTTCACCCCAAAATTTTATTCTGTCAGTAATTACTCACCGATTGCTCAAGTCGTTCCAAACCCGTAAGACTTTCGTTCATCTTCAGAACACAAATTAAGATATTTTTAATGAAATCTGAGAGCTTTCTGTCCCTCCATTGACAGCTACGCAACTACCACTTTCAAGCCCCAGAAAGGTAGTAAAGACATCATTAAATTAATCCATGTGGCTCCAGTGGGTTGTTGACATGAGAGCAGACATTGTTGAGTGAATGCTCTTTGGAAATTAATATTACTAGTGCAAAATGCCCGTGCAAAATCAGTTTTTGAGTGTGTTTTTAGTAGCCTAATTGTTGGTTTGATGTGTTTGAGTGCTCATTGTTAATATTACACAGCGAAAGTTCAGACATTTTTATATGTGCATGGTAGAAAGCACAAAGTGAACTCCGAGAAAACGCTATGCTTGAGCAAACAGTTGGTGAATAGGCTGATGCCCGTGCAAAGTCAGTTTTTGTGAGCTGTGATCGCCATCAAAAAAGTTCAGGAGATATTTCTTAGCGATGGCTGATTTCAACAGTTTCAATACGATAAAAAATTACTTTTATATTGATTCAATGGATTAATTGCATTTTGAAAAAAAAAAAAAGTGTCATGAATTTATTGCATTTTTGGGGGAAATAATCCGTTTTTATAATAAATCTTTGAAAATCAAAATCTGGATTTGATTTTTTTTTTCTATGTTATTATAACCTAAAGATGCTATGTGAAAGTTTGAAACAGAAAATAGTGGTTTTCATCTTGTCACTTTCTTGGTAAAGAAAACACATTTTTACTCAAATGAATCAAAATGGATTTATCACGTTTTGGAACCAATATAATATTCAGAAGTAAACAGTGTAGCTGACTGAGTGTTTATGTCAGAATGTTTATTTTTAAACCACAACCTTCTAAGTGCTTCTTTTACTGTTATTTTTAACGATATCTTTTGCATTTCTCATCCAAACAATGTCAAACTTGGCACTGCACTTACTCGTGCCCGTAGCGAGACACCTGTCAAGTTTGAAACTAACGGTTCGAGAGATATGCGAATAACACACACACACACACACACACACACACACACAGACAGACAGACAGACGGACATACAGACAGACAGACGTTTCTGTAATTTATAGATAGATATAAAATAAAGTGGTAAATTATGTTTTTTTGCGCAAAGGTTAACCCACTGGAGCCACATGGATTCATTTAATGATGTCTTTACTACCTTTCTGGGGCTTGAAAGTGGTAGTTGCGTAGCTGTCAATGGAGGGACAGAAAGCTCTCAGATTTCATCAAAAATATCTTAATTTGTGTTCTGAAGATGAACGAAAGTCTTACGGCCGGGTTTGGAACGACATGAGGGCGAGTAATTACTGAGAGAATTTTCTTTTTCGGGTGAACTAACCCCTTTAATGTGATCCTATATTTTGCATAGCCTATAAAATGTTCCTGAAAACTGAAGAAAACACTAATAATAACAATGAACTGAACCTGTAAAGTCTTGCAGGAATTGAGGGCTTTTGCCAGGGATTCACAGTCTCTGAAGGTGAACTCAAACAAATTCCACTCAAAGTTCATGCCGCATCCTTTCACTCCATACGCCACGCTGAGCTCTTCCAGGTTCGGGAGTTTGTCGAGCAGAATCCGGAAATCAAAGTGATCAATGGAGGGTCCTTCGCTGCCCATATCACTGGCACAATCCGAACGATCGTCCTCGTCAAAGCTGGGCGGCTCTTTGATGGGCGGCAGCAGCTGAGAGACATTAAGGCGCTTCACGTAGTTTCCACACAGTGGCACCAGATCCAGGACGGTCTTGGTGTCGGTTGCATCTGGGATGAAGAGTTCAATGAGGTTCTCTAGGTGACGCTCGAAGAACATGCGTTTCCAGCTGTTGCCGTATGTGGAGACGTCACAGAGACGCCAGCGACCTTCACAGCAGCGCTTCCAGTAGCTCTCGTCACTGATGAGGTTTGCGCTGACGGTCAAGGGAAGAGACGCTGGCAGTCGCTGGAGGACATACGCTTTATAGTTGGGCTTGAGTTCATCCAGAATGGGGTTCTCTGCAAAATATTAATGCACAGTACAGGCTCATGTGCAAATTGAGAACTTCCTTTCATTAATGAGATCTGCAAACAATTACAATACACTCTCAAAACATGCTACAAAAGCTGTCACTGGGGCAGTGCCCTTCAACATTTCTCACATTATCACAGTTTATTCGCTATAGTTTAGAAAATGGTAATAAAATTTGACGAACTCAGTTGATATTTCACTGGTTTTGTCCATCCTTCTGTTAGACCGTCTCACACATGAATTATGTTGAATATCTGTCAGCTGTTAAATTTAACTACACAATTAGATAATACATATTTAGCTCAACCAATCACCAAGCAATGCTTCATTTTGTTCAGTCTGTGTGTAAAAAGAGCATTAGCAATTAAAGAAAACACACTTCAGCAGAACATGATCAGGTCAAAGTGTCTGAATCATTTTTGGTCCCAAAAATGTATACATTTTACTGGTAGAATTTGTGGGTATAATATGTCACAGTTTACTTTTTTTTTTGCTATCCTCACTTACATAAACTATAGTGTCCTGCACCCACTAGTAAAAAAAAAATATCACAAATTATATCTGGTGTTTGAATCATTTTTGGTTTGACTATATGTGCCTTATTTATTAGTACCTAAATGGTACATATTAGTAGCTTCTGAAAGGATACTGTCAAAGTGACAACTTTTTTTCTGAGAGTGTATAAGAAGCTAATTCTTAGTGTCCGATATATGAATATATATTGTGAATATGAAGCTTATACTTATGGTGGTGGTTATATGAATGAATAAACTAAATGTGACCCTGGATCACAAAACCAGTCACATGTCGCACGGGTATATGTGTGGCAATAGCCAACAATACATTGTACGGCTCAAAATTATTGATTTTTCTTTTATGCCAAAAATCATTAGGATATTAAGTAAAGATCATGTTCCATGAAGATATTTAGGAAATTTCCTATCGTAAATATATAAAACATTTATTTTTGTGAGTGAATGCAGCACAATCATGAACATAAATGAACAACTTTAAAGGTGATTTTCTCAATGTTTCCATTTTTTTGCACCCTCAGATTCCAGATTTTCAAATATTATCCTATCCTAACAAACCATTCATCAATGGAAAGCTTATTTATTCAGCTTTCAGATGATGTATACATCTCAATTTTAAAAAAAATTGACCCATGTGACTGGTTTTGTGGTCCAGGGTCACAAATGATAGGCTACATTTGTATTGTTTACCTTCAAAGTGTTTTATAATATGCTGTAGGCAGAGTGTTGTTAGTGAAGGAACCAGTGCCAGCGACCAGTCGGGATCCTCCGCGATGAGGCTGCGCATGTGCCGCCCGTCAGCGACTCCGTCCCTGGGTCTCCGTGAAGACTGACTCTGAGACATACCGCTAAAACGGACAGAAAACAACTCCTTTAACAATCAGAGACATTAAATATGACTCATATCATAATATAATATTGCTGGAGAGGTCAACAACTTTTCTTGATGGACGCAATTGTGTATTTACTAAGCGAGCTTTCCCGTTAAAATAGTCGATAACAATGAATAAAATAACGCATTTGAATAGAATATACATTATATTAATTCATTAAATAGTTAAACACTTCGAAATGTTGACGACTTACTTTCAGTTCCTGTGTAACGTTTGATGTTACCATGGTAGCAGAGACGTGCTCGCGCCCTGGCCTTCCGTCACTTGCCGCTGATCACGCGCCTATGTGATGTGTGAAACAAACAGCCTCACACATGATTAAAATAAACCATTATCCACACCATCATTACACTATGTAAGCCAGAAGACAGAAGAAACGTTAAAGAACGAAGAACGAGGGATGTCAGTCTAAAAGTTGAAACGCATATAGAAGATGAAGGCACAAAAAGTTCAAGGTCTGGGAAATGTACGCCTATTTTCTCTAAAATAATATAAAAAGTTAATTTTCACATTTTGACATAAACCACAAAAACAAATAAATGTTAAAATGTCATGCACATGACAGATGACACTGCACAGATTGTAATGTGATGATTCGCATAAGTTCATTTATTTCTGCATCACACAAGAAATAACATTTCAAATTGGTTTTGCAATTCAAACAAGCCCATGAATTCACTTCAAAGACATGCAAATCACTGTGAATGAGGGCATCACCTCATGCAAATGTGGGGCAGACCATGCAAATCATAATCATAATAATATAAAGCACCTTTCCCATGCTCAAGGGAGATAATGAGTAAACATGACATCAACAAGATATATACATGCATAAATACATAAAGCCTATATTTACAAATCATAAAATCACCAAAATAATATGAGTGTAAACAATTATATTATCAAAGAAAGATAACTGCCTTTATAACAATGCATGCATTATGAATGAACGATCATTTCTAAACTCCGCTAATTGAAAATGTGTATGGAAACATCACATTTGAAAGATGATTGACACATCTGAAAATGAGGTCAAACTTCAACGCACCATCTGAACCTAGCACCTGCACAACGTGGGGAAAGATCATCTCAGGATTATGGATTATGTCATGAATAATTTATGATTAAAACAATTTCATTTCATAACAATCTTTGCATAACAAATCTGCCCAATGTAGTAAATAGTATAGTGAATCAAAATGAAGTGAACCATTAAATATGTATAATATATATGAACCATTATACATTACAGAATTAATTGAGCTGAATAATGACACTAATGTTTTCTTTAGAGCTGATTTATAGCTGAATAGAATTGGGGTACGTTTGCACGACAACGATGTACTAAAAATGGAAACGTTTTTCATTTACATTTTTCGCGTACAGACGTCAGCATTGTCAAAACGATCCTCGTTCAGTGGGATCTGGGAAGAGACAAGAGCGGTGTCGTTTTCAAAAACTTGCACTTTAAAGTCCCCCTGTGGTGAAAATCAAGCTTTTAATGTTGTTTATATGTCTATGTGGTGTTTTTAACATGTTTTAAGACAAACCGTGTGTAAATTCATAAGTCGACACCATTGCTGAGTATTTCCTCCTTAAAACTGCAGTGACCCAAAGACAGTCTCAAAAACACGCTTTGAAATCGCTGGTGTTTCTGACGTCACAAACTACCTTGTAACCAATCAGATCAACGTGTGATCGTCAACCAGTGGATCTCTGAGCTGAGTGAGTGAGTGGAGGCGGGGCTCATTTGCATATTCATAGACCCCCGTATTCTAAATGAGGCAAGGGTGTCGAGTTACATTCAAGCTATTTTAAGGCATGAAGACATTTGTTTTCAAGGAAAAAACGTTTAAATATGTCATTTTAGTGATCAAAGATGAGTTTTAAGGGATAAAATGATTGACTACCGGGGGACTTTAAAACCCGCTTCCTGAGGGGCCATTTACACGACACACCGTTTTCAACTAAAAAGGGAAACTTTACACAGAGACGATAACGGTATAGTTTTGAAAAACTTGGGTAACGCTTAATTTTACAATGGCATTGTTACACATGTTACATGTAGTTACTATAGTAATAACTATAAATGATGCATAATAACATGCAACTAAACCCCTAAGGAAGTACATAGTTACTTCATATTACTCAGTACTTAAATGTATATTTACAGTGTAACAAAGACCCCTTAAAATAAAGTGTAACCTTGCACTTTGAAACCCTCTTTTTATTATTATTAAAGTGTGCATTTTCCGGCTGCCGAAACACCATTGTCTTGTAAATGCACGGCCAAAACGCATCAAAAGTTTTCAGTTTCTAGTTGAAAATGGTGTCGTGTAGTGAAGGAAAGTGCTTGGCTGTCATACAAAAATGTCAAAATGCAAAAGAACGCATGGCCCTAAAAACAGGCTTTATTTCCTGTATCCAAAATGCAATATTTTTTCCTTTTGATTTTGGGATGAAATATGATCAACGCATTTTTGAAAACTCAACCAGGAACAGGAGGAGTCACATGGCTCACATGGTGTTGAGACAGAACTAGAGACAGAGCAATGCACTATATGCATCAGATCACATTGTGCATCTTGTTTTAAGGAAGCCCGTCTTGACAAACAACTGCATAATCAGCATTAACCTCCAGACCCTCATTACGCTTCCGTCAACCTCAGCATGAACAACTCCAGATCAACTCAGCAGCAGATCTGAGATGTGACGCTCGACTGACACCCTGAAACTGCTGAGGTTTCAGTCCTCACAAATACTCGTCCATATTGCCCTAAAAGCTAATGTCACGCTTCATCAGGATCCTTGTTTTAACAGCAGCAGCAGCCCTAAAAACACATCAGCCTTTTTATAGCAAACAAACAAAGCCAAAGAGGGTCCATACTTAAGGTTAGAGATTGTATAACCTTTAGTGTAAACTAGCATGAAGCAGTTATGGTTAACTAAAACCATTATAGGATAACATGAGGGAAGATGCCCTTGCTTAAGAACAATGCATTTACCAAAACATTTAGCCAATTTAGTTGTTATAGAACAAAATGTCAAATTATTCAAAGAGACCATATTTTTACAGAAGGATTAATATGCATTAAAAAATATGCATAAATTACAAATATGCAATAAAATTTTACAGAATGCATAAATGACTTTTGAAATAATTTGTATGAATATATGTATATATAAAGTGTCAATGTAAAATACAAAATCAACTATTCTATAGAATTTTGACAATTTAGCCAAATGATTGAATAACCGATGTCAGACAAAACAGAATCCCAGTAAAAGAAATTCATCTGAAAGGTACAATTATTCTGTGACTTCAGGCATATGAATATTTACATATTTAACTGCTCATATTTTAAATGAAGATGTGTCAAAATAGCAACACTATGAATGCAAATGTAACGATTTCACTCACAAAAGCAAAGATTTAACCAAAGCGAAATGTCTAATTGTCATTAATTACAATTTTAAATTAATAATACAAGCAACAACATGCCATTCTAGGCCAGTTCTGGGTGGCGCATCTTACCCCACGGGTCTAATTTTATCATTTTACTTCAAACTATAACTTTTACTCCATAAATCTAATAACACTGATGTGTCGACAAATTCATCCATTGACAAATAGACACAAAATACTTTAATATTAAACATACAATGTCATAGACCACTATTTTCCAGACATACAAAATTAACCTCAACTGTTTCGGCTGACTAAAATCTCACAAATGTTGATATTCAGATGAAATTACAAAATTTTAAATAGCGTAGCCATTCTTCAAAAGTGCTGAGATGAGTTTTTGTGTCATCTATGGTCTGGAGAAAAAAAGAAAGTTGGGTGTCTTACCCCGACTTACATATATAGCCTATATAGTATCTCAAATACACTAAAAAAGCTGTACAAAAAATCTAAAATGCAACAAAATCTAGGTTACACTCTTAAAAATAAAGGTTCTTTTGATGGTTTCATGAAGAACCTTTAACATCAATGGAATGCTTCCATTTTACAAAAGGTTCTTTATAGTGGCAAAGGGTTCTTTTGATTATTAAAATGTGCTTTTAAGAAGAAGGAAATATACTTTTTAAGAATTGTGCACTGACAGGTTCTTTGAGGAACCAGAAATGTTCCTTCCCTGGAATCGCTGTGAAAACCCCCTTTCGCAAACTTTCTTTTTAAGAGTGAGCTGATTCAGAAAAAAACAATGAAAGTAAAGGCCTGAACATTACAACCTCAACCACACTTACGCGCTTCTCGCGGTGTGTGATCATTTCATTGGAATCTTCCTAGAAAGAGATCGAGTCACTCATATTGCGGCACTCCTGCATTAACTACCAATGCAACATGACAAGCAAGAGAGAGAGAGAGAGAGAGAGAGAGAGAGAGAAGTGATTGCGAGAGCGTTGCTGGCGCGCTTCTCTTTACGACACATCAATGACAAGAACGCACGAGCCAAGCCCCGCAGCGGCCCGTCACTGTCGTCCCAGTGTAATCCGACATGACAACACACACGCTTCCCAAGTACTGAGTACTAATAGACTGGAATGACACGACGAAGAGCTCGAGATGTTGGCGGTAAAGCGCGCTCTTCATGCGCCCAGTTGGTGAATCACAGCGCTGGCGTTCCACAGATGCTCGTGCCGTTTACTCAGATTCTGTGCTTTCAGGAGAAGTAAACAGTGGTGAAGTTAAAGGGTTAGTTCACCCAAAAATGAAAATTCTGTCAGTAATTACTCACCCTGAATAAAAACAGTAATACGCAAACTTATATGCAAGCGTGATGTGAGGAGAATATGTTGAGTTCCCTCTATAGCATTGTGTTTATCGTGCAATTTATACGCCAAAAATGAGTTTTTACGTGCATATGATACGCATGGGTAGGTTTAGTAGTGGTGTAGGGTACGTGCATATGATACGCATGGGTAGGTTTAGTAGTGGTGTAGGGTACGTGCATATGATACGCATGGGTAGGATTAGTCGTGTGGGGTGCGTGTGTATTAGCCTACACGCAATAAAGTGCGAATCAAATGCACGCGAAAACCGCGTATCATATGCACGTAAAAACTAATTTTCGCGTAAATTGCACGATAAACACAATGCGTGCAATAGAAACGCATTTTCATGAGATCAGGCTGTGAGTTCATTCAAACCGGAGCGATTTTGTGTGCTTTTGTGTTCGTTTGTGTGATGGTTTCGATGTTTGGTGAGAACTGTTACTGAATGTCAAGTCAAAAGTCAAAGTTTGCGATCTGTGAGGGGAATTGATGTGTTGCCATTTTTATTTTTACCTTTATCTCTGTTGACATTTATCTATGGCAGATTACGTTGTTTAAATGGAAATGTATTGAGCCTCTAAATACTTCATATTAACCCTTTAATGAGAACTGATCTAATGATGATCTATAATAATTTTATTGCAATTAATGCAGCTATGAGAAATCAGACAATATTTAGATTCATATGGACATATAATGGTGTAGTTATTTACCTGAGTGTCATGCATGTTTTTGTATTATTTATGTTTTATCCATGTCATATTGTGAGCAATAGCAGTATTGTCTTTCAATAGGGCAGTTATAATATCCTGACTCAAATAATGTGTTTCTAACAGCAAACACTCAGAATAAAGTGAGATGATCTTGTTGAATGAGTGTTGATAAGTCTGAGGCTCATCAATATGAACAGATCTGCTGAAAACACTCTTTATTTCATGTCAACAGTCTCTGTTTTCACCGCATTTATTATGCTAACGTCTTCAAATATCCTGTGAATGGCCACTTAAAGCTCATTTCTAAAGGGAGATGGTGGAAAATATTCGGGATGGGTGGGGGAAAAGTAAAGTCTTTTGCATGCATTATTCCCTCTCAAAACTTTTACGTTCCTTCGCAAAGATATTTGCGTTCTCTCACAAAACCTGTTGTGAGCTCGGACAAACACGTCCAGTGTTTCAGTGTTGCACTGTTCATGGAGTTCAGTAAAGTTGGCAGTATATTCACAGATCTGAACCTCTGAACTTCCCGAATCAATAACTCTTGAGCTAAACAAAGACACTCTTTGTTCAAACACAAATGCCAGCTATTTCCAAATGATCTCTATGAGCAGCGGAGAGACACGTCCTGAGGGAAAGTCTGCAAAGTGCAATATAACCCACTACAAAAATAGTCATTAACTTCAATGTTAAACACTGTAGTGTCACCGAATTCAGTTTACACATCAATGGTCTCCTACTGGTCATACTACAACACTTAGTTTGGTCAAATGTGCTTTTGCATATTTTATAATATGAAAAATATTCAATAACTTTACTGTACCACACCAAATTCAGTTTACACATCACTGCTACTCATCTCACATTACTACTAAGCCCTTAGTCTCATGTTCACATGCTTAAAACACACGTAGCCTATATGAATTGATTACATTTGAAGTTATATGTTCGAGACTGGACTCTGGATTTGCTTTTGCAGAAGCGCTAGGCTTTGTTACTTGGATAATAAAGTTTATTTTCTGGCATCAAAACCCCAAGAGGGATTTATTTTTTAAAAAGTGACAGACTCCACAACAATATTTGAATGAAGAAGGAGAATAATTTTAGGGTTATGAGTTGAATGAGCATCAGTTACTTTATAATAGACAGACAGATAGACATGTTTAGAAGTGTCATTTAGTAAAAAACAAACTCACTAACTGATATGTTTTTGATTTTGGCAGATCAGCTCCTCCCATAGCAATTCATCATCAGTGAAGCTCCTCCCACAGCAGTCACATGGTCAGTGAAGCTCCTCCCACAGCAATTCCCCAATAAATGCTGGAATATTCCCATCAGCTACAAGTGAAGAGCATCAAAGCATCAGGAAGAGCGGACAGGAGAACATGAGTGATCCAGAACCCTGCAGAATGAAACACACTGAAGATCCTGAAGAACAAAGAGGTTAGTGTTTATTCTTCATTCATTCATGATGCTGAAGAACATTCATGTTTTTTTAAATGAAATTACACCTTTTTTTTCTTTCATGTCAGACCTGATGGAAGAGAGCGAGCAGAGTGAAGAACTGAGTGAAGTGGAGGAGGAACATCATGTCAAACCTGGAGAAAAACCTTTGAGTCGCTCAAAGACTAAAAATAGAAGAGCCAAGAAATCTTTCACCTGCACTCAGTGTAGAAAGAGTTTCAGAAACACACAAAGTCTTGAGTGTCACACGAGAGTTCACACCGGAGAGAGGCCGTTCTCATGCGATCAGTGCGGGAAGAGCTTCACACAAAAGACAAGTCTCACTGGCCACATGAGAATCCACACTGGAGAGAGACCACATGAATGCGATCAGTGTGGAAACTGTTTCACATCCAAACGTGACCTTAACGTTCACATGAGGATCCACACCGGAGAGAAGCCGTTCACATGTGATCAGTGTGGGAAGAGTTTCACGCAGTCAGTACATCTTAAAGTTCACATGAGAATCCACACCGGAGAGAAACCGTTCATGTGTGGTCAATGTGAAAAGAGATTCTCAAACAAACAACATCTTGACGTTCACACGAGGGTCCACACCGGAGAGAGGCCGTTCACATGTGATCAGTGTGACAAAACATTTTCTAAGTCTTCACACCTGAAGACACACCTGAGAGTTCATACGAAGGAGAAGCCACATTTATGCTCTGAATGTGGAAAGTGTTTTTCACTGCGGTGTAACTTAGTAGCACATCAGAAAATTCACACTGGTGTGAGAGAGTACATGTGCTTCGAGTGCGAGAAGACTTTTATTTCAGATAAACGTTTAAAACAGCACCAGAGAATTCACACCGGAGAGAAACCTTACAAGTGTTCACACTGCGACAAGAGATTCAGTCTGTCAGCTAATCTAAAATCACATGAGAGGATTCACACTGGAGAGAAACCTTACAAGTGTTCGCACTGTGACAAGAGATTCAGTCAGTCAGAACATCTGAAAACCCATGAGATGATCCACAGCAGAGAGAAACCACACGCGTGTGATCAGTGTGGAACCAGTTTCTGTTATAAAACTCACCTGACGTTACACATGAAGACCCATGCAGTGGAGAAACCACATCACCACAGTCTGAAAGCACAGTAAGTAGTTCATCTGTATGTGCTGAGCAACAAAATCTCTTCTAATTTAGTTTGCTAACAGCCACGTTGAGCGACAGGAGATTTTGTTGGTCGATTGGTTATCTATTAACTTATGTTATTACATGGCTTGGTTGAATTGTAATGTAGAATGCGGTGTGTTATGTAAGGGTTAATGCCCGATGAGGTGTCCATTGTCAGGTATTAATGGACGACGGCGAGGCGTGAACCGTCCGACGCGCAGCCTCCGCCGAAGTCCATTAATACCTGACAATGGACACTTCGAAGGGCATTAACCCGCTTATACCATGGTCACTTACACAAATAACACATTTTTAAAACATTAGTTTATATTTTATTTAGTTTTACAATCGAAATCTAAAGTTTTTACAAACAATAACTTGGTTTCCCTGGTTACGCCTGACGGTTTATTTACTAGGTGTCCTCTATCACTTTTTAATGGACACCCTGCAGCCAATCAGAATAGAGTATTCACCCAGACCATGGTATAATTCTGATAACACACCGTTGCCATGAAAAACAGAGCGTTGCTATGGACGCAGGATTTTAACCATTGAGACGGAACGGACTATTTTCTTTAGCGGAAGCAATACAATCGTTTTTAAATCAATAAACTCCTTTTTAAATCAATATTTTGTGTCAAATTATTGATTTATTTGGTGTAAACTTGTTGTGCGCACATGTCCTGAAAAAGTGAGGCCAAAGTTTGATCGCCCTCTGGTGGCTGGATGCAGTATAGATCATAACCCTATGATACCATACAGACGAAATCATAAGATTATTTCATCTTAGCATATCTTTTCACGTGTCATATCTGCAGTGTATATCCAAAGAGGGGGGTATTTCCTATAGACTAGACGTCTCTCGAGCTGTTACAATCTTTTTTTTTGGCACACTTAGCTCTTTCCATGTCACCGATTTTGACCGCTTCTTCCGCTGCGAATGGAAAATTCGCACTATTTCCGCTGCGTCATCTAGAGTTTTAATGACCAAACTAGTGATTTATAACACAAATCATCTTCATGACATTAAAATAGATCATAATCGTGGCGTGCACAGCAGTTGTCGACCAGATTTGATGGGATTAAAATCACCATTGAACTCATCAGTGATCTTGACTTTGGCCTTCACTTTTCATTTCACGTTTGTCTCTCATTTGAAATCTCACTTGATTAAATGTTTCTTTTAGACCTAATGGACGTGAACGAGAAAGAAAAAACAGAAGCCAAATGTGTAAAGCCAAATGTGTTTACTTCACATGTAAAGCCTGAAGATTCTGACGAGAGTTCACACTGGGAAGAAGCGGCTCAGGCTTTCGCTCTGAAATCACATTTAACTGCGGTAAACAGTTTCATTGGGCATCAGTCCTGAAGAAACACCTGAAGATTCACTCAAAGGAGAAGATTCATTAGTAATATTACAGCAGAAAATACACGGCGGTGTGTGTTTCACTGCAAGAAGTCCTTTACTATATAAATGAGTTTTTTGTTACCCAATTTATTGGGTAAAACTACCCAGCAAACACAGAACGTTGGCGCAACGTAGCCAACCTTCTAACAACGGTTTAGCAACATGGCCAAAAGGTTGCTATAACTACGTTGTGTAGTGAAGGTTGTTACAGCGTTGTCACAATGTTGACATTAAACCACCGTTCAGGGCCATTGCTTAAGGTTGTGCCTAGGTTGTCAGGACAACCACTGGACTACATAATGTACTCGTCACTGCCCTGAAGCGGGAAAATCAGACTTTTTAATTCCAACCACCTGTTGTTGGGCTCATTGTGTTCTCATTCATCATCGAGCAAGGATACGTGAGTATTGCGTTTAGCTTACCTCAGTTATCAAACACAACCTAGAACTTTAATTTCTAATGTGATTGTAGCCTCGCTCGCACTGTTTAGTTTGTCATTTGATTTGTCCGCTATTTAGTCTCATTCGTTTCTTTGCTCCTCTGGATTTGTGGATGTTTCCACCTGCTTTCGGCTACTGTCTGCCATACAGACCCGGTTTTGTTCATGAAATGTTCTGATCTGCCTTTGCTTTTTATGTTTTATTTATTATAGCTACTTAAAATAAATTTGTATTTGTTTATTTTTTATTTTATTTTATTTTTATTTATTTTTACAAATGTATGACTTTTGGAAGTGCAATTTGATTAAATGCAGTTTTAATAAAGTTGAATTAACTAAACTTTCTGTCATTTTTACTCTTCAAAGTGTAGGCTACACTTGCAGGAGTTGATAGCCCTATTAAATAAAATTATAGATAAACAATAAACGATAAAAGTATATAATTATCTAACAAAATGCACCATATTGTCAAAACGTCGTCTCTCAGTTGCTGAATGTCGCGCAACAACGTTGCTACAGCCCTGTCACGTCTTACAATTCTACGTTGTTACAATGTTGCGAGCACGTAGACAGCGACGTCGCCATAGCAGAAATGCAACGTGCCAGAGACGTTGCCACAACGTAAATGTGTTTGCTGGGTAGTTACCTAATTTATTGGGTTAAAATAACCCAACATTAGGTCGGTGCGGTGCTATATCAACCCACCATTGGGTTAGCTGTTGGGTCGTTTTTAACCCAACTTTTTTTTAAGTGAGTACAGAAGATGAACTGAAGTGCCAGAAAAATCATACTGAAAAAAATAAAATAATAATTACAAATATTTAATGCATCATCCGTTTTTACTGTCATCCTTGGGCTTGCCTTACATTATATGATCACGAGCACACAGACAGCGCGCCAGAATCGAGTTCACAAAGCAGTCTGGAGTGAAACGATTAGCGACATAAACGAATTTAGATATATTAGGCTATTAGCTATATTTTGTTGCGCATTCCGTGCAAAAATAAAACTAACCCACTGCGGTCCTCAATGGCTCGGATGATGGGAGAAAATGACGACTCTAATGTTCCCTCTTAAATATTTAAATGTATGTAATACTTTAAATTCATTAAACTATAACACCATTTGGCATAAAGGTCTCGAATCAACTGTAAATTATAACACAAATATACTTTATGCAATTCATCTCACTTTATTAACTAATGTCTTTACTGCTGACCTTCGATGATCCAGTTTAACCATACTAATAGGCAAAAATGACTTTAAATAAACATCACATTTGTGTTTCATTTTGTTGTTTTAATTGCTGAAGTATGAGTGTTGAACTTTCTTCTCCTGCGTCATATTCTTCTGTGAGAAAGGTTTATTTGTTTTTAGGTTTAAGGTTTTATTTCACTCTACTGTACAGGACTGAATCTGCATTTGCTTCAGCTTTAGGCTTATTCACCTTTACATTTGCCAAAAATAGAACTTTATCTTATTTATTTTTAAAACACACACACACACACACACACACACACACACACACAAAAGTAAGCCAGGTGAGAAAAAGTAACATTACTTTTCATGAAAAGTAACTAAGTAACGCAATTAGTTACTTTTTTTAGGGAGGAATGCAATATTGTAATGGATTACTTTTAAAAGTAAGTTTCCCCAACACTAATGATGCTTGACTATTAGTGAACTTCTAATTCAATGACCGTCTCCTTGGCAAACCCATTGTTTTTTAATGCACTACTCAATTTTGAGGCTATTTTTCTTCCATAACATGTCTTCTTTCAGACTAACGGAAAAAAACATCCAAAACACACATTTATGTGTTTAATACACTTTAGATTTCATACCTTTTCGCATGTTTTTTTCTCCTACGAGTCAGAAATTTCCACTTCAGCAGCTTTACATACACCAAACTTTATAGTGTTATTCTGAAGGTTTTTACAGAGGGGTTTGTTTATAAATAATGTGCCTAATTTACATTATTCATAAAAAAACTCTGGCTGTTGACAGCACAGTATATTCTGCTTTATGGAGTGATAAAATAGGGCATACAAAATCCCCTCAGTAAAAACCTTTAATATGTCCACAAAATGAAATAAGAAACTGGCTTTCTGTTCTGGAAATATCTGATAATGAGTGCATATTATATATATATATGCAATATATAATGCATATAATTGCATTATAAAACAAAACTATTGCCATAATATACTGTGATTAATCAACTGGGGAAGTATAGCAATATCAATTAGTTAAAATTTTACAGGCGAGTCTACTAACCTGTAGTGTTTTGCTTTAAAGCATGTAGAAATTATAGCAAATGGGCAATGCAAGCAAGTTGGAAATAACTGCAGAACAAATGCAATCAGCTATATATTTATGCTATTGTACTTTAAACACCACGAATATAAAGGTAATGTCCAGATCATGCCAAATGTACGTTCAGCAGGGATATATACAAGCCCATCCGGATCAACATTTAACAAGCACTCGTATCTCACTGCTGCCCTCTTGTGCCAGATACTGGAGCGTGAGAAACAACCAATGAAAGCCATGCAGCAAAAAAGCATGTTCCCATTAAAATCAACAATCATTACCTCACACAGACAGCCTCGTCCATTATAATAGGAATGACATGCTTTGTCACATCATTTGCGCTCAGTGTGTATTTAATATAAGCATGTTTACACTGAAAAAATGCCTGAGAAATTTTGTGGGATACAGCTAAATAGATTTAAATGAGATAAAATGTGCAACTTCATACTGAAAGTGAAGTGTCTGTTCCCACTGGCCTTTATTAGTAGAAGAAAGTATATTCATAATATTATGCACAGAACACAGAACTTTTTGCACGGAATT
Source organism: Rutilus rutilus (assembly GCF_951802725.1). Lineage (NCBI taxonomy): Eukaryota > Metazoa > Chordata > Actinopteri > Cypriniformes > Leuciscidae > Rutilus > Rutilus rutilus. The sequence goes on along the minus strand of NC_140220.1, from coordinate 3,192,908 downwards.
GATCAAAACAACATCAAAACGGCTGAGTGCAAAATAATTTTAAAGTTTATTTTAACACAGAAAGCCCAAAACAATTCATACAGTGAGCTACAAACATAAAAATAGCATGGCTAAATGAAACATGAAACCAAACAAACGAGCCGTGTCTGTTCTTCACGAGTGTTTCTCAGAGATAGTCGTCGTCCTCGGTCCAGGACGAATCGTCATCGCTGGGAAAATGGACCAGATGAAGCAGAGAGTCGTCGGAGAACATGGAGCTGTTTCCCTGAAAGAACGCGTCACTGCTGCTGCTGCTGCTGTCGCTGTCGTCGTTTATTACCACGACTGTTGGAGGGACGCTCGCTTTCTGCCCTGAGAACACAGTTTAGATGTTCAGTTTTTAGGTATGACCTTATAGCACCATTCGTAACTTGTAAGAGAACCTAAAGGGTTAGTTCACCCAAAAATGAAAATTCTGTCAGTAATTACTCTCCCTCATGTTGTTCAAACCCCGTAAGACTTTCGTTCATCTTCACAACACAAATTAAGATATTTTTGATGAGATCTGAGAGCTGTCTCACTCCTCCATAGGCTTCTCTGTAATTGAAACTTGCCGGCCCAGAAAAGTTAGTAAATACTAGGGGTGGAACGGTACATGTGTTCCTATTGAACCGAAACGGTACGGGCGTCACGGTGTAATGCAGAACTACTGTTAGATACGCGGGTTCTTTAGGGACACCTTATTATCTGTAGCCCCACCTGAGCTCTGAAGCTCTGTGGCTATAATGAACAGGCTGCGATGTAAAGATTGCAATGAGAGAGAGAGAGAGAGAGAGAGAGAGAGAGTGTGTGTGTGTGGGGCGCGGGCGCGATCGAACAGTGGAAACATAAAAACACACTCCGTCATTTTGTTTATACAGGACATCATTCAAACTGCAAAGTGTTTAAAAGTTACTGTTAAATTAAAATTTTAAGGAAAACAAATATATAAATCTGAAATGTAGCAAATTAATTTCCAAATCATTCAGGTACAATTATCAAACATATCAAGGTCTTTTTGTCTTTTTATTAATTTAATTAAACTAATTATATAAAACTATTGTCAGTGCACTACAAATAAAAACTAAAACACTAAACAAAACAAAAAAATCATTTATTTTCCTTTGGTGGTCCAGCCTGAGACACGCACAAGCCTTCTGCACTTCTGTTTTGCTTTTCCCTCCATTGTACCGAACCGTGATGTCTGAACCGAGGTATGAACCGAACCGTGACTTCTGTGTACCGGTCCACCCCTAGTAAATACATCGTTAAAACAGTCCAAGTGACTCCAGTGGCTCAACCTTAAGTTTATCAAGCGACGAGAATACTTTTTGTGCGCAAAAAACAAACAAAAATAATGACTTTATTCAACCATCTCTTCCCTTCCATGTCCTTCTCCTAAGCTGTTGATGTAGTGTAACAGCGCAGCGCTTCTGGGTTGTACGTCAGAATGAAGGCTCACTATTGGCCGACGCTGGTCATGTGTGTGATGCGTGTGATGCTGGCCAATAGTGAGTCTACGTTCTGACGTACAACCCAGAAGCGCTGCGCTGTTACACTACGTGAACTCACTCAGAGAAACACAGAAGAAAATCAAGAGTTGAATAAAGTCGACTGTTTCCCGAAACCGTATTGTCGCAGACTGGTCGTTCAACCACGTTGGTTAATGATGTCACGCAAGACTGGAGTAATGACTTCTTTTAATGAATCTGTTTGAGATTGAATTAACACTAGATGTTTTGTTATTAAATTACAGACATGGCATCTGAGGAATTTTTCTCATTTTTCTCAGTTATTTTGCTTTATTTCCAGATTCAATAATAGGTGTTCTTTAAGTGTTTATTTTATTCCACTTTATCTATTTGCATCTGTAGATTTTAATTATAATACATATCTCGTTAAAGGCGGTGAGTTTGAGTCAGAAATCTCCAATCCAGCAGCTTTACATTGTTTTTTTTTGTTTTTTTACAGAGGGGTTTGTTCATATATAACATTCACCTGATTTTATGCAGCATTAAAAAAAACAAAAAAAACAGGATGAAAATATTTTTGGAGGGGGGGGGGGGGGGGATCTGTTGACAGTATGTTCTCATTTATGAAGTGATAAAATGAGATGTACAAAATCCCCTCTGTAAAAACCTTTAACTCTAGAGTGTCAAGAAAACGAAACTTTGACATTTTGAAACTGGCTTTATCCACTGTTCAGTTCTGGAAATTTATGCAAAATCCTTCATATTTATTTAGATAATGCCTCATCTGCATATTTAAACATGACATCTCCGAAACCTTGCAATACATTTGTTTTGTTTTTGTTGCAAATTCTTAATGTGATCAATCAGCAGGGGAAGTACAGTGATTTCTACCAGTTAAAGGTGCATTGTGTAATATTTAGGAGGATCTGTTGACAGAAATGCAATATCATATACATAACTATGTGTTCAGTGGTGTATGAAGACCTTACTTAATGAACCGTTACGTTTTTATTACCTTAGAATGAGCCATTTCTATCTACACACACCGCCCTTACATCCACGTTTCTACGGTGGCCCTGAACGGACAAACGCGCTTCGTCACTATGTTGTTCTTCGTAAAAAGAAGCTATAGCTAAAGTCAGCGAATAAAACACTGACACAATGATGAACAGGTAACAATAATATTCGCGATAACATCGTTTTACTGAATAATTAAGTAAACCTAATTTCTTAATTTATCTTTGTAAAGAAACCTCATTGCTTAACTGGCTATTCTCTGCTGTCTCAGACGACGACATCACTTCCTGTCGGCCACCGTAACTTCTGTTGGGTGCAATTCACAGGATTTTAAAGAAACTCAGTACAAAATATATGTATATATATGTGTGTGTGCGTATGCATTTATTTACATTTATGCATTTGGCAGTCGCTTTTATTCAAAGCGACTCACATTTACATTTGTTAATGTTATGAACTACATTCTGATTTTGAGGATAACTGACAAAAAAATAACCTTGAGTAATTTAATAATAATTGAAAATGTGTCTCTGAAGAAAACACTGAGCATCGTTAGTTTGCTTCTGCCACTTGGTTTGATATTTTGTATCTAAAGCAACGAAATACAGACATTATTAAGTGTCCAAGTGTTTGAACTCTTCCATTGGAGTTTTTCTATAAAACACTCAACCTACCCTCTACACCAGGGCTATTCAAATAGCGGCCCGGGGGCAAATTTGGCCCGAATGAAATTTATTCTGGCCCGCGAAAAAAAGAGTAAAGATTCTAGAGCGGAGCAGGTCGTCTCCATGGTGACAAACACTCATTCTCGCTGATTCGATGTTCTCACGTTGCCCTATGACACATGCATCTAACATGGCGTTGTCCAAGACAAACCGCAAAGTTGACAGAGAAAATCGTAAATTTCAGAGTGAATGGACGGAGAAGTATTTATTTACTGTGCCAACTACGGCAAGCAAGCGAGGGACCGATAGACATGTGTGTTTACTGTGCAACGAATCAGTGGCTGTGGCCAAAGAATATAATGTGAAGAGACATTTTACTACAAAACATTCGTCTTTTTCTGCGCAATACCAAGAGGGCTCCGTGGAGCATATGAGCCAGATTATGTTAAAATGGCAAAAGCAAATCGTTGTCACTTCTCCCACCGAGTCACATACTCTCACTGATAAATAAGGTAAACTAAATAAGGAAAAAAATATTCTTGTTATTATTTAGTTTTCATCAAGAGTATGTTTACAGCACATAGTTAGCAGATTTGTACTTACTGTAGACTTGAAATGCTTTTTCTAGTTTTAAAATGTGTACTCACTGTCTGAAAGATATACTTCAGGGATATTTGAATGTTATTTCCCCAAATAAGATTTGATACTTGAAACTGCAGTTGCAGTTTTGCACTTATGACAGCTTTATTTTGATTGTTTGATTTATATATATATATATATATATATATATATATATATATATATATATATATATATATATATATATATATATATATATATATATAAGCTATTACTTATGTTTACTGTTTTAAGGATAAAAGCTATGTATATGTCTCAGTATTTGCAGTTTTGCACTTTGTTGTAGGCCTAATCAATACAAGTTGAATGTGTTGAAATAATAAAGGAAACCAAAAGAATAATGTACCTTATTTTATTTCATATATTATGTACCTTAGTATATAGTATATTTTCATTTCCTTTAGCTGATATCAATTTGTCCGTCCGGCCCTCACAAATTTTGGAATTTCCTAGTTTGGCCCCTCTGCAAATGTATTTGAATAGCCCTGCTCTACACCTACACACTTTTTGACACGAGTGAACTTTTATAGAAAAGAAAGTTTTGATCTTTCGATAAGTCAGTGTTCTTTCCCTGTCATTCCTTCATCCGATAAAGAGAAGCGAGCTAAAGTCAGCGAATAAAACACTGACACAATGATGACCAAGTAACAATAAAATTCGCAATAACATATAGTTTTACTGAATACAGGGTACCCCCAGGATCCTCCAACTTAAATTCAAGGCTTTTTAAGACCTTTTTAATACCATTTCAAATGAAATTCAATGCCAACTTCGTACCAATTCCGACAGAAGTATGAGGGGAAAATGTCAAATCTGTATACATTTTAAACCCTAAAAAATAATTATGTACAAGTAGACTATTTGAATTAAATAAAACATTTTATTAAAATTATCAGTCATATTTAATACATACGCGGCAGCGTTGTAGCGTGCACGTGTGTAGGCCAATGTTAATTTTGGCAGCCATTTTTGATTTAGTCTTACTCTTCATCTTCAGACGAAAATGCTTATTGGTCTTAGTCACATTTGAGTCATTCTGCCTTTCATAGTTTTAGTTGACGAAATGTGTTTGCATTTTTTGTCAACTTTTAGTCATTACTTTTAGTCAAACTGCATTTACTTTAATTTTGGTAACTATTTTATATGTAGTCTTTAGACAGAAAATGTCGTAATTATTCTCTCTAGGCCAATTCGATTAAGCTTATGAGAAATTAAAATTAAGCTAACAGGCTGTATTGACATTGCACTCTTTAGCAGTAGCACTTGTGCAATTCTTCATATCCCTTTTCCTTAGTTCTCCAATTTTTTAGAGTGCCGTACCCCCTCTCCTCCACGACTGCAGTCACATCTTTCCATTAAGGGACAATATTTGCCCCATTTAATCGATTTTTCCATTTCATTTTTCACCTTTATAATACTTTTAAAAATAAATAATGCTTTAAATAAAACAATGTTCAATAAATATTCAATGTTAAAAAACGTTTAATATTAATAAAAATATGATATTAAAATCGCCAGTAGGTGGCGGTAACTCATTGTCTTTGTCAAAGCCACAGATTTTGTTGCAAAATAGAGCAATAAGCCTGTTTAAAATTTAGTACATCACTTAATGTTACCCTTTTCTTTTCTTTTTTTACTGTTGTATAAAATCAATGTCACATTTGAAATCGTGTGGATAGTTGGGAAACATTGCATTCTTGCTCGCATAATGATCAACATTAAAAACACTGCTGTATATCAGCCTGCATTTTGATCGCAGATTTAGTCGCACAAACAGCGCAAGCGGCTCGTGACAGATCTTCTCAAATGAAGATCGCTGAACTCCAGCTTGTCTGTGTTTTCAGATCATCCGCGCTTCTTCAACAATGTAGAGAGAGCGCGCGTGGATGGTTGTGGCCAGATACTACTGAAAAGACCGGGTAGAAAACATGCTCTTTTAACAGAAAAGCTCTGATTAGTAACCATCGTAACGGGTGCGCGCGCTTTCGCGCGTTCTTCTATGACGTGAAGCGCGAGGTGCACTCAACCTTACGCGACTAATTTTTAATTAGTCTACATTAGTAACAGCTAATTTTGTTACGGTATGAATTTAATCATAGAAAAGGCAAACAAAAATTAAGACCTTTGTAACGAAATTCAAGACTTTGTATACCAAATTCAAGGCTTTTAAGGCCTTAATTTGAGATTATCAAATTTAAGACTTTTTCAATGCTTTTAAGACCCCGCGGGTACCCTGTGAATAATTAAAGGGGTGGTTGATTATGATTTCACTTTTCTAACTTTAGTTAGTGTGTAATGTTGCTGTTTGAGCATAAACAACATCTGCAAAGTTACAACGCTCAAAGTTCAAAGCAAAGGGAGATATTTGGTTTTAAAGAAATTGCTTTTTAAGGACTACAACAAACGGCTGGTAGAGACTACACCACATTCCTCCCGGGTTAGTGACATCACCAACCCTAGAATTTACATAAACCCCGCCCTCAGGAAATCATTTTATAGATTATCAAGACAGAATATGCTAATCAATGACTAGAAGATAACTACACATAAGCTACATAAATTCATCAACTAACCATTCAGAAATGTCCTGTTGCTTCTACATGTTGTTACTTCTTCTTGAGTCTCTCCATCATTGTCCGAATCCGGTTTGAACATAAAAAGCTAAAAGTTTTAGAAATTTTCAGTGCATGTCTGTTTGAGTGCAGCTGTTGTAGCTCCGCCCCCTGTGCCGGGAGCAGCAGCTCATTTGTATTTAAAGGGACAGACACAAAAACGGTGCGTTTTTGCTCACCCTAAAAAGTGACAACTTTAACATGCTGTATAAAATATCTGTGGGGTATTTTGAGCTAAAACTTCACACACACACTCTGGGGACATCAAATACTTATTTTACATCTTGTGAAAAGGGCATTATACCACCCCTTTAAGTAAACCTAATTTCTTAATTTATCTTTGTAAAGAAACCTCATTGCTTAACTGGCTACTCTCTGCTGTCTCAGACGACCGGCCACCGTAACTTCTGGCTGAGTGCAATTCGCAACCTCACCACTAGATGCCGCTAAAATTACACAGTGCACCTTTAAATGTTTTAACCGATTCACCTGCGGTTTCTTGCCTTAACTTCTCAAAGACTCGCATCAGACAGAAGACGTGGTGATGTCACGCACCTCTCACCTTTCCGCTCATTGATGAGCCCCAGGCGTCTCTCTCTCATGTCGGCGCTCAGGTTCTCCACCATGCGGTCGATGCAGTTGTCCAGGACCAGAGAGCGCGTCTGAGACGTGATGGTCTGCCAGCACATGGGACACTTATCCTTGCGTTTGCGCCACTCTCGGATACAGTGCTGACAGAAGCTGTGGGCGCAGTTCAGCGTCACCGCCTGAGGGGGTCACAGAGGTCAAAGTTCAAGAGGATTGTGTCCTGCACAGTCCATCGGTCACTTCAACATCACTGAACTTAAGCTGGTGACGCTATTTTATTCTGGAAACAAACTTTGTTGCATTATTTTCCTGTTATCTCTGTAAAGCTGCTTTGAAACAATCGGTGTTGTAAAAGCGCTATAAAAATAAAGGTGACTAAACTTACCGTCTGATGCACATTGTGCAAAATACAGGAAATTAATTGCAAAAAGTACATATGTGACCCTGGATCACAAAACCAGTCACATGTCACACGGGTATATTTGTGGCAATAGCCAACAATACATTATATGGGTCAAAATTATCGATTTTTCTTTTATGCCAAAAATCATTAGGATATTAAGTAAAGATCATGTTCCATGAAGATATTTTGTAAATTTCCTACTGTAAATATATAAAACATTTATTTTTGTGAGTGAATGCAGCACAATCGTGAATATAAATGGACAACTTTAAAGGTGATTTTCTCAATGTTTCGATTTTTTTGCACCCTCAGATTCCAGATTTTCAATAGTTTTAGTATTTATTATTATTTTTTTTTAATATTTGGCCAAATGTTGTCCTATCCTAACAAACCACACATCAATGGAACGCTTATTTATTCAGCTTTCATATGATGTATGAATCTCAATTTCAAAAAAGTGACCCATGTGACCGGCTTTGTGGTCCAGGGTCACATTTGTACACCTAGTCTATTCTTGTGGCATAACGTTAGACAAATCCTAAAAATGGCATTTAAAAACAAAATCTGTGATCTCACTTAGAATAAGTCTCGAAATATTGCAGGCATTATGCCGATATCTAAAGCCTGACTATGTGAGATGGCCAACACTGGAGAAATGATGATGGAAATTCAGCTTTTCATCACAGGAATAAATAACATTTTAAATGATATTGAAATAGAAATCACTTATTTTAATCTTTAATAATATTTCACTGTTTTTACTGTATTTTTGATCAAATATATGCAGCCTTGGTGAGCAGAAGAGACTTCTTTCAAACATTTAAAAAAATCTTAACGACTTTTGAACGGTGGTATTTGGACACTTTAGCCACAGTATTATGTATTTGCATTAAAAAACAAAATATCAAAACAAGCAGGACTTATTTTAAAGAAACTCAGCACTATATATATATATATATATACAGACAGTATGCATATGTGTGTGTGCGTATGCATTTATTTACATTTATGCATTTGGCAGTCTCTTTTATTCACATTTACATTACACTTGTTAATGTTATGAACTACATTCTGATTTTGAGGATAACTGACAAAAAAATAACCTTGAGTCATTTAATAATCACTGAAAGGGTGTCTCTAAAGAAAACATTGAGCATCATTAGTTTGCTTCTGCCACTTGGTTTGATATTTTGTATTTAATGCAATGAAATACAGACATTTTTAAGTGTCCAAAAGTGTCCAAGAGTTTGAACTCTTCCACTGGAGTTTTTCTATAAAACACTCAACCTACACTCTACACCTACACACTTTTTGACCCGAGTGAACTTTTATAGAAAAGAAAGTTTTGATCTTTTAATAAGTCAGTGTTCTTTCCCTGTCATTCCTTCATCCGATCACATGATCTTCTTTACATCATGGTGTTTTTTGTGTGTGTGCGTTTTTACCTCAATGAAGAGCTCTGAACAAATGCTGCATTGCAGTTCACTCTCTAGCACTTCAGTCATCTGTGTGACCACTTCTTCTTTCTGAGCTTTGGCCTTCTCTTTCTCTTCCTGTGGGAGGAAGTCAAATTATTGCACAGAAAATGGTATTTTTACTTACTTTTTAGGCATTATGTAATCAATCGCTTCACTTCCACAAAATCTGGTCACCGGTCACTCATTTTAGCCTGTGCAAAGGTTTGTTTGCATGACATGATCTTTAAAAAGTTTCAACTGGCTTTCATTAACAGGGAAAGAACGGCTAGGAAACTCATCACAAACTGACCTTTGAGTTTTACAGAAAAATAACATATATTTTATTGTCCATGCCATTAAAAAAATCACACTGTGCTCGTGGTCATGCTCAACTTTCCCATGATTACCTTTGTAACTTCCAGCTCCTTATCTTTGGCTTGAAGAGCTTCCTTGAATCCTTCCCGAGCGTGTTTGAGTTCCTCAATAACTTTCCGGTGCTGTTCAAGTAAAGGAAGACGTTAGGCTATATATATATATATAAAACATTGCGTTTAAACATTAAATATTGCAGTGCAATAGTGCAGTTACCTCTTTTAATGCGTCCTCAAGTTGTTTTTTCAAGCCCACCTCATTCTGTTGTGCTTTTTCAGTCTAAGGGGGTAAACAACATATACGATGTCAACACACAGATGGCTTTATATTATGAGCTGGAGCCTATCCTTATGTAATAAATTAGATGTAAACAATGTTATTTTTATTGGTGGATCATCCGAGAAACAAGAGATGTGTCATTTTCCTCGTGCTCCAGACTGTGGTTTATCTCAGGACCGTTTGTCCGGGCTGTGAATTACAGGTAATAATGATATGTGACCCTGGATCACAAAACCAGTCACATGTCGCACGGGTATATCTGTGGCAATAGCCAACAATACATTGTATGGGTCAAAATTATCGATTTTTGTTTTATGCCAAAAATCATTAGGATATTGAGTCAAGATCATGTTCCATGAAGATATTTTGTAAATTTCCTACCGTAAATATATAAAACATTTATTGTTGTGAGTGAATGCAGCACAATCGTGAACATAAATGCACAACTTTAAAGACGATTTTCTCAATGTTTCAATTTTTTGCACCCTCAGATTCCAGATTTTCTAATATTGTCCTATCCTAACAAACCACACATCAATGGAAAGCTTATTTATTCAGCTTTCAGATGATGTATAAATCTCAATTTGAAATTTTTAAATTGAAATTAACACAGGGTTCGTACAGACACTGTAAGATGAAATTCCAGGACTTTCAAGGACTTTCAAGGACTTTTCAAGCACTACTTTTTTGGTTTTCAAGGACAACAATCAGAGATCTCACTTATCAAAAACATGATACACTGAAAGCTGTATCATATACTTGAGTAATCATATGATCTGAGCAATATCACGCTCATATCATAGCCATGTGAAATGGCTCTATATCAATATCAGATGGGTGTGAAAATATTATTTTATCAATACAATTAACTATTTTCTATTGGTTTCCAGTAATTCAAGAATATTTTCAGAAATATGGCTGTTTTCAAGTGTTTTTCCCAAGACTTCAATTTCAAAAAGTCAAATCCAAGTACTATAAGCGCATTGAACGAACCCCGTTAACAGCACATTTTTATTTTTGGGTGAACTATCCCTTTAACAACAGCAACACCAGTCAACACCGCAACTTTGATTGGATTGTATAATTCCACATAAGGAAAACTTCCTTTGGTCAAGCTGTTCTTTCATTCAGAGCATCACATCCGTGGAATCTGTACCACAATCAATCAGAGAGAACGCTCATCAACTCATTTAAGCATCATTTTAAGAAATGGCTTCTTCATAATCAACAATGTGAACATTAATGCAGCTTCCTCTATTATTACTATTAATAACTTCATTAAAATGAGTATTATTTAACTCATAACAATATATATTTTTTAAATATACATATATATACACACACACACGTCTTTTCTTATTGTTACATATAGCCTATATCGTCTTTTTATATAATGTGTTTAACTGTATTTTACAAGTTCTAGTTCTATTATTGTTGTTATTGTTGTACCCTCTTGTCTAGTTTTCGGCCTTATAACATCTGGCAAAGGGACTTCTGATGAAAACTAGCCTTCGGGCTAATTTGGGTACATTTACATTCATGAATTCCCTTCTCTAAATAAACAGTAATGCTGCTTCCTCTATTATTAGTATTAATAACGTCATTAAAATTAGTATTATTTAACTCATAAAGACCACAGACTCAGTGTAATCACCATGGGAAAATCTCAGAGTAAAACTGGGAGTTGTGAAAAATATGATACACCGGTGTTTTGCCAGATGAGAAGTTTATCTGTGTATCATCTTTTTACTCTTTTAATTCATTTTATAACTGTATCATATATCTCTTAATTGCTTTTATACCTGTTTTAACTCTCCTTGCTTTTATTTTGTGATTATTTTAATTCCTTTCTGTAAAGCACTTTAAATTGCCATAGTGTATGAAATGTGCTATATGAATAAACTTGCCTTGCCTTGCAACTAATATATATACACATACAGTACCAGTCAAAAGTTTGGAAACATTACTATTTTTAATGCTTTTGAAAGAAGTCTCTTATGCTCATCAAGCCTGCAGTTAAAAAAAAAAAAAAAAAAAAAAAAAAAACAGTAATATTATGAAATATTATTACAATTTAAAATAATGGTTCTCTTTTTTAATATACTTTAAAATGTAATTTATTTTTGTGATGCAAAGCTGAATTTTCATCAGCAAGTACTCCAGTCTTTGGTGTCTTATGATCCTTCAGAAATCATTCTAATATGATGATTTATGATCAATGTTGGAAACAGTTGTGCTGCTTAATATTTTTTTATAACCTGAGATACTTTTTTCAGGATTATTTGATGAATAAAAAGTTAAAAAGAACTGTATTTATTTAGAATAGAAATCTTTTGTAACAATATACACTACCGTTCAAAAGTTTGGGAACGATAACTATTTTTTTTTTAAAGAAATTAGTACTTTAATTCAACAAGAATGCGTTAAATTGATAAAAGGTGATGGTAACGATTTATATTGTTAGAAATGCTTTTGTTTTGAATAAATGCTGTTTTTATGAATAAATGCTGTTAATGTTTTACTCATCAATGAATCCTGAAAAAAGTATTCCAAAAAAATATATTAAACAGCACAACTGTTTCCATCATTGATAATAACTGAGTATCAAATTATCATATTAGAATGATTTCTGAAGGATCATAAGACACCAAAGACTGGAGTACTTGCTGATGAAAATTCAGCTTTGCATCACAAAAATAAATTACATTTTAAAGTATATTAAAAAAGAGAACCATTATTTTAAATTGTAATAATATTTCATAATATTACTGTTTTTTTTTTTTTTAACTGCAGGCTTGATGAGCATAAGAGACTTCTTGCAAAAGCATTAAAAATAGTAATGTTTCCAAACTTTTGACTGGTACTGTACATAATACATATGAAGAGTTCAGATGCAAAAGCCTCTACGTGCCATCTGAAATTTTCTTCTAGAATGTTCTTTTTTAGCAAGCTCATATATTGAAGTTCAGTAATTACACTTAAATGGCAATGAAAATTACTTATTAGTTGTCATTTAAGTGAAATTACTGAACTTCAATATATGAGCTTGATAGAAATGATCATTCTAGAAGAAAATTTCAGATGGCACTTAAAGAGGCTTTTGCATCTGAACTCTTCATATATACATATACACTGTTACGCTCCACGCGTATTTGTGTTCTATTTTTATGAAACTGTGCCCTTTAGTGCACATCGCACGTGTTGGTGGTTGTGCTCATTGTCTTCTCTTTGTTCTAGCCCACACTCTTTGCTCACAGGATGCTGTGATTGGCCAAATCAGACGTCAATCATCATTGAGGCGGCGTTTGAGATCTAATCAGCGGCTGATCAGCTGGTTCAAAAGGACGGCGTGTTCATTCATGCTTTAGTCTGTTTTTGTGCCGGTCTTTGGCTGGCTGTCTGTCTGTCTGTCTCGATTGCGAATTGAGCTCGTTGTAGCGGAATGAGATTGCTTTAGTTTGAGCTCGTTGTAGCGGAATGAGTTTCTGTACCTGTCCGTATTCTGAGTGGTGTGCTAGGTGCTCTGATATTTTGTGATGTGTTGTCTATTACTTTTTCATTTGCTATGAGACCTTAACTTACAGCTGGAACAGCGGGAAGAGAATGTAGGTTAGTATATCGCGATATACATCCCACTTAGCAACTGATTGTCTAGACACACTAGGTAAGAAGTAGCGCCACTTAATGTATGTTCTGTTTTATTAGTTAGGTAGATACGGTGCCGGACGCACTGAAGATTTCGGTTTCCTTTTCGCATTTTCCTTTGGTTAGTTAGGATTAGCTTTAGGGTTGTTTTGTTATCTTCTGTTCTTTTCTTTGGCGCTTACTTTCGTTCTGTTCCCATTATATTGCTTGTTTGTTTATTTGTTTATATCTTTATACCATGTAGAGGTCGACCGATTGATCGGTCGGCCGATTGATCGGCCGATTTTTTGCATTTTTAACATAATCGGCATCGGCCAATATCCAAGTGTATCAAGCCGATTATTAGGCAGGCGCATCTGTGGGCAGCCTAGTGTTGTTGTTGTGGAACACGCGTTCGACGCATGCTGCGCCTAGAGTCATTCTCCAGCAGAGTGAGCAGACCTTATCCAGTGCTTAAGGAAGGAGCTAAGTTCCTTGGAGAAAACTCCTTTATATTTAATTAAAAACTTTTGATATGTTACTGCCAACTTAGAGAAAAAACATGAATAGGCGACATGACGTTCGGCTACTTTGAAATTGATAGCGTAGTTGAGGTTGCATTAGCACAGCAGAAGGGTTGCGATCATGTCACAATAAGTAAGCAAGAATTTACAGACAGTGAATCTGAGACTTTTATTTGTTCTGTTTGTGTGTCTTATATTTGAGAGGGTTGTCACTCAATGCAGAGAAGTAAGTAATAAAAAAAAGAGACCAACTATATGCTAGTGAAGGACTGGCTTTGCTTTGCTAGGGTTGGGTAGCTACAGACAGACCCAGTGCTAATACGGCACTGGTGCCTTAACGACCGTTATTTACCGGACCGAATATCAACGCGCATTTCTGTGCTTCATATCAGTGCTACTGTTATGCCTGTGCTTCTCTTGGATGCTCTGAAAACGGACGTTAGAATAACAGAAACATCGCTTCGCTGCACTTGACACTAGTCAGCAGTTAACTTTAACATTCCGTTAGCTAGCTGGATTAAACACGGTTAAAATGCTGGCCAAACAGTAGTGTAATGTGTGACTGTATTTCACTGTAGACTAGGGGTGGAACGGTACATGTATTCGTATTGAACCGAAACGGTACAGGCGTCACGGTTCGGTGTATAAATTTCCACGGAGAATACACGCTATAAAAATAAATAAAAGTCGCGTGCAAAGTAATGCGGAACTACTGTTAGATACGCGGGTTCTTTAGGGACACCTAATCTGTAGCTCCGCTTTAGCTCCGGCTGCGATGTAAAGATTGCAATGCGTTGTGTGTGTGTGTGTGTGAGAGAGAGAGAGAGAGAGAGAGAGGCGCGGGTGCGATCGAGATCGAAAAGTCGCGTGAGTTTAAAGTCGCAAAGTGTTTACTTATATTTGTGTGCAAACGCGCGCGTGCATGTGTGTGGGGCGCGATCGAACAGTGGAAACATAAAAACATACTCCGTCATTTTGTTTATCAGGACATCATTCAAACTGCAAAGTGTTTAAGTTACTGTTAATTCAAATGTTAAGGAAAACAAATATATTAATCTGAAATGTAGCAAATTAATTTTCAATTCATTCAGGTACAATTACCAAACATATCTCAAGGTCTTTTTGTCTTTTGTACAAGTGCAGATTGGTAAAGTGTTCAATAAATGTTTTTGTTGAGAAATCTTGTCTATCTTAAGAAATTATTTGTGTTACATTTTATCTTTCAAATAGAGGTTAAAAACAAGCACATAATCGGCCAAATATCGGCCAAAATAAATCGGCAGCATTTATCGGCCATCGGCCGACCCGGATTTCAAAAGATCGGCATCGGCATCGGCCTGAAAAAAACCATATCGGTCGACCTCTAATACCATGTATATAGCGCACCTCCATTATCTTACTGGAACTATTGGCTACGGCTTTGTGTCTGAATAAATGTCCAGTATTTCTCTCTCTAACTGCGATTGTCTGTCATGTTATTTCACCCCACCTCACAGTTAGTAGCACGTCAGTATATAAATGTTATGGTACCTTCCCTGGACGTTAAAAGTTCGTAACATTAAATGGGGGCTCGTCCGGGATCGATAATAATATTTTAATCCTGTTTGGGATTGTAGTATTTATAATTTTTCCCGAGATACTGATTGCTGCTGTTGTGAGGGGTGAAATGCTCATGTTCAGGTATTTTCTTTGTAGAGATTTAGCGTTCGTGAGGCAGTGATTAGCGGATGGGCTGGTTGATTATTTGGTTAGTGATCTTGACAGGAGTAAGTATGGCTGATTTCGATTTGAATACTTTTGTTAGTGCACCTACGGTAGAGCAACTTAATAAGTGTAGGAAAGACGATTTGCTGTGTATCGCTGCTCACTTCCAGATTGCTGTCTCGAAGCAGCGGCTGAAAAAGGAAATTAGGTCTGCTGTATCCCAAAGGTTGGTGGAATTGGGTGTGTTAGAGTTGCATACAGTTGTCGGTGAAAGTTTCCTTGGTGCTAACGGTTGCCCTAGTGAGGAGGAGGAAGGTGGAATGGCTGAGGTGGAGGGGTCCGAGACCAAGGCTGTTCTACCGCCCTTCGAACCTTTTACGCCGGGCTCGGTTGAGTCTGGTGGAGGTGACGTGCGACTGAAGGTCCGCATAGCGCGACTCCAGATGGAGGCACGCGAACGGGCAGAAAACCGTCGGGCTGAAATGGAATTCCGACTTGAAGTTCGAAGACTCGAAATTGAGTCGGGGACGCAGATAAAGCTGCGTGAACTTGAGTTGAATGCAAGCAAAGTGACACCTGATCCAGCTTCGCAACCCTCACAACCCGCTGATGTTGGTGTGGGGGGGACCACCTTTGAGGTAAGCAGACATA
Source organism: Rutilus rutilus (assembly GCF_951802725.1). Taxonomy (NCBI): domain Eukaryota; kingdom Metazoa; phylum Chordata; class Actinopteri; order Cypriniformes; family Leuciscidae; genus Rutilus; species Rutilus rutilus. Next base: position 3,176,883 of record NC_140220.1, on the reverse strand, counting down.
TTTCACTTGTGCCGCAGTTTCGAGAAACAGAGATTGATTCATACTTCAATGTGTTTGAGCGAATTGCGTCTACTCTTCAGTGGCCTAGAGAAGTCTGGTCGTTACTGCTACAGTGCAAGCTAACTGGCAAAGCTCAAGATGTGTGTGCTACATTATCTTTGGAGGATAGCGTGGATTACGAAGCAGTAAAAGCTGCCATTTTACGCGCTTATGAGCTAGTACCCGAAGCTTACAGGCAACGGTTTAGAAGCCATAGAAGAAATTCCAGTCAAACCTACGTTGAATTTGCAAGAGAGAAAGGTATTCTATTTGATAAATGGTGTACATCGAGCAAGGTACATGATGTCAAAGATATGAGAGAGTTAATTCTCTTAGAGGAGTTTAAGACTTGTTTATCTGAGCGTGTGGTCGTTTATTTAAATGAGCAAAAAGTGATGTCTTTAGCTCAAGCTTCTGTCCTTGCTGATGAATTTACATTGACGCATAAAAATGTGTTTAGTTCTGTGCGTGTTGAGAAAGCTGTGTCTTTCCCAGCGAATTCGAGTAGTTCGTCACGTCCGAAATTAGTTAGTATGAATACGGATCGAGAATGTTTCTATTGCCACAAAGTTGGTCATTTAATTGCTGATTGTGCTGTGCTGAAACGAAAGCAGTTAAATTCAGTTCCTAAAAGTGCTGGTTTTGTTAAACTAGTTAGTTCTACTAAGACTGAGCGTAGTGACAAGCCTGATCCGAGTTACACACCTTTTCTACTGGAAGGGTTAATTTCCATTACGGGAAATTCTGAGGAGCAGATTTGTGTGAAGATGTTGCGTGATACCGGAGCGATGCAATCTTTTATTAGCGCAGATGTACTGACGTTTTCTGAGCAAACTTATTGCGGCAGCGATGTGCTAGTACAGGGGATTGAGATGGGTCTTGTCCGAGTTCCACTGCACCAGATTCATTTGAAGTCAGCATTGTGCACAGGTTTCGTGAAAGTAGCTGTTCGTGAGAAGTTACCTGTTAGTGGAGTACAATTTATTCTTGGTAATGATTTAGCCGGTGGGAAAGTCATGCCCTTGCTAGAAGTTGTTGATAGTCCAGTCGCGTCAGATCAGCCTGATGAACTGTTGAGGTGTTATCCTGACACTTTTCCAGTTTGTGTAGTGACGCGATCTCAGAGTCAGAAGATAGATGCCGAAGATTTGACTACATCTTTTATGGCACCTGTTTTTATGAATGATGTTTTATCTGATGAGAGTAAAACTGTTGAGAAATCACTCGTTCCGAGTTCTTTAAACATAAATTTGAGCGTGACGCGCGAGAGCCTTATCTCTGCTCAAAAGGAGGATAGCAGCCTTCAAAAGTGTTTCGTTGCTGCTGTTTCTTTTAAGAAAGCTCAAGAGAGAAAAGTTGCATACTATGTGGAGAACGGTTTACTGATGCGTAGGTGGTGCCTTAATTTTGCGGATGATTTTGAATGTGGTAGTGTGTATCAGATTGTGATTCCTTCTTGTTACCGACAGCAAGTTCTATCTTTAGCTCATGATCATGATTGGTCAGGACATCTAGGAATAAAGAAAACTTATGATCGTGTTCTGAGGCATTTCTTTTGGCCTAGATTGAAGACTGATGTCACACAGTTTTGTCGCACCTGCCGCACCTGTCAGATTACTGGCAAGCCGAATCAAGTTATTCCGCGTGTCCCACTTGTTCCTATTCCAGTGATAGGAGAACCTTTCGAGCATGTCATTGTCGACTGTGTTGGTCCTTTGCCGAAGTCTAAGTCTGGTAATCAGTTTTTGCTGACGATAATGTGTACTGCGACAAGATTCCCGGAAGCGATTCCGTTGAGGAAGATTACCGCACCTGTTGTAACTAGAGCACTTCTGAAATTCTTTTCTACGTTTGGTTTACCCAAAGTGGTGCAATCAGATCAAGGCACTAACTTTCTTTCAAAAATATTTACTCAGGTATTGTCCAGCTTAAATATATCTCATAGAGTGTCGAGTGCTTATCACGCTGAAAGCCAGGGGGCGCTCGAGCGTTTTCACCAAACTCTGAAGGCAATGCTCAGGAAATATTGTATGGATACGGGTAAAGAATGGGATGAGGGTGTGCCGTTACTTTTGTTTGCTGTTCGTGAAGCAGTTCAAGAAAGCCTTGGTTTCAGCCCTGCTGAATTAGTTTTTGGACACACTGTTAGAGGACCCTTGAAGATGTTGAAAGAGAATTTGTTATCTGGTGATACTAGTCCTAAAGTGAATGTGTTAGACTATGTGAGTAGATTCCGTGAACGCTTACATAAAGCCTGTTCAGTGGCAAGAGAGTCACTTGAAGTGGCACAGAAGAAAATGAAGAGTCATTACGACCGTAAGTCTGTACCACGTTCCTTTGGTAAGGGTGATTCAGTGTTGGTATTGTTACCTATGGTAGGTTCTGCATTATCAGCACGATTCTCTGGACCTTATACGGTGGTTAACAAACTTAGTAACACAGATTATGTAATTGAGACTCCTGATAGAAAACGAAAGACTCGTGTATGTCATGTGAAACGAGAAATTATGAGGAATGAGGTTGAGTATCTGTTAGAGCATGGATACCTCTAATTTCAGATGGCACTTAAGAGGCTTCAAGACTGCAGGCTTGATGAGCATAAGAGACTTCTTGCAAAAGCATTAAAAATAGTAATGTTTCCAAACTTTTGACTGGTACTGTACATAATACATATGAAGAGTTCAGATGCAAAAGCCTCTACGTGCCATCTGAAATTTTCTTCTAGAATGTTCTTTTTTAGCAAGCTCATATATTGAAGTTCAGTAATTACACTTAAATGGCAATGAAAATTACTTATTAGTTGTCATTTAAGTGAAATTACTGAACTTCAATATATGAGCTTGATAGAAATGATCATTCTAGAAGAAAATTTCAGATGGCACTTAAGAGGCTTTTGCATCTGAACTCTTCATATATACATATACACATACATATATATATATACTTCTTTTTTTAATGTGTTTAATTGTATTTTATATAGTTGTTTACAAGTTCTAGTTCTATTATTGTTGTACCCTCTTGTCTAGTTTTAGGCCTAATAACATCTGGCAAATAGCCTAGAAATCTAGACGCACCCTAGCGGCAGCTTCCGGGGTCGTCTAGCAACTCTCCGTTGACTTTTTGAGCTGGAAAAACCAAACTCAGGTCAGGCCAATCACATCGTGTATAGAGTCGGTGGGCGGGCTTAACCTAACGACGACAGAGTTGCGACGGTTCCGTGTGAATTACTTGAAAACAAAGAATGGCTGATGACGAACAGCGGTCTTTCGAGTCAGCTTTGGCCGCGAGTCGCGACTCTGGAGGACTTGGAGTTTAGCTTTTCTTTGAGAAAAGAACAAAGAACGGCACTTAAGCCATTCTTAAAAACGGAAGATGTGTTCGTAGTTTTGCCGGCCAGATATGGCACAAGTTGAATCTATCAACTAACGTTGGCTCCGCTGGTGGGGAAACGCTCTGGTTGGTTGAAGCGCTGTCCTATTGCGTGCCGAGGGAATATGAAAGACAGCCGTTTATCCCGCCCCTCGGATTGAGCCGTGTCTATGGTGAGTTGCCAGACCTAACATCTTGATCAGGCTATCTGGCAAAGGGACTTCCGATGAAAACTAGCTTTCGGGCTAATTTGGGTACATTTACATTCATGAATGTTGATTAATATACACTGTCCCTTCTCTAAATAAAAAAAAACACATTTTCTAATCTCACATAGCATTTAGGATGGATAGTATGGACACTGAGATTGACGTTGGTGTTTGGAGGCTCACCTCCAGGCGCCGCTCCTCCTCACAGAAGGATTTCTCCAGACACTCGATGCGTTTGAGCGCCTGCTCCTTCTGCGACCTCAGCTGACCCCGCAACCTCTCCAGCTGCCTCTGCAGGTCCTGCATCTCCCGCTCTCTCTCCGGCGTCTGATCCCGAAGCCGCTCCAGCTCCGCCGCGCGCTTCTGCGTGTCTCCGACGCGACTCTTCAGGACCATCAGGCTCTTGCTGTAGCGGTGAACGCTAGCTAGCTGCTGACTGCTCTCAGTGCTAGCGCTCGAGCTGCTTCCCGCCGCATCACCGCATCGGTCCTCCTCAAGAGGTTTAGAGGAAAACTTCGCAGTGTCCCGGCGTTCCCCGGACGGGCAGGGCTGTGCACGTGACTTATCCGAACCGGAGCATCGGTACAGCTTGGATTTGGACTGATTCGTGGGAGACGGCTCCGACTCGTCGTCTCCTCCATCCAACTTCCTCTTAGAGTTTTTCAGTTTTTGGCCTAAGGGAGCGGCGCCAGATTCTTTGTCCAGATTCCCAGACAAGAACGATTTGACCTCGTTGTAGCTCTTCTGTACGAGGGTGTAGTCGAACTCCACAGGGTTGCCGTCGAGAGGGACGCCGAGTCGCACAGAGTCTCCCTGATGGAGCAAGTAGGGATTGGCTGGAGGAATCCGGCTCCCGTTCACCCACACGCCGTTCAGACTCTGGGTATAAAGACAAACAAAAGAAGTCAGACATATTTAAATAAAAAAAAAACATATAAGCACACTTACAGTTCTTTTTTATTATTATATAGATAACACCAGTGTTTTTTAGTATAATTTATTATTATTTATTAATATTTTTTCAGTTTTCATTTAAATTGTAAAAAAGTTTGTGCTTTTCTCATATTTATTACTTTTTTTACATTTCTATTTAGCCTTAATAATTTTTTACAATATTTTAGTATCATTTATATGCTATAACAGATTGAATTAGCTTTTACTTTTCCAGTTTTTATTTTAATTCGAGTCCGTATTAGTAATTTTGGTATGTGCGTTTGTCATTTTTATTAGATTTTATTTAGATAATTATATTTAGCTTTGTTTTAATTTTATTTCTGATTCATATATACACATGACACCAGTGTTATTTAAGTATTATCTATACACTATAATATTATGCATTAATATTTTTTAATTCGCTTTTTAATACTTTCAGTTTTCATTTTAGTCTAAGTTTTATTAATTTTGCCATGTATTTTTGTCACTTTCATTAGTGTTATTTACATTTAGATGGCACTACTGTTATTTTAGTATTTATAAACCATTATAGTATTTATTAATATTTTGAATTACCTTTTACTTTTTATATATATATATATATATATATATATATGGAATAATTGACTGTGGTAATGTTACACTTCAGGTGTGCATTATTTTTCAATAATTTTCAAGGCATTTATCAGGTTTTTGTCATTAAAAAGCTCTTGTGTGTGGGACTAATTTCTTATGCATTTAATCCCACGCCTCCATTGCTAATTACAAAACATAATTTTAGAGCTAGTAACGGAGACTTGAGCCACTGATAGTAGACTAATGCAGTTATTAGAGAGAGAGAGAGAGAGATCTGCTTCAAAAACAGCGCCGTTATTACCTCACTAGTGAGAAATGCCATGTAGCTTTTAAGTTGTGTGAGTGTGTGTCCGTACTGACTGAGTGTGTGTGTGTTTGAGCAGGAGAGAGAGAGAGAGAGTATGTGCTTTCTGTACATAAAACTTTATTGGAAATAATGTGTCATTTTTATCCTATTGTTTACTATATTTATTTTCCTGGTCAGTGTTGTTGTGGGTTCTGGTTCTTCTGCTGTTGTCGGCTGTAAGGACATTTGACATCACTGAAATCGTTTGGCGAAGTGATATGGAACTGTAAAGTGGTCAAAAATCTGCCTGGAACTACTTTAATTGTGAGTTTCCCTGAAAATAATTACACACCTTAGAACATTCGTCAACCAATCAGACTCAAGCATTCAACAGCCCCGTAGTATAAATGTAGGTAATGTATTTTTCTTTCAGTGTTGTTTCAGAGCCCATAAGGCCCATCAAATGCTAGAATGGACAGTCAGACTCATACTACACCTTATTGTCCGTCACTGTCCACCGTCCGTCATCGTTGTGCTTGAAGACACAGTGATTTCTGGATATCATCAGTGGACAGCTGGCTGACAGAATCTGATGGGTCACATTCAGACCACGACCAACAGTAACCTGAGCAAAAACACACAGGAGAGCAATAAGCAAGCATACATGTACATCATGAAATCATATTAGAGCCATTAACCTATGACTAGCAGCTTTGTTTCATAAATTGCCTACAGTTTGAGTTAAACTGGACATAATTCACACTTGTAAAATGTTGTTTTGACTCCATCATCAATGGTGTTCACTGTTCAGTGTTGTTTTTATTTGGATAGTATCCGGCTAACTCACAGCTAGTAAGGCTTAATTTAGCCTTAGAAATCGCCATGTGAAACTGAGTATCTGAATATAAATAAATACATATATATTAATGCTGTTTGTTCTGTGAACATGCACCTCAGAGTCCTCGGATAGATGCAGCCAGTCACAGTCTCTCCCCACGCGCTGTAAACACCATATTTTGTCTTTTTCAGAACTCTCTTCCTCGGTGTTTAAGGAAGGAGGTTCTTCAGTCTTTTCCATCATTCCTGCGCCATTAATTAAATTGAAATTATGTTGTTTTTATTGTGTGTTGTTGTTGCCCGCCACATACCGCCATGAAGCTGCAAGAGTTTCTCACAAGACCACAGCGCTTCCACTCCACGCTTCTGAGCGAGTCACGTGACGCCAAGCGGACACTCTGATTGGCTGCAGGGTTTAGGGATTGAAGATAATTCGCTGAGTTACAAATGTGTTTGACTAGTGACGGTTAGTAGTTCTCCGACAGGGGGCAGTTGGCGGCTCAGAGGACGTTTTTGTCTTAATAGAAACATTTGTACACTAAAAGTAGAATCTTTTAAAGGTATACATTTTATAGATTAGTACTCGCCGTAGAAATGGAAACGAGGGCAGTCATTTCGATATAATTATAATTAAAACCCCTCATCGAGTAAGCACAAACGCCTGTGATTGGGTCATTCAGATAAGCGCTGAGGAAAGTGTCAGATATCACGTGACAACGACTAGCGGTCTTGAAAACGCAGACTTCTGGGAAGCACAAAAATCAATTAAATCAAATGGCTATATATGTGAAATTATACGATAAAAAGCTTAAATATCTTACTTATTTAGTTCTATCATACCTGACAATTTAGAAAGAACATAATTTAATAACTGCTTCATATTGTATTATACAAGCGTTTGTATACACAGTATATGCATAAATATTGTGTACCGGCCATGAAACTGTTTTAGAAACAACATTTTAGATAGCAGTGAAAATTCACAATTCTCTATTCCATTTTCAGTTCCACAGCTAAAACTACTAGCCTAACTAATATACATTTAAAACATAATCAAAGACAAGTACATAGTCAGCAATAAAATAAGAACAAATAATAAAGTTACAAGCAAAAAGCACAAATAAATACAATATAACAAAGACACAAATGAAATTAACAGTGCTTTTCAGGTTTTTTATGTAGGTCTGACAGTAGTTTTCAGGTGGGGCCTACAGAAATGTATTATGTAAAATAACATTTGAATATATTTTTATTTTTATATATTTGAATATATCTATATTTATATTTGGTAGGCTATATCGACAGTAGCAACGCCTAGTGAAATAACTACTCTAGTACTAGAACTACTGCGTTGCAATATAATATTCAGGCCGGTTTGCATACACACGTTGATCTCAGTGATTAATTTCTGAACTTAATGTTTCTTGACCAAGGACTGATAATACTCACTAAAATATTACTTTTGATTATCATACTATACCCTTAAGGTTAAGATCTTATTTGCATGTGAAGTAAAATGGTTCTTTGCGAGCTGAGTGTGGCTCTCTAAAGGTCTCTGAAAGTAAACAAACGCAGGTTATCTTATCTGACATCCAGCTTGTGCAGATGTTCACTGAGCTTATGTTCGACGAACAGGGAAAACACATCCTGATGAAGTATAAATCTTTCATTTCAAATGGAAAAAGTATTGTTCTCATTTGATTCACTTTGAAGAAATATATAAACGACTCACAAACAAACTCCTTCCTCAGAAACAACATCACCTGAAAGTCTGATAAAATATTGATACAATTCATACACTCTAAAAAATGCTGGGTTGTTTTAACCCAATGTTGGGTCAAATATGGACTAACCCAACGTTGGGTTAAAAATGCAATTTAAAAATGGACAAACCCAGCCGTTGGGTTACATTTTTAATGTAACCAATGCAATTTGTCCATTTTTGATATGTCCAAAATACAATTTGTCCATTTTTAAACTGCATTTTTTAACCCAACGTTGGGTTAGTCCATATTTGACCCAACATTGGGTTAAAACAACCCAGCATTTTTTAGAGTGTATATGAATTATTTTCCTGTACTGCATATATATATATATATATATATATATATATATATATATATATACATATACATACACACACACATATACATACATACACATACATACACACATATATATATATATATACATACATATATGTACACTCTAAAAACTGCTGGGTTGTGTTAACCCAATTTTGGGTCAAATATGGTCTCACCCAACGTTGGGTTAAAAAATGCAATTTAAAAATGGACAAATTGCATTGGTTACATTAAAAATGTAAACCAACGGCTGGGTTTGTCCGTTTTTAAATTGAATTTTTAACCCAACATTGGGTGAGACCATATTTGACCCAAAATTGGGTTAACACAACCCAGCAGTCTTTAGAGTGTATGTATGTATGTGTGTATGTGTATGTGTGTGTGTGTATATATATATAAATTATACACAAAATATATTATATACAAACTAAGGTTTTACATTTTTGTTTGGGAAACAGAAAGTCATCAAAAGAAGAAACCCTTATTCATAAATTTATTACATCAGAGAAAACAGAATTACACAGATGTGATTGGGTGTTTAAACTCCTGGCCGACTGCTCATGATCGATGCATCTTTGGCTCAAAGCTAAAAAGATCAAAAATGAATATGGCTTTTAGAGATAGCATTTTGATTTGTTTTAGGAAAACAAAAGACTTACAAACATCATTATCTTACCCGTACAAAAGAAAAACAGAGCAAGCGATACACACTTCAGTACACGCTCAATCACAATGCATTTCAGATCCACTTCCACTGACAAACATTTGGCAACTCTTTTGAGCATGTCAGCTTTTCCTCTCCCAAACGTATAACGGAAATCACAGAAAGGAAACAGAGGAAACACACAGAGAAGGTCAGCTGAGAAGAGCAAAACACCTTTGAACCTTGGAAACTCTCCAAGCGATGTACAAAGGTGAAGATCTTTGGATACATGTCAACATTTCACAACTTTTGTAACTTTACCGTCCCAGGAAAGTTTGTGCTGCTTTGACCCCAAAAGTTCACCCAAAAATGAAGATTCTGTCATCATTTATGATATACGTTTGTAAGTTACCAAACATTGGTGGGGCACCAATTGACTTCCATAGTATTTTGTTTGTCCTTACTATGGAAGTCAATGGGGTCCAAAACTGTTTGGTTACAAACATTCTTAAAAATATCTTCTTACTGTGTTCAGCAGAAGAAAGAAACTCAGACAGGTTTGGAACAACTTGAGAAACCTTTTTGGGTGAACTGTCCCTTTAAATGCTGAGAAAAATAAATACTCTTGCAGGAGCCAAACCTGTTTAACTGCATTACTGAGTTTTAGATGAAAATAGCAGATTTATGGCCGGTTTCACAGACGAGGCTTGAGATAGTCTTGCACTGAAAGCAACTTGCACTGAGACTTGCACTCGTTTTTCTTCTTCATAAAAGCTATTTAAACTAAGGCCTAATCCTGGCTTCATCTAAGCCTCGTCTGTGAAACCGGGCCTTAAACTTTGAAAAACACTGAGCAGCATTTCTGCCATCTATGTACATTTACACAAGATATTAAACACAATGCAAGGCAACAAAGTACAGCTGTGAAGAAAAACTAACCCAGATTAGAAAGGACGGGGGAATACAGGAGGAAACCACAAAAGCAAATTATGCAAACGACATTATGCAAATTAAAGAATGTTTTTAAGGCACATTTCAATGCATCACTGAATCACAAACTAAAAATACCACCAAAATATGTCCCAATGTTAAAAAATATAATCCAAGAGAAACTCCAGTAACGGAAGACAAAAGGATTGTTACATTCGAACAACAAAACAGATGTTCGCTGGAAGGTTTATGATTTGTGATGGAAAAATAATAATTAAAATGCATGCAATTGCAATGTACAATATGCATGCATGTTTTTGCAACTTAAACCTCATGACAACTTTTAATAGCGTCAGTAATATTGTAATATTTAAAGTCGTGGCCTCATGAAACACATCCAGCTCACTTTTCACCACAAAGTCAAATGAATCAATAAGAGACACGTTTTATATTATTATCCAATATGCACGAACATGCAGTCAGTTTTTGCAGTACCATATATTGTAGTGTTGTGACATTATCTTCAACACAGTTAAGCACATTTCCCCGTTATTATTATAATGCAAAACACCAATGATACATTGTGAAGTGTTTATACATCATGGTAGTTCTTGTCGTACTTCCTTTAATGTGTGCTAATTTACATTTTTAAAGTTGTAAATACATCTTTTTACTTAAAAATATCATGTTTAATTCAGTGTTTCTTTGTAATTATGTGTGAAATTTACTAGCAATTTCAGTAAAACTTTACAGTAAGGTCTCATTTGTTAACATGAACTAACAATGAGCAATATATTTGTTACAGTATTTATTTAATCTTTGTTAATCCTAGTTAATCAAAACACAATGTTTGTTCACAGCGCATTAACTAATGTTAACAAATACAACCTTTGATTTGAATAATGCATTAGTAAATGTTGAAATTAACATTAACTAAGATTAATAAATGCTGTAGAAGTATTCTTAGTTCATGTTAATTAATGTAGATGTTAACTAATGAAACCTTATTGTGAAGTGTTACTGCAATTTCTGAGTGAAAATTGTAAATCCTATACAAAAAAAATAAAAATAAGATGTCAGTATGGGAATAACAAAAACCACAAGAGTAAAACATTCAGGAGCAATTGATTTTGGTGTGAAAAGTCAACCTGTTTTTTTTTTTTTTCGTGAGATGCATCCACATTTTTTCTTTTGCAAATATTTATATATTAATAATTATAATATATTTTTTTAAGTTGATACACTGTGAAAAAACATACTATTTCATTCTTTTTTCTTAAGACATTGATGCTTAACTAAATGTATCCTTGTAATTATTTGAGAAATTTACTAGCAATTTCTGGGTGAAAATTGTAAATCCTATACAACAAAAATAAATAAAAACCAGTAAGAAAAAAAAAAAAAAAAAAAAAAAAGTAAACCATTCAGAAGCAATTGATTTTGGGGTGAAAAGTCGACCGGTTTCTTTCAGAGATTTTTCCTTTTGCATACACACACACATACCACGATAGCTCACATTTTTGGTGAAAGCAAACTCTTTAACCTGCAACATGTAACCCTGATATTCTGAATGGCACACAGTGAAGCGTCCAGCTCAGAGTCGAGCTGCGTAGTTGATGCACAGCGTGTGATCGCGAACGTCCCCCCAGCCTCCGTTCTTCTGGTGAGGATGATGCTCCACCGGCCCGTGGTCCGTCAGCGTGAGTGCAGGAGGGAAAAGTGCCGAATGTGCCTCTTTAAGTGCCGAATCCACCCTCTCCTGAGCCCTTTCGGGCCGACAATCCTCTTTCTGATGCAGGCCGCAGTCGCCCGTGTGAAGAACCCGGCTCCCACGGGCCATCAGGACCTTGAGGGGTTTAGAGATGCACGTACCAGACAAGTTCTGGAGGGTCCAGTCCCAGTTATAATCATCATAGGTGCAGAACGCGTTGTTGCATCCCATCAGTTTATAGTAGAGCTCTCTGGAGATTCCCATTCCTATGTTGTGCTTGGTGGACAGCCATGCTGTCGTCTCGGTTTTGCTGGAAAACTCGTGAAATCCGGATAAATCGTTGTGGTTTCCCAACGCGAGGACGTCGCAGTCCCCGCAGCTGGTTTTCCTAAGCTCGGTCATGGATTTGAAGTACGTGTGGAAATCAGGGAGAAGGTAGTTGTCTTCCTCGATGAACACGACGTATCCGTTGTATCCCAGGAGAACCCGCACTCTTTCGAACACGAAATGCAGTTTCCACCACCAGTGGTGTTTGGTCTGAGTGATGGACGCTTCCCTGTAGTGTCCGTACGAATCCGGGTGCTCCGCGTTCAAACATCCCTTTTTAATGGCGTCCTCCTTCGAAATGTCTCTCGGACAATCTCTCGGATCTTGTCCTGGGAATTCGTTCGGATACAGCTGAGTGCTGTATGGGAAATAGATCTGGAGGACCCTACAGAAAGTGATTCCCTGGACCACATCAGAGATTTCCTCTGAGAAATAGTCGTGGCTGAATATCAGAAGCGTGTTTTGTATGCCATCGACTTTTTCCAGGGATTGTATGAGCATTTTGAGGTACGCCGGACGATTGTGGACTTGAACGACGACCACCATCTCCGGCTCGGATGGAAACTTGTCTCCGTTGTGAATAAACTGCCTGTAGTTGCTGTCATAGATGGACTTCCTCATATCCTGGATGTTGCCATACTCAAATTTCACCAATAGTACAGTAGCCGGAGTGCCGTCTTTTTCAGTCACCTCCACGTTTGTTTCCTCTTTAGTCCGTTTAATGGAATAAAACAGCATTATAAAGACAATTAAAATGACGAGGAACACAATAAAGTTCTTCTTCAACAACCGTAATCTCATTTTCAATGTCAAAGCAGCATGGAAAGCAAACTCTGGGTCATGTACTGCTGTTACACGTCTGTTGTGGGCATGATCCGGGCATTTTCACAGGTGAAACACGAACATGGTTCTGTCAAGAGAAGTTCATCAATGAGTTTTATCATCTGAACGCGCGAGACAAACACGCGATTCATAAAGCGAAGTGCGCGGTCACGATAATGTGTCGCGAATGTCGATGTTTGTGAAGCGCGAGCTACTCACCCAGATAAAGTGTCATGTGCAACAAAGTTGCAAACAGGAAGAGAAAGTGATGTGAGAAAGAGTGAGGAGGTCTTTAGCGCTGACGTGTACTTACAGTCAACAGGAACACGTGATCGCTCCTCCTCACTCTCTCACACACCGCAACTCCGCTTAGGACAAACTTAAGACATGATTTAGGCTACATTATTATTTTAAATACATAAATAATATCTGGTTATATTGTATGCATTCTTTAACGTTTATATTCCTAACCAATTGATGATTGTTATATTATAATTGAGAAAAAATATATATCGCCTAAATAAAAACAGACTTATTATTTTGAATGTTTTACGTTTAATGAACTTTCATTTATATATTATGCAATTGTTCATGAGTATTATATCTGTGTGTGTGTGTGAGTGTGTATGTATTTATATATATGTAGGCTATATATTTATTTAAAATAGAATATTTTCTAACATTATAAATGTCTTTACTGTCACTTTTGATCAGTTTAACTCATCCTTGATGAATAAAAGTATTGATTTATTTTATTTATTTCCCCCCAAAATAAAAATAAAATTCTTACTGACCCCAAACTTTTGAACTTTAGTGTTTAATGTTACAAGAGCTTTAGATTTCAGATAAATGCTGTTCTTTTGAACTTTCTATTCATGATAGCATCATGAAATAAAAATGTAAATAACTGTTTTCAACATTGATAATAATCATAAATGTTACTTGAGCATCAAATCCTCATATTAGAGTGATTTCTGAAGGATCATGTGACACTGAAGACTGGAGTAATGATGCTGAAAATACAGCTTTGATCACAGGAATAAATTACACTTTACTATATATTCACATAGAAAACAGCTGTTTTAAATTGGAATAATATTTCACAATATTACTGTTTTTGTTTGTATTTTTAATCAAATAAATGCAGCCTTGGTGAGCAGAAGAGACTTCTTTTAAAAACATAAAAAATCTTACTGACCCCAAACTTTTGAACGGCAGTGTATATGTTTTTATATACATACAATTTCATATTTATATTTTACACCGATTTATTAGCATTAATAAACTAACAATACACACAATATTGAATACACCATTGAAGTGATAACTTTAGACACATATATAGGCTATAAGTGATTATGAAATATACAAAATCCTTGGGATGTTCTTCAACCTTTACATGAGAATAAGAGAATAAAAACACAAAACCCCTTTTATGTCCAGACATACAGAAACCAGGATTTCTAGTTGTGTTAAACTTGTGGAACCAGCTTGCAGCTCTTTTGTTGGTTATTCAAATCACCTCTAGATGGCAAAAGAAGAGCATCATATTATGTGTTAAACCCGTTTCTTACGTCATTTATCTTTCAGAAAAAAACAGAACGCATGTAACTCAATAGCTTTGCTAAGACATAATGACTACGTGTACCAGTGATTCACGCTGTCACCGAGCAAGAATTGCCAACAGGTCAGTTTAGCACCAATCAGGTGTTGAGTTTTGAAAAATAACATTCATGGTGATAAATTATAATAACAGTTGAAAATGCATTTGAATAATATACTTTACATACAGATTAAGTGTGTAATTTCCTTGCAACTAACAAACTGAACTGTTTAAAATCCATTACATATACCTTTAACCCTTAATCGCTGTTAAAAAAGGATAACACTTAAGGTGTTTAAGGTGTTAAGCTTGTTCCATGTTGCATATGTGACATTTTTCAGATTTATGCCAGTTTAGTTGATTTTATTTGCCAATTCCTATAAAAATGCTCTCTGTTGCAGTGACATACGTGTGTGTGTGTGTGTGTGTGTGTGTGTGTGTGTATGAGATAGAAAGTTCGTTCCACTTTGGGTTTATGCTCTAGGACCAGACCTTTATTTAAATGTACAATTTTTTAGATTTATGCCAGTTTTGTTTATTTTATTTGCCAATTTCTGTAAAAATGCTCTCTGTTGCAGTCACATATGTGTGTGTTTGTGTGTGTGTGTCTGTGTGTGTGTGTGTGTGTGTATGAGATAGAAAGTTCGTTCTACTTTTTTTTATGCTCTAGGACCAGACCTTGGTTTATTTGTAAAAAAATTCAGATTTATTATGGATTTACTTTTATTTTTTTTGACAAACAAAATTTAAAAAAGTAATTTTTTTCATTTTCCCATTCATTTTCAATGTGGGGTCATTTTGACCCCAAACACCTTAAACGGTAAAAAAAAATTTACACACCTTTAGAACAACCAAATCAAGCCCAGTTTTTTGTGCATGTTTAGGAAAAGTCACAGAGTTTCATGCCCCTGAGATGAAGGTAACACTTTTAAAAAATGAAGGAAAAGTCCACATGCTCTCTGGCTGCGCTGTCACGCTCGTTCTACGTCACGACGCTTCCATCTCCATGAACGCGCGCCGACCGCCACCGGAAGCCAGTTATTTTCGTTTATAAAGTTTTAAATATGTATATTTTTACGACAAAACCGCACGGATTACCCTCAGAAGGCCTTCGTTTATCCCCCTGGAGCCGGATGGATTACTTTTGTGAAGGATGCATGCACATTTTCGGTCTTGGAGCAGCTGGACCCCATAGCTTCACATTATAACCACTGAAAGATCTAAGACATTTTCTAAAATAACTGAAAATGTGTTCGTCTGAAAAAAGATTGACATATGCATCTCGAATGGCTTGAGGGTGAGTAAATCATGGATTAGGGTAGAGTGGGGGAAAACGCCCCCCTGGGGTAAAACGCCCCCCCACCTGTTTTTCCCAAAATAACCAGTAAAAGTAGTCAAGATACATTTTTACTGTTGCTATGCACTACGTTGATAACGGGGATATACAAATCTCTATGGAGAAGCTGACACCAGCGACATATTTGAAGAGAAGAGGATTACATGGTAAATGCTATAATTTTCAGATATTAGTAAATAAGTGTTTAAGAGAATATTGTTCTGCAGGATATCGCAGTGATGTATGATAGATGAATAGTGAAGTCTGTAGTTTGAGATCATATATTATTTATAAGGAATATAATTATATTTAAAAAATTAAACATTTTTTAAAAAACGCCCCCTACGCTGAGGGGTAAAACGCCCCCCCTGGGGGCATAGTTTCTCTATCATAATTACTATAATAAAATATTTCTGTCTATCAAATCCTTTGTTTTACACTTAATGCAGTATAACTAGGTGGTAAAATCTAAATATTTGAACAAAACATGAAAAAATTACCTCAAGTGAGCATTAACTAGCTAGCTTGCTAGCAAAGTTAGCTCACTGATGGAAGGTAGTTAAATTTGGCTATTTTGGACATTGCTGAAATAAATATTAATATATATATACATGTTGATACATTACTTGCCTTTTACTTTTAGAGATTAAAAACTATTGTTAATTTTGCTGTTGATCAATGAAGCAAACTGGTTGGTAAGAAAGGGGGCTTTTTCCCCACCGCTGGGGCAAAACGCCCCCTTTGTACAAAAATATTTTCAGTGAAAATACTAATTAATTATGAAGGCTGAGCAATTTTAATATTTGGTGAAGAACTCCTGCCATAGTCACTCAAAACCGGGATGGCAATTCTAGTCACATTTATGTTTTGTTTCACTGTAATGTCACATTTTCCTTAAGGGGGGCGTTTTCCCCCACTCTACCCTAAATATCATTTTTGGGCGAACTATCCCATTAAGGGTTAAAAAACTCAGACTGACTCCCCCTATTGGCAAAGTCCTCTAAAACATCAAGCAAAGAACCGTCATATTTCAAATAAATAAGAGTTTTTCTCAACAAACATCTTTGTGCAATTCTGTTTGGTGCCACTATTAATTAGAGGAATCAATATATTAATTGATGTTTGTTGCATGCATTTGCTTGACCTTTCAGTGTATATGTAACAGAGACAAAAACAATCAAATGAAATACATTGCATAAGGATGATAAAGGGAAATTAATATTCGCAATTACCCAGTAAAAGATATGTAGGCGTATAACTATATAACAGGATAATTGATATGAAGTGGTTTTGCACATTAAACCAATAAACTGAGGTTTTTTAATTATCGGGTGGAACTGCGGTATTTAAAAACACTCGAAGATTGAACTTAATAAAACCGAGATTCCAGGATGTTCATGGTCTTAAATCAAAGGTCACACTGTTATGGTGTAAACCGGCCTGAGTTTAATTTAGTTGCGAGGGTTTAGCGCAGGTCAAACACACATCAGATGATAGCGGTCAGAGAGAGGCACATGCTTTCAAACAGTCGAAGCAAAAGCTTCTTTCAGCCATGAGATTTTATTAGTTTAAAGGGAACTTTGTTTTGGAAAGAGTTTCACATAGATGTGATCTTTAGCAGTGCCTTCTTTTAAAACGTTTACAAAAGGTCAGAATGACACGAAACCCTTTAAAACTTCTACATTTTTGTGAGTTTCTGCACAATGAAACAGCTTGTGCTTTTTTTCTTTCTGAGGAAACACAATGCAGAACTAATCAATTGTAAAGCATCGGCACACTCATCAGCTGGTTGTGCAATACAGCCACGTCAAAAGGTTTGTGAATGTTATGCATCAGCTGCTAAAACTCACTCTTAGAAAAAAAAAAAAGGTTAAATGGGGTTTTAAATAGAATTCTATTGTTCTTGACTCAATTCTAAAGAACACTTCATGCCAAAAAGGTTCTATAAGGAGAAACCTAGAATGTTTGCATAATACTTTCATGTTATTTAAATTTTTGTTTGTTTTCAAGCTACTTGATTGATAAAAATTAATTAGGCCTAATTAAAACTGAATGCATATGATGGGAAACCCCTATGAAGCGCCTATTCATGTGTTGGTAAGTGATGAAAACATTGTGCAGTAAAGCACAGTATTTGGATTTTACTAGATCATTGACATTTATTTGATCACTGATATTATGAGTGTTGAAATCAACACTGAACATCTATAAACTTTCAAAAGTTGGATTGATTCTGGTTTGATTAAAGGCCTGACATCCAAAGAGTGTTTTCCTGTGTTTCTCAAACCAGCTCAGTGTTCCTCAGACTTATCTTATCTCCTCAGTGTTCACCTGTTTTGTTTAGTTTTTCTCTCTTTTGGACTATCTAGTCCATATTAGCTCAATATTTTCGTAACGATTAACATTCTGTTTACAGCAATGTGAAACAATGGTGCAGATTTCTCCAAAACTAACAGTGTGTTTTATTGTTTCCCGCACACTGCAGGTCTTTGGACGGGATCATCACTTCTGTTCGCCAGGCTTCAGTCTCTCTCAGACCTTCAAAAAGTCAGATTTGGACCACTTTTGCCTGCAGTTTGATCATAGCCTAACTTTGCAAGTACATGTCAACGTATTCTACTAACCCTATAACCCTAACCTAACCGTCTACTAACAGTTAGTTGACGTGTAGTTGCAAAGTTACTGTAGAATATCTAATGTCGACTATCAAAATAAAAACTGTTACCATTGCTGTTGCCAGCATTTTAAATGAGGTACAAGTCTACAAATTGGCAGGACATTTTCATGGCATGTCAGACAGGAGAGTATTGTTCACAGTTCTGTGGGTGGATGTGATTAAAAACATCACTTTACAAATATTTACTGAGTGTTACATAATGCAATGATATTTAATATGCAATCGACTTCCAATGTTGCTCGTTATGAGCTTTAAAAGGCTTTCTGATTGTTGCGTAATGCGTAATTCGTTTTGCCCTTTGCAATGATATTTGTCTGTTGCTTTTTTTAGCTTTTAATTATTTTACAGCCAGTGTTTTGAGATATTATTATAGTTTTCATTCATATTTTGAATTCATTTTAATTCAAGGTTTAGTAATTTTGTTGTGTTTTTGACATTTGTTTTTATTTTATTTTTATTTATTTTTATTTTTATTGATAGTTATTTTAGTACATCAAGGTAACAAAAAATGAAAATAGGAAATCTTGCCTCGACAACAAGCTGAAATACAGTGTGTGTTTTTGTACATGTGACTTTTTTGAGGTTTTGGTTTTAGTTAAGATCAACAAACTTTCCCAACATTTCCCCCCCGAAAAAAAAAAAAAAAAAAAAAAAAACTTTCACATGTTCCAAATAAATAAAAAGACGCCAGCACAACAAAAGTGCCAAATATCAGTCATTAAAATATTTTATTGCAATTATGTGTTGTTTTGAGGAGCCAAGAAGATTTATAGACAACACTGGCATTAATCTGATGGTTTCAGAGAGATCATTTTACTGCTACTAATCATCAAAAACAGAAGCAATAATGGAAAGAAATGCAATACAGCCTTTGATGCAAATATGGAACTAAGGTTAGATGTTCAGCTCATGTGTTGTGACATTACTGGACATTTGCATTTATTTACGTGTAATAAAGGATGTCAGGTTTTGCAATAGTAGTGTTTGTGAGGGTGTTGCCACGAGAGGCCAAAACATCTGTTCTCAATCACAGCTCTGAAACAGCAGAATGCATCGGCGAGGAAGACTGTGGGATGTGAAAACAAAAGAAAACACGGTTAAATCAGTGTGTATTCCCCAGGGTTGGGACATAAACTGATGAAGCACGTGTGTCAGAGGATGACCGTTGTCTGTGTGCTTATGTAATGGGCCAATTACGTATCGCATGAAGGCACACCACGACAGCAACGACTAACATCAGAGAGAGTCAGTGTTAGCGATGCAGTGTTTGGGTGGAGATCACACTTGGCTGCCAGGTTACCACAAAAACAAAGAGAATTCGAATAATAATAATATGATGATGTGGATGATGATGACGGTGTCCCCACATTTTACGAAATCACGCTACACTCATTAGTGATGCACTAGTGAAATTATATCATTACAGCATTTAATACCAAAAACAAAAGGGCAAAGTATATTTTTACATAAGTATATTCACACATTTTTCAAAGTATATAATTTATTGTAGACACAAGGTTTAAAGCTTTAAAAACTATTGAACATTTAAGCCATTGTTGCTTCAGTTCATTAAACACCTAAAGCGTCCATAAAGCGGGGCATGTTGTCACACTACACGAGGTTGTCGGAGTGGAATGGTTTAGATTACGCATGAGCCCACCGCAGACAGAGAACCCGAGCCTGCCGCGAGACAGAAGCCCGAGCCTTCCAGAGAATCTGACCTGGTGTGTGTGCCGGCTACATCGGCCGTTCCTGTAGGGTTGCTCTTGGAGTTCGAGAGGATGGAGTGAAGCCCTGCCCACACCACTGCTGTCGAGGTAATGCTGGACCCGGTCTCTGTGGACATTTATTGTATGGATGAGTTTAAAGAGGATGTTTCCCTTTTTCCCCTCTACCTACTTGTCCTGCCCAGCACAGAGTTTCCTGTTCTCCCGCTGGATCTGCCCAGCTCAGAGTTTCATGTTCCCCCACTGGTCCTGCCCAGCTCAGAGTTTCCTGTTCCCCCGCTGGTCCTGCCCAGCGCAGAGTTTCCTGATCCCCCGCTGGTCCTGCCCAGTTCAGAGTTTCCTGTTCCCCCACTGGTCCTGCCCAGCCCAGAGTTTCCTGATCCCCCGCTGGTCCTGCCCAGCTCAGAGTTTCCTGTTCCCCCACTGGTCCTGCCCAGCCCAGAGTTTCCTGATCCCCCGCTGGTCCTGCCCAGTTCAGAGTTTCCTGTTGCCCCACTGGTCCTGCCCAGCCCAGAGTTTCCTGTTCCCCCGGTGGTTCTGCCCAGCTCAGAGTTTCCCGTTCCCCCGTTGGTTCTGCCCAGCCCAGAGTTTCCTGATCCCCCGCTGGTTCTGCCCAGCCCAGAGCTTCCCGTTCCCCTGCTGGTTCTGCCCAGCTCAGAGTTTCCCGTTCCCCCACTGGTCCTGCCCAGCCCAGAGTTTCCTGATGCCTCGCTGGTTCTGCCCAGCCCAGAGCTTCCCGTTCCCCCGCTGGTCCTGCCCAGCTCAGAGTTTCCTGTTCCCCCACTGGTCCTGCCCAGCCCAGAGTTTCCCGTTCCCCCACTGGTTCTGCCCAGCTCAGAGTTTCCCGTTCCCCCGCTGGTCCTGCCCAGGGCAGAGTTTCCTGATCCCCCGCTGGTCCTGCCCAGTTCAGAGTTTCCTGTTCCCCCACTGGTCCTGCCCAGCCCAGAGTTTCCTGATCCCCCGCTGGTCCTGCCCAATTCAGAGTTTCCTGATCCCCCGCTGGTCCTGCCCAGCTCAGAGTTTCCCATTCCCCCACTGGTTCTGCCCAGCTCAGAGTTTCCCGTTCCCCCACTGGTTCTGCCCAGCTCAGAGTTTCCTGATCCCCCGCTGGTTCTGCCCAGCCCAGAGCTTCCCGTTCCCCCGCTGGTTCTGCCCAGCCCAGAGCTTCCCATTCCCCCGCTGGTTCTGCCCAGCTCAGAGTTTCCCGTTCCCCCGCTGGTCCTGCCCAGCTCAGAGTTTCCTGTTCCCCCGCTGGTCCTGCCCAGCCCAGAGTTTCCCGTTCCCCCGCTGGTCCTGCCCAGCCCAGAGTTTCCTGTTCCCCCGCTGGTCCTGACCAGCTCAGAGTTTCCTGATCCCCCGCTGGTTCTGCCCAGCTCAGAGTTTCCTGTTCCCCCGCTGGTTCTGCCCAGCCCAGAGTTTCCTGTTCCCCCGCTGGTTCTGCCCAGCTCAGAGTTTCCCGTTCCCCCGCTGGTTCTGCCCAGCCCAGAGTTTCCTGATCCCCCGCTGGTTCTGCCCAGCCCAGAGTTTCCCGATCCCCTGCTGGTCCTGCCCAGCCCAGAGTTTCCCGTTCCCCCGCTGGTTCTGCCCAGCTCAGAGTTTCCTGTTCCCCTGCTGGTCCTGCCCAGCTCAGTGTTTCCCGTTCCCCTACTGGTCCTGCCCAGCCCAGAGTTTCCCGTTCCCCCGCTGGTCCTGCCCAGCCCAGAGTTTCCCGTTCCCCCGCTGGTCCTGCCCAGCCCAGAGTTTCCCGTTCCCCCGCTGGTCCTGCCCAGCTCAGAGTTTCCCGTTCCCCCGCTGGTCCTGCCCAGCCCAGAGTTTCCCGTTCCCCCGCTGGTCCTGCCCAGCCCAGAGTTTCCCGTTCCCCCGCTGGTCCTGCCCAGCCCAGAGTTTCCCGTTCCCCCGCTGGTCCTGCCCAGCCCAGAGTTTCCCGTTCCCCCGCTGGTCCTGCCCAGCTCAGAGTTTCCCGTTCCCCCGCTGGTTCTGCCCAGCTCAGAGTTTCCTGTTCCCCCGCTGGTTCTGCCCAGCCCAGAGTTTCCTGATCCCCCGCTGGTCCTGCCCAGCTCAGAGTTTTCTGTTCCCCCGCTGGTCCTGCCCAGCCCAGAGTTTCCTGTTCCCCTTCTGGTTCTGCCCAGCTCAGAGTTTCCTGTTCCCTCACTGGTTCTGCCCAGCCCAGAGTTTCCCAATCCCCCGCTGGTCCTGCCCAGCCCAGAGTTTCCCGTTCCCCCGCTGGTCCTGCCCAGCTCAGAGTTTCCTGTTCCCTCACTGGTTCTGCCCAGTTCAGAGTTTCCTGTTCCCCCACTGGTTCTGCCCAGCCCAGAGTTTCCTGTTCCCCCACTGGTCCTGCCCAGCCCAGAGTTTCCTGTTCCCCCACTGGTCCTGCCAAGCTCAAAGTTTCCTGATCCCCCGCTGGTCCTGCCCAGCCCAGAGTTTCCTGATCCCCCACTGGTCCTGCCCAGCTCAGAGTTTCCAGATATTTCCAGTATTCCTACCCAGCCTTCCTCTTCCACCTCCTCTACCAAAGCTAACCAGTACGCCAGCCCAGCCTACACTGGTCCCCTCCTCCTGCGCTGCATGGGTGCGCAGTCTAGCTTCCAGTCACCAGTCCGTCCTGACAAGAAGATCGGCTGTATCCAAGTAAATCCTCAGAGCCCTTGACTCCACGTTCCCTTAGCCTTAGTCAGTCCTCGGACTCCACCAGGGTCCCTTGTCCCTCCGGCCCTACTACACCACAGTCTTCCACTCTACTGGCTGCGCCTCATCTCTCCATCCCTCTTGCTCCATCTGGCAGCCCATTCCCTCCAGCATTGCCTTGGTCCTCGCTCCCTCAAAATCTACCCCGGTCTGCCGAGCCACCGTCTACATCTCAGCCCTGCGAGCCTGCAAGTCTACCTCCAGATCTCTGGTGTCACCTTGGGTCTCCATCTCCTCCATCCCATCTAGGACTCCTCCACTGTCCAGACTCCATCAGTCATCACCATAGTGTCATTGAGGGCTTCTCCACCATGGCTCCACCATTTTAATAATGTATTAGTAAATGTTGAAATTAATATAAACTAAGATTAATAAATGCTGTAGAAGTATTGTTCATTCTTAGTTTATGTTTACTTAGGTAGTTAACTAATGTTAACTAATGAACCTTATTGTAAAGTGTTACCCTGTGGATTATTGGATTAAATACTGTTTTTATTGAGCTATTCCTCTTTGTGTGCTTACTTATACAGCCACAAGTGACAGTTAACAGATACAGATTTTTAAAAATGCATTAGTACATCAAACAAAGTCCAATAATGGAGAATGCATCCTCAGATGAGTATTAAAATAAAGGTGCTCTATGGTCTTGGGTATATCATAGTCCATCAATAAAGTTCTGTGTTGACCTTAGCACTTTTTTATTGAATAAATAGCCTGTATTATTTCATGGAATAATAAAGGCTTTTTAATCGTAAAGAGTGCCATGGTCACTTATTGATGAATAAGTACATATTGAAATTAATTTGAACAAACAGTGATCAAGACCTCTTACTAATGTAGTTAACTGACGTTAATTGATGGTCATGGATCATGGATCCTTATTGTAAAGTGTTACCAGTTGTTGTTTTTTTGTTCACAGATTTCTTTTCCTCAGTGTTTGAAACCACACCTGTGAGAGAAAACAAGCATTTGTGCAACTGAACTAGACTGAGATAAATCACAACTTCCCTGTCTGACAACTAACCTGGGGTGCGTTTCCCGTACAACTATATAGCTCGCTGCTTAACTACCATAGTCATAGATGCTGTTTGCGAACGTTCGTTAGAACGATGGTTTCAGGAAACACCAAATCGTTGAACTATGCTGATAACGACGGAACTTGCGACCATAGTTGGCTAACGATGCTTTCGGGAAACGCACCCCAGATCTGCTCTAAAGAGTTGTGCGTGCATTAAACAGACTAGTCTTTTTGTTTCTAGTTAAATGCAAATGTATCTGTCGTCATCTGTCTGGCATCTCCTTGACTCTTCTCAGCCCGTGAAAACACATTCTGTTTACGTCTGAACACTCAAAGCGAGAACATCATGTGATAGAACTCAGCTTGAGTGAAAAGCACTGGTATCTGAACTCTGGGTTGGATGGGAGTGTCCGGTGGTCTTTGACTGATTGGAAATGATGGGTGGAAATTACTCTGGCAAGCACTTCATACCAAGTAGCATGTGTTAGTGTGCGGCCTGTCAGCTGGATCAAGTTTGTGTAATAAATCCACAAAAATGATTGAAATAATACTGACAGTGCAGTTAAATTCTTTATTAATGAAAAATGACTATAGGCCCACACTGCTTGATTGAAATTAATCTCTGTTTTGCTTGGAGCCTGAATATTTGGCCAAGCAAAACCATCCTATCTGTAGCGGAAGAACTGAGCCATGAATCACATTCCACATTCCGATCATTTCAGCTATCGCCACATAATCCTCTAACTTTGCTCTTTCCCATAAGATTTACACGGAGCTGCTGCCAGATTCTTCTGTAAAGTAATCGTTTGGTAAACATCTGTATCAAATACACAACTGCTTTAAAAAAAAAGAAAGAAATGAAAGATTTTATTCAGCAAGGACCAATTACATTGATCAAAAGGGAGAGTATAGACATTTATAATGTTACAAAAGATTAAAATCAAATAAATGCTGTTGTTTTGAACTTTCTATTCTTCAAAGAATCTGTTTCAACATTGATTATAATCAGAAATGTTTCTTAAGCAGCAAATCAGCATATTATAAGGATTTCTGAAAGATCATGTGACACTGGAGTAATGATGCTGAAAATTCAGCTTTGATTTATTCGACAGGATAAATTGAATCAGTTTGTGCTCCCTGGGAATCAAACCCATGATTTGGCATTGCCATCGCCATAGATGAGCTACAGGAAAAGAACAACAAATCCCCAAAAATCCACCATCTCAAGAGAAAGACTAACACATGGTTTCCGCAACAAACTGTTCATATTCTTTGGCAAATCCCTCTTGCATCAGAACAGATGGTCCCCAGGCACAAATGCGCACAGATCAGGGAATATATCATGAGTAACTGGTGTCATCAGAAATGACAATGCGTCATTTCTGGTCCGGTGCCGCAATATACAGGCTTTTCATTGGTCATACTTAAAGGGTGACTCTCGCCACCTAGGGTCTTTTTGTTAATATACTCGAGGCAAACTTTCGTTTAAAAGCATAATTAGGATGGAAACGACACTTTTAAGTTTGACCATATTTTTGGTTTCGGTCAAATTGCCTTGTGAATGGGAGTGAATGGGAGTGAATGGGGCACGACTATGATAGCATCAAAAATCACTATTTTTAAAACACTAAGAAGACTCGACACAACATGAAACTTTGCTCTCAGTATCACCAGGGGCTCTACACATGAACTCCAGCATTGAGATCATTGTTTGTGTACACAGAGTTTACTAAAAAGATCGATTTTGAACAACTCACTGTCTCTGTGTCCGCCGGCATTTTGACAGTCAAAAATAGTCGATCTCCGAATGCAACGTAACAGAGAGGAGAGTAGATGGAAAGCTCCTAAAGCTTAGTTCCATATAAATTTACGGATAATTTGTTGTTTTGTCGTTAGTGAAAATCAATATTGACCTTGTATTTGTAAAAGGATCCTCATATAAGAAGCAATACTCAAATTCAGAGTCAGTTCATTCGCATTCAGAGATCGACTATTTTTGACTGTCAAAATGCCGGCGGACACAGAGACAGTGAGTTGTTCAAAATCTTTCTCTTTAGTAAACTCTGTGTACACACACAATGTTCTCAATGCTGGAGTTCATGTGTAGAGCCCCTGGTGATACTGAGAGCAAAGTTTCATGTTGTGTCGAGTCTTCTTAGTGTTTTAAAAATAGCGATTTTGATGCTATCATAGTCGTGCCCCATTCACTCCCATTCACTCCCATTCACTCCCATTCACTCCCATTCAAAAGGCAATTTGACCGAAAACGAAAATATGGTCAATCTTAAAAATGTCGTTTCCATTCTAATTATGCTTTTAAAGGAAAGTTTGCCTCGGGTAGATTCACAAGGTTGCATTTTGGCAAGAGTTACCCTTTAAAGTTGGCATGAGGCAGAAGTTGCAATAGCCTTGTGTGTGACAGCCGGGAGATGGATTGAGGAAACAGCCACAGTGTCACTGAGGAAATGCCCGGTTTTTGTCCAGAAACAGAGATGGCACGGCTATGGGATGTTCCTGTGTGTTGCTCTTGGACATGGCACAAAACCCATGAAGTCTGGATCCGCGTGAGGTTTAGAAATGCATTTTGAGAATATATTGACAAAATCTGTCCTTAAAACAAACAGAGTTCAATTCTGCTGTAAAGCAGCTCTCAAAAGAAAAAGTGTCATTGTTCAGCTGAGATCAGTTCAGTGTTTATGCAGTTCTGTTCAATAACCGTTTAAAGATCAGCAAATACGAAATGAGTTCAATTAATCTATAAAGCAGCTCTGATGTCATCATCAGCTTAGCTCTCGTCCAATAGTGTCAGTCAAATCAGTAATGTTGCTAAATATTAAGTGTCCCCAACTAAGCAAAGCAGAGGCGAAAGTGAAGAACCCAAATAACTAATATAAATTCATGTAGCCACACATGACCTACACACAATTACACACAATATTAGTTAATGTAACAGAACAAAAGTGTAGGGGAGGATTTTACTCATCTGGAATTGATCAGATGGTGAAAAGTGTAAAAGTCATTTGTAAATGTTAAAGTCTTTACAGCGTTTTGGATCTCCAAAATTGCTTATAAAGTTTTATAAGCTACTTTTTAAAGAGCAATTTTAATGTCTTGGAAAGGTTGCTTTCATTTTATTGGATGAATTAATTTCTTAACTGTTCAACCTTTATTTTAGATTAAAACATTATATCGAGTCAACAAAATGTCCATCTGTTTTTCTTTTATTGCTTTCCACTTTCCAGATTCATTTGCAGATGAAGTGAAATACTCTTACAAATAAAATGCCTTTGAAATGTCTTTCAGAAACACTTTTCCATCTAATTTATAGCTGATGGATAAAACAAACATTTTTCATTGGATATTTTGTTTCACTCAGAAATGTCACATTACAAAAATAAAATGGGTGGCGATGTGACATTTCGTTCAAAATAATAGACTATCAATATTCAGCAATCTTGAAGTTGGAGAAACGACATGCTGTTCTACTAAAAAGAAAACATAAATCACTGAGAAGTGTAAAATCCCTTAGTACATTGCGAATACAAACAAATCTCAGAAGAACATCAGCGTTTTTTGTGTTAACATTGTGTTTAGCTCACATCAACAACCTTTCACCGGCTTCCATGAATGTGTCCGGGAACTTAACAGCACTTTTGAGAAATGAATGATCTATGATCCGACACGATTTTCAATGCCGTTTCTCAGAGGACAAATCGTTAAAAACAATAGCTTGGACAAATGGAGCTTGCAGATGCTGTACAATTATTTATAACCAACAAAACTAGTGCTTAAACTCATCAATAGATTTGAAAAAGTGAAATTCCTTAAGGAAGGAGTCATTTCCTAAACCCCTATACTACACCGAAATAATCAAGGAAGACTATTGTCACTTTCCAAAAGTTATGGACGCGCCTGTAAGGTCATCCAGGGGTGTTTCGAGAACAGGTGATTAAAAATATGTTTCGGCTTTAGCGCCTCATGGCAACACGAGTAGCAAACAAGAAACAGGAAAACCCTGCTTGTTTTATAATATATAGCGCTATTGTGCATAAGCAGCGAAGCAAATGCGTCTAGGGAAAAGCATTGTGTTTGGCTTGTGTTAACGTGTTCCTGTAGCTAATCTGGTAAAGTCAAACACACATATACAGATAAACGTGCAGTGCAATGCATGTTGATGTGCATGAAAGTGTGTGCCAAATGCATCGATGTAAATGGATCATTAAGAAGTAGGGGTGTAACGATCTCCTCATGTTACGATTCGATACATATCACGATACTAAACTCACGATACGATAGTATTGCGATACTCCAAGACATTTGGTAAAAGGTTAACAACATTTTTACTGTTGATCAGGGGTGCGTTTCCCAAAAGCATCGTTAGCCAACTATGTTCGGAAGTTCCGTCGTTATCAGCATAGTTCAACGAGTCAGTGTTTCCCGAAACCATCGTTCTAACGAACATTCGCAAACAGCACGAGACACCCCTCGCTGCAGCCTGTAGCACGATGACGTAGCTGGATGATCCAATACGTACTGGATGGAGGCGTGTTTGGGTTATAATTCGCATTCGCATGCGCTGGTCTTAAGTGACGTGTGCTCAATATTGTATTGAGATGATGTTCTAACCTGTGTAGTAGTAGTAGCCTACTGATAAATTGTAATAAGTAATTATTGATGAGTAAGTAATTATTTACATAAATGTAATGCTTTCCTAGTTTATCTCTACATACATGCAAAATAGTTAATTTTACAACATTTTAAATCACATGATTTTAAACCTAAATGTGATGGATTTAATGCGTGTATAGAGAACATTTTAAAATAAAGTCATTTTATTTTATTCAGGTCATGTTTGCTGTTGAGTGGAAGCAAAAATGAGTCAAGTAATTGTCTCTGTCATTTTAATCCTAGAGGTAGGCCTACAATACAATACGGTCTGTACACAACTTAACATACCAGTACACATTCAAGGGAAAATGCAAAAATAATAACTAAAATAAGCAAGCTGACATTCAGTACAACCTGTGTCTTTTATTTAGAAAACATAAAAAATGTCATTTACGTCTTTTAGTTTGTCAAGAGATATAAAGCACTGTTTTTGAAGAGTGCGCATGTGCGAACGAGCTCTAGCGTAAGAACGAGCCTATGATTGAATCTGGAAATAAAGCAAAATAACTGAGAAAAATGAGAAATAGTCCTCAGATGCCATCTGTAATGTATAGCAAAACATCTAGTGTTAATTCGATCTCAAACAGATTCAATAAAAAGAAGTTATTACTCCACCACGTGCGTGATGTCATTGGTTGAACGACGAATTTGCGACAACACGGTTTCGGGAAACAGTCGTGACTAGCTATAGCATCGTTGGCCAACTATGGTCGCAAGTTCCGTCGTTACCAATAGAGTTGAATGGACATTGCTATGAACTTGCGACCATAGTTGGCCAACGATGCTTTCGGGAAACGCACCCCTGATTTCTTCAACGATGCATCGTAGCCTACTATGTTAGTTAAGCAGGGAGTTACGTCGTTGTTCAGGAAACACATCACAGGTTAGTTATATTAGTGATATTAAATAAAATCTCAGCTCTCAGATTCTGTCAATTCTATTACGAAATTCAAACAATAAATACCGTTTTGGCGCTTGTAAATGTGACGTGACAGATCGCTAGCGGCACGTGAACCGATCATCTAGCTAATAGTAAATAAACACAAATGAACAATGTTGAAAGATACAGAACAACTTATCGAAATGTATATCCCTCATAATATCGATCAATCACTGTTTTTCAACCGCGGAAAGTGGTCATTAAAACAACTGGAAAACAATTATGTCACATAACATTTAGCCTACCTTAGGAAAGCCATTTAATGACCATAATATAGGCTATAGCACGTTAGTTGGCTAGGAAAAAAAGAGCTATAGGGAGTATTTTGCTAAATATGTGCACTATATTACATATTTATTATATTTTTTACTTAGGCTATATATATTTTTTTTATTATAATAACAACTTTATTTAATGATATAAGGTACCTTACCTTACCTTATATCATTAAATAAAGTTGTTATTATAATAACATAATATTTTATGCATTTGTTTTATGCATTTGAGTTATTTTTAACCTTAAATAATACTACCAGCTGATAGGGCTCTCTGTATGTTTACAGCATTAAGTGAGATTTTTTTTTTTTTTCTTGAGAAAAATTAACACCTAATATTTATCCAAATGAGTCAATATTGAATCAAATCACAATAATTGAATTGAATTGAAATGAAATCGTGAAATTTGTGTCAAGCAAAAAAACAAAACAAAAAAACAAACGTAGCTAACCAGAAATTGTACCATGGAAACATTGTAACATGTTGTCACTAAACCTATAAATTCTGTTTAGTTACTAAAATGTTTCCCACAATCAGTGTTAGGTGTTTTAAGCCCCCGACGGCGCCTTCCAGGCAGCGAGGGGATGGGTAGGTTTAAGGTTGAGGGTTGGGTTAGCTGCCTCTAAGGAGCCATTGGGGGCTTAAAACACCATCGAGCCCCACAATCCCCAACTCAAAAGTTGGCAGCCCTGCTGTTGATTAAAATTCTAAATCTGGTATTACATTGTGTGTGTAAATGAATAGACGTGGACTTGGTGCTGGAAACCCAAAGCACAGGACAATAGAGACACCAGAATAACTATATTCATGAAGCTGAAAATACAGAATTATTTTAGACAAATATTCTTGCACTCTTTCACTGACTAGATATAAAATAATGTAGGCCACATTTACTGGTAACATAAGACATTTGGCATTATCAGGACCCACATATTGAATTATTATACATTATATATATAACAGTTTAATATAGTACTGACACTAAAACTCTGAAAACTTAAAAATAACTTTGGGTTCACTTTGGGTGAACCATACACACAACATATATTGCCACTATCCACAATACATATTGATACATATTTTTGCATTGCGATATATCGTGACAATATATTGTCCAATATATTTAGTTATTTAGTTACTCCTGGTGAATTGAGAAAATTGCTCAAACTTTAAACTATTTTATAAGGAAGAAAACAGGCAGTGGGATCCGAGATACCAGAACCGGATTTGAACTTGCATGGGTGGTTCAAACAAAAACACTATTGTGCACCATATCGGAGCATATTCACAACCCATCGGGCTACAAATCCTCTGACTAACTTTACTTAAAAATATATTTAGCACTTGGCAAGATTGTCATTATCATTACTCACCCTCATGTCGTTCCAAACCCGGATCTTTTTTCTCCTAGAACACAAAAGAAGATTATTTTTTTATTTTATTTTTTTTGTCCAATTGGAAGCTTAATAACAATCTGTTCCTACTTTCAGAAGAAAAAAACCTGGATGCTTTTACTATTCAGGGAATTATAAGCAGAAATATCTGTGTTTGAGATCAGCGTTCCTCCCAAGACAGTTTTGCTCATCAGTGATGAATAACATCCTTCGACCTTTAGTTATATAGTAAATAATGTCAAGTTGTATTAAGAAGTCTTCAGTGTTCTGACTCTGAATGAGCAGTTATGGGAACTTCACTTTTAACTTATACAGAGTTTCTAACATGGTGCATTGCATGTTTTTGTTCAACGTTTAAGAACCCAAAACATTTCTGCAGATAAAAATCCAGAAGAAATATGGATTTTCAAAATCAGAAAAAAACTTCATGCCATCTATTTATGATGAAATGTATGATAGAGAAAGTAAGAACATTGAAATTTAAAGGAATGTTTCTGGTTTAATATGATCTGCGACCAGTGTTGTTATTAAATATTGTTAACAGTGTCGTTTTAACCCAACTTTGGGTCAAATATGGACAAACCCAAACGTTGGGTTAAAAATGAAATGTAAAAATCTAACCCAACGGCTGGGTTTGTCCATATTTGACCCAAAGTTGGGTTGAAACAACCCAGCAGTTTTTAGAGTGTAATATCATTAAAATATGAACATTTAAATGACATGTAATAATAGATTATGACGGAATTTTTACAACCCAAACGCGACCTCTGATATACTTAAACTTAAAAAAGCTTGAACAAAAAAAAATTAAATGATGAATAAAAAAACTAATCTGAAATAACAGATTTAATTAATTAAAAAAACTAAATCCAAAACAAAAGTACTAAAACTTCAACTAAATTTAAAATGAAAAATTATAGATAGTATATAAATGATACTAAAATAACACTTTCTGTGACACACTGTTGACAAATGTTTACTTTAACACCCTTATTCTGTAGAAAAGGTGGGACTTCTCTAGCCAGACAACAGTTATGAGTTATAATCTACGCACACTATTGAAAAAGTCCATATGTTTGATACAGATTCCAGCTCTGTGTGTTTTAGTCACAAGCACGTCAGCGATGACATCACACGAGGACAGAAACTGGACAGACAGTTACTCACTGCACACACACACACACACACACACACTCGTTTAGCTCTGCTGAAAAGAATCACAGCATCAAAAACAAGACTTTCACCGCAGTGTGTTTGCGAAACATGTTGGAAAGGGAAACTGCTTGACGTCTTGGTAGCAATTAGTTCGCTGTCTGGTTTTCTGATGCATTTCCACATTTATAATGACTAATAAAATGAGCTTCAGGTTTATATCTTCAAAAATCTCACAATCTCACATTTGGTCATTCAAATTCTGTCTTTATTTTGTCACCCACATGTTGTTCCAAACCTGCATGCAGTTATTTCGACTGAATAATGACCGTCTGTTATTCATCATTATTCAGCAGCAAGTCCTCCATATTAGAATGATTTGTGAAGGATCATGTGACTCTGAAGACTGGAGTAATGATGCGGAAAATTCAGCTTTGATCACAGGAATAAATTATAGTTTACGATATGTACACATAGAATACGTTTTTTTTTAAATTATAATAAATATTTCACAATATTACTGTTTTTTTTTTTTTTTACAAATAAATGCAGCCCTGGTGAGCAAAAAAGACTTCATAATTCAAATCTTAATTATTATGTATAGACTTGAGGAGGAACTCTATTGAATTGCAATAAATGTAGAATCTGGAATGCTTTTGTTGCTTCTCTCTCGACTCGTACTTTCAATAGTACTTTCGGTAAATTCAGTAGTAAAACATGGTCTGATTCATGCATATTAAAGCCGTATTACTTCCTGATCGTTTGAAAACCCGGAACGTTCGCCAGAGATTCCCTCGAGAGTTTTCTATGGGTTTTTATTATGGGTTTTTCAGTTTATGAGTGAAATAAGGTCTGTAAGTAAACATAACTTGACAATACTATTGTTCTACAGCATAACACACACACACACACACACACACACACACACACATATCTAAAAATGTGAATTTTGAAGCTGTTTTTAAATCGTAGTTTCTAATAAGTAAGAATGTTTGGGGTTTAGGTTGTAGAACAAAATCTTCAAATTTCCTTAAGTTATGTTCAGCACAGACCTTATTTCTCTCATAAATTGAAAAGCAACATTATAAAAACACATATAGGAAACCAGTGGAGAATTAATCTTCCTGGTTTCCTCTTTATTCCAGATAAATATAGCTCGGCTTCATCGACTGAGATAGTTCTGATGTCCTTATATATGATATGATCACAGCTGGGGAGCTCTTCCCAAAGACACAGGATGTTTCAGGAATTAAATGAACATTTCAGGCATTTACTCACTCTCATGCTGAACACAGAAAGACCATTTCTGAAGAAACTGTTGTTTTTCGTAAAGGTGATCACATCTGTAAAACACAATGAAATTACCAGCACACTAGTGCTTATATTTGAAGACTTCCATATGTGACACTGCCTGGACCACAAAACCAGTCACATGGGTACATTTTTTGAAATTGAGATTTATACATCATCTGACCGCTGAATAAATAAGCTTTCCATTGATGTATGGTTTGTTAGGATAGAACAATATTTGGCCGAGATACAACTATTAGAACATCTGGAATCTGAGGGTGCACATTGAGAAAATCTCCTTTAAAGTTGTCCATTTATGTTCATGATTGTGCTGCATTCACTCACAACAATAAATGTTTTATATATTTACGATAGGAAATTTACAAAATATCTTCATGGAACATGATCTTTACTGAATATCCTAATGATTTTTGGCATAAAAGCAAAATCGATAATTTTGACCCATACAATGTATTGTTGGCTATTGCCACAAATATACCCGTGCGACATGTGACTGGTGACGTGATCCAGGGTCACATATGCTCATATTTTTCAAGTGTTTTCAAGTTTCAGTTACAGAAACTATTCCTTTAAGGATTATGTGCATAACACCCAACTATGAGAGCACACTGCCAATGTAAACACTCATGCATACGTCTCTTATATCAAAATGAAAAATGCTAAATGACCTGCGCCTGCTATTGAATCATGCAAGGTGCCGTTCGGGCCGGGATGTTTTTCAGAGCTTCAGTGGAGCAGGCACAGACTGGATGTCCTCCAAAAAAACATCGCTTGACTCCAGGGATAATCCAGTTTTCCCTTCAACCCAGTCGAGGCCTCACTGTTTACTGTGAAGAGAGCATACAGTCATGTTTAACAGTCCAAGAATGTGTGCTAAAAGCAATCCTTACTGTTAATGCATTAAAACCTCTTCAGAACAACTCAAAAACACATTAGCATTGTGCCGGCAACTTTTGCATGGGGAGACACCGGTAATGTTTTCTAGAAGATTAACATTCAAGTCTGTATATGGAAGAAATGGAGAAAAAAAGAAAGAAAAAAACGTTCCAGGAAATCAACCCTTCTTTTCACTCCCTTATGAAGGATTATATCACCAAGTGAATTCAATTTAGTGATCACTGCAAGATATGTGTATGAAAAAGGGATGCATATTATTTACCAAACCCCGTGCTTTAAAAAAGATGCGCTATCAAGAGACCATCACGAAAGTCTGGTCAGTGTAAAATCATAGTTATGAATCAGATTCTGCATGATCTCGTCCTGTCAGTGACACTGAGATTCATTTACAATTCTTCCAATCCATCATTTAATGCAAGAAAACATATTCACAGAAGAATGTGTTTCATGTCAGAGTGAGCAACAGTTGATGCATTCAGAGTGAATTATGCAGCTCTAACTGTCTTCACTGTGTAGGATTCTTGTTTTCACCACATAGCCTTAAAATTGCATAACAAAAAGCCATAGAGGAAATAGATTCTAGCCTGGAGCCAAACAGTCAGTCCAGCAAAAAAAAAAAAAAGTCACACTTTAGTTTAGGGTTCAATTCTCACTATTAACTAATTGCTTATTAGCATGCATATTACAATATTGACTGTTTATTAGTGCTTATTAATGCCTTATTCTGCATGACCACATCCCTTAATCCCAACCTAATACCTAAACTTAACAACTACTGTTAATAAGCAGGAATTAGGAGTTTATTGAGGCAAAAGTCATAGTTAATAGTGAGAATTGGACCCTAATTTAAAGTGTGACCCCCAAAAAATCGGTGTTGCATTTCCATATTCACTCAGAAATTCCTAGTAAATTTCACAAAGAATTACAAGAATCTAAATGGCAAGTGACGCATTGAATCAAACGTGAAACTTTTAAGTAGATAGACTAAATGTGTATTTTCCTGTATAATGTACAGCTCACTTGTGCATTTAATTGAAACTAAACATATTAATGTGGCTTTTCACCTCACCTCACCTTTGTGCCCAAAATATGACTATAACAATAACAAGGAACAGAGTCATTTCTTGTACCAGCAGACAGGGTTTTGGGCACAGAATGCCTTCCTGAAACCTGAAAAATAAATAAAAGGAACCTAGAAATATAAACATTAACAGGACTTCAATAAAGAGCACAATTTCAAGCATGCAGCTCTTCATAACCCTATCACGCCACATGCCATTGGTATATTCACTGAAAAATAAGACTTGACACAAGTGATTCCAACACAGTTGATGTGAGAGGAATGCTGGGGTATCCTAATTTGCATAACACACACAAAATTAGTGTAAAGTAAATGCATTTCAATATTTGATTACATGCGCATTTATAATCAGCATTTCTCTTCGTTATCTTAATTCAGTCAGGTTTCATCTGCATTTTCAGAGTTTCTTCTCTGTGAAAGATACACGTGAAACTGCAGCAAAGTATTTTAAGAGTTGCCTACCTTTAGGATAAGCATTTGCGTCAAGAGTGATGTTGGCAGCTCGCTATAGGTCATCTGTGAACGGTAAAGCAATAAAAGCTTGTCAGAAGTCAGCGGGATCCAAAAACAAGAGGAGAGGAAAGGGAGGATGTGTTTTACGGCTTTATCTGCCGGGAGAGATCTGCTGTCTCAAGGCAAGACTCGCTTCGGAGGTTCATTTTTATTCATTTTTGAGTGGATGACTTTTTACAAAAATATGTTCAAGTGCACATTGCTAAGAACACGGCGTGTTACGTTGACTGGTGAAGCGGCGTGATTTAGTAAATGCTGTTTTTAAAGGGATAGTTGTACTGTACTGCATGGAGAAAGTTAAGTGAATTTAAGCAAAGTCAAAAAGAAAGAAAAATACATTTTTGCATTCTTTTTTTTTTTTTTACACAGGTTAACTCTTTCCCTGACAAGTTGCCAGCCACAGCCAGCGTTTTTTTTTCTTCCCTTTTTTTCTTTTCACAAAACTTTGATGGCCCTATAGAATATTTTGTTGTATGAATATCTGAACATTCAATAAATCAAAAGAAAGAGCAGAGCATCTGCTTGTAAACCCAATTTTATTCTAGCTTCATGCATTCTTTTTTATCAACACTTAAATGTGGGTAAGTTCCATAAAAAAAGCAACATTTTGAACAGTGAACATTCATAACAGTGAAAACACGGAAAGCCGGAAAATTCCATCAATGACGGGACTTTTGCAGCGATGCATCTTGCAGCTATCTTCATAAATTATAAATTCCTCTTTAACTGATTACTAAATTGTTTAATTAACGTTTGTACATGCTAGTTTCCATGACAGAGTCCAGTTTGCAAATCTTCCGGTGCACTCAGTGTGTTGTGGAGTTGGTTCATGGAGCAAGTAAACTGTGTGTTTACATGGCATTTTAAAAATGACGGATGCCGGTGTTTTGTATGGCATGCATTCGGCCAATCAACGTACACTTACATGCACTGTTGTGCTGGGTTAGACCCTACTCTGAATTTAGTCCCCCAAAAGTCATCCCTAGTTTTATTATTATCCCTAGACTAAAATTATCCTTTAGTTCCTGTGGTGCGAACATGTCAAACAAGTATATTTCCGCCAATAGCTATAGAAACCATGTTCCTCTGGGAAAGTCCCTATAGAAGAACCCTTTTCGGTTTCCCAAAGAAGCTTTCAGAGAACAAATCTTAAAAGATTTTTCTAAGTGCGAAGAACATTTTTAAAAATCTGAATCTTTTTCCACTATAAACAACCTTTTGTGGAATGGAAAGATTCTGTGAGTTCTTTATCAAACCAAAGCTGCCAATAAAGAACCTTTATTTTTAAGCATGCACAATGTTATTTTTTTTTTTATGACAATTAAGCACATTTCTACCATTTGTCCTTCTTCCTATTGTTTTTAAAAATGCAATTATTTAATGACTATAGATTGTCTTTACAATAATATTTTTTTTACTGTATTGCTTCACAAATATGACCCATGCCTTTTTGACAGGTTTTGTGAGAGCACAATAAAAACATAAAATGTGAATTTTAGTAACTAAATGGTTCATGAAGGCCCTTTTTGCAAGGTTTAAACAATTTTGCATTGGGTTTAACACTTACTGATTTCCCAGTTTGTGTACTGTTGTGATTAAAGTCTGCATGCATCAGATAACATTTACCTGTGATGCCCTGTGCCCTGATATATCATTAAAAAAATGATTCTCTCATTATGTAATCAAGATCCAGATCCGAAGGAGCCCTTTGCTTCTTTCTAGGTGCAAAAGATTTCACTACTCCGTTAAAAAAAAAAGAATAACGACATCCTCCCTTTCTTCCAGAGGATATGACAAGAGAGCAACTATGACAATACCTGAGCAGGAAGGATTTGACTGCACCCTACATGAGAATTAATACTACTTACTAATACACGTTTAGGAACGATTTCTAAATAAGACTACATTTCGATGATATGAGTGGTGCTTGACCGTGCATAACTCACTGATTAAAAATGGGAAAGTGGTGACGGACTGAATGACTGTCTCTGATATTTCCCTCCAATTTCCTGCCAAGGTCACCAAAATAAGAACAGGAGCATCTTGCGGACATCCCTGAATTGAAAAATCAAAAGATTAGTAGTTTAAAAAAAAATCAACAATCACACAGCTGAACATTTTAGTATGCTGACTTATTAGTATTTAAGAATGTCCTGTTTTTAAGATCACACAGATTTGCGTGGTATTCAATCAGGGCATCGGTCCTAACAAAAGTCGACTTCATTTCGCCCACTCTCTGCCTGATTTATGTTCTGTTTTCATTCTTTGTCACTAATAAAACAATCCCAGTCTTCTTGCTATGACTTACTTTCATGGATTGTTCTGGAGGGGCAATCTAAAACATCTACATGAGGTGTAACGGATTGTGAACGGAAATGAGGAGAAAGTGTAGAATAGGGTGGGTCGGGGTGGACTGCGTTTTTTCAGTGACCAACACCAAAGAAAGCTTTTATCAGTCATCATGCACACCTACAGCCTTCAGTAGTATCAAAATATAAATAAACTCCTTTTGTTAACAGCACCGCTATCCACCCAGTTTCACTGAAGTCATGGAAAAAATGCACTTCAATAGCTTTGATAAATGTAGCGTCTGCTTCCACCCTTTGGTGTCGCCAGTACTTAGTCACTGTGCTTACAAATAGTTTAAATCTATACTGTAAAAAAAACAATATTGTTGGTTTAACTTAAAAAGGTAAGTTACCTGGTTGCCTTAAAATGTTGAGTTGAAAAACTGAGTTAATACAATGAAGGGGATAATATTATGCTATGTTATATTATGTTATCTGCACCACAGCTATCTAAGTTGATTTGACAATTCATGAAAATATTTTTTTACAGTGTATACATGGACATATTGAATTCATCATACTGGTGTTTTCCTTACTGTGACATCCCACACTCAAAACCCAAATTACACAATTTAATGATTACATCTTACAAAACATACAAGTAAATCAAATGGTGCTTTAAAATGAAACAATCATTATTATTACCATTATTTATTTTTTTGTACAAGACAGTGGTCATGTCAGCTGTCAGTCGTCATAATCAGCACAAGCAGATTCTTGGCGTTTTCATGTTCAGACTAGAGTGGTTCTATTTTCTTTCTTTTTTTTGCATACTACTGTGCCTTATATTGTCTGTATAGGGTTGATTAACATGGATACCACCATTTGTGCAAAGATATGTAATATAAAACATGACCTCACTATATTGCATGTTTAATGTTTAATCTATGAAGAAGTATCGTTCATTCATGTTAACTAAGGTAGTTAACATGAATGAACCTTATTGTAAAGTGTTATCATCTATCTATCTATCTATCTTAGGAAGAGTGTGCTATAGCTTGACCAAAACATAATTAGGCGAAAAGGTGACATCTATTCTCGGTAACTAATTTGGAAATTAAATACTCAGGATGGATATCGTGTATCCAAACAAACACATGCGCGCAAACTGAGAGAGAGAGAGAGAGAGAGAGAGAGAGAGAGAGAGAGAGAGAGAGAGAGAGAGAGAGAGAGAGAGAGAGAGAGAGAGAGAGGGGGAAAGTTAGTGGCTCCGGGATCTCTGCCAGAAAACACGGACTTCCTTTAATTTTTGCAGACATGGATGTCAATATAAATGCGGCACGGCACACCTCGGACTCTATCAGCACGGACACTTCTCCATATATAACTTGGTGAATATCGGTACATAACGGTTCCGCAGAGATGAGAGAGATCATAGGAATGGCGCTGGCGCTCGTTGTTCTGAAAGTTCACGGAGGGAGAATCAGTGACGGTCATTGTGTGGAGGGAAAATGCTTCACCATCCAAACCAACAGTTTGAGTTTTGATTCGGCGCAGCGAGTCTGTCAGGAGAGAGGAGGACATTTGATGACCGTACGCTACAGAAAATCGGCCAATATTCTTGCTAAATTGTTGAATGGCACTTCTGGAAACTTTTGGCTTGGGCTGAGATATCAGTGTTCACCTGCAAACGATGGGTTAAAGGGATACAAATGGGTCACTGGAGACAACGCAAGCCACTACATCAACTGGGAAAGCGACCGAGCGGTTTGTTCTCCACTATGTGCTTCAGTGTCACAAAAAGTTCAGAAATGGGCCGAAAGACCTTGCGATGACATAATCGATGGTTATTTGTGCGAATATGAAGACCTCAATTATTGTCAGCCACTGAGCAACGGTCCAGCAATCATATATGAAACTCCTTTTGGATTTAATGCAAGCGAACTCCTTCCTCCAGGCACAATAGTGACATTACAGCCGCTGAGAACGAAACACGTTTGTTTCGACGGCGAGTGGCTTCAAGCTCCTTGGAGTTGTGAGGTTTTTGGTGGTGGATGTGATTATAAGTGCGATGGGAGCTTTCCTAATATCACATGCATCTGTCAGCCTGGATTTAAACTCGACAGTAACCGAGTTACATGCAGCAAACAGGACGCTTGTGTGCAGGGGGAATGCGAGCCGGTGACTGCAATGTCTCCCGAAGATTGCAAGCCCGGCTTTCACAAAGAAAGTGGCATTTGCGTTGATGAAGACGAATGCGCGTCTGCACCATGCGAGCACGAATGCACCAACACTGAAGGTAGTTATCAATGTTCATGCTATGATGGATTCATACAGTCGACGAAGGACATGCACAAATGTATGATGCACTGTACAGATTACCAGTGCCCAGCTGAATGTGACCCCAACAACAACGCCCAGTGCGACTGCCCCGAAGGTTTCCTACTTGAAGATGAAAACAATTGCGTTGACATTGATGAATGCGAAAGTGATTACTGTGACCATGATTGTCAAAATACACCTGGAGGGTTTGTATGTTCCTGCAATGAAGGATACTTGCTTTTGGACAAGGTCAAATGTGTGAGAGAAGACTTCGATGGTTCAGGAAGCTCAACACCTGTTGATGTTTCTATATCTACAAGTAAACCCCCAACCGACAAGCCAATGTCAATCTCATCGGCCAGTCTTTTGGCAATAATGGTTTGCATTGTAACTTGTATTCTCTTACTGGTCGGCCTCGCTCACTGCACATTGAGACGTTTTTGTCAAATGCACAATTATAATGTGCACAAAGGCCAAGATGAAATCTACGACTTTCAACAGGTGATCATTGACAAAAACAGCACAGAACTGTCATTCCCAAATAGGTATTTAAAAAGAGACACTTAAAGTCGGAAAATGTCACTTAAACTGAAATGTAAATAGTAGCCTATTATAGTAAATCTATTTCATTTTAGATATAAACTAATATAGGGTAATTCGGGGTAAGAACCCCCCACCCCCCACCCCAGACCATAGATGACACAACATTTTGTCATTTCATCTGAATGTCAACATTTGTGAGATTTTGTTAGTCGAAATTGTTTTGATGTTAATTTATCTAATTTTGTATCTCTGGAAAATAGCGTTCTGTGACACGTTAGGCTATTATGTTGAATGTCAAAGTTGTTTGTGTTTCTGTTTGTTAATGATGGATTTGCGGACACATTAATGTTTTAAGATTTGTGGAGTAAAAGTTATAGTTTTTATTTTTAAGTAAAAAGATGAAATTGGGGTAAGATGCGCCACCCAGAATTGGTATGTTGTTATTATTATTTTTAAAAGTAATAATAACTAAATTAGCAAATGTTTTATTTATTTCCTATAATAGCACATTGGCTGATGCCATTATGCTAAACTTATATCTGTATGTTACAATTTCTTAAGTTCTTAAGGGGGGCATCTTCCTTCATGTTAGGCTATAGAGTGTCAGAAAAACTTAACTTTGCACAAGTTTGAATAACTCATTAATGTCAGTATTCCTAAATGGTGGTGTTTGAAGAGAATAAATACTATATTTTAATATAACGTGTAGCAATTTTAATATACAGAACCTTGTTTCGTTCTCTCTTGCTTCATCAACATCTCTGTCCAAATATGCTGATAGATTGGAAAAGACATGCGCAGTGCCGCATTAATGAACTCGTTCTATTTTTATTTTATTTCCAGTATAGGCCAGTGTTATTGCCCTCCTACAGCGGATTCTGCTGGTTTTCCTATAGTGATTTTGGTTAATATCGCTCTCTAGTGGGCAGTAAGGAACAAGTTACTTCATACTGGTCCATTGCTCATAAAGGCTAGTGTTTTTTGCTTTGAGTGGCAAGGGTTAATGTTCAGTCATTTTTGTTGGCTAATCCTTGATCATTACTGTGTTGTACAACTGTATATATCTACGCTGAATATGTTTTTGTAAATAATTGAACGGCGATTCTGTAACTGGTCTAACTAAAATTCGAAAAAACGAAATGTGTTAATGTTAAAATATGCTACCGTTGAAAACGTACGAATTTATGATTGAAGCTGAAGCAAAAGTAGTTTTTCCAGAGTTACAGCACTCAAACGTGCAGAACTCCTCACCGGAAAATAATTCACTGCGTCAGAAAGTTATTTCCTATTTCAGAAATGCTGAGAAACACAAAATGAAATGAAGGGAGAGAGAACGGAGGAAGAATTCACTTTTGACAGGTGTCGTGCCGAAAAGTGATGGTCCGCCGAAAATTGATTGCAGTCCGCGGGAGCGCGCGCAGCGTGTTAAAGCTGTATCGCCCAGTCTCTTTACGACTACAGCTGCTTTTATGTGGATCAAACAGACATGACTTGCAAATAAACATCAGCTTATGTCAACAATTAGTTGATTTCCTTTAGAAGAATTATATTTGACAGATTATTACTCACCTAGTACTTTTTACCTCTTAAAATACCTTTAGATGGCCTATACAAACATTATAATGCAGTATTTCACCTGCCAAAAAGTGATTGAAGCCTCTACTTATTGACTGAAAGGTTATTTCTGCCCTGAAATTAGTTGATTACTGAGTGCCCTGTTACAATGTTTACTTTCTTTTTATTCACATATTCATATATTTCTAAACAATTACTTTGTGAAAAATACTGTAATAGGATTGCAGATTCAAGAAGTTGCCATCTAAAGTATAAAAGCATGTTTATTTTAAATATTTGTTTTCTAATTTATTTCTAATTTATTAAATATTG
Source organism: Rutilus rutilus (assembly GCF_951802725.1). Taxonomy (NCBI): domain Eukaryota; kingdom Metazoa; phylum Chordata; class Actinopteri; order Cypriniformes; family Leuciscidae; genus Rutilus; species Rutilus rutilus. Next base: position 3,133,793 of record NC_140220.1, on the reverse strand, counting down.
ATTAAAATAAATATATATAAAAATATCGGCCATCGGCCACCCTGCTCTCTAAGATATCGGCATCGGCCATCAAAAAACCAATATCGGTCGACCACTAGATGTGGTCGATATCCTTATCTGTAAATGTTACAAATTCATGCGAGTATTTCCATTTTGCACAGAGGTTCGTCCTCCTGACAGCAAGCGATTCTCCGTTAAACTTCGCAGACTTCACTGAAGTGTTGGGCAGGGTGTGGAATGGTTTTTTTCCCATTCAAATAAATAAACTCAGGCTTTTTATCCGATTAATCGAGGAATAATCAAGCGATTAATCCATTAACTCTTTCCCCACCATTGATGAAATTTTCAGGCTACCCATGTTTTCACTGCAATTCAGTAGGTGGCGCTATTACACCCCACAGAAGTATGATAACGCACGTCATACTATCTGTAGCCTAGCCTAGTTCTTTGGCATTTTTGCCTTTTATTAGGATAGGACAGTAGCTCGACAGGAAGTGAGGTGGGAGAGAGAGAGGGGACGGGATCGGGAAAGGTCCACGAGCCGGGACTCGAACTCGGGTCTCCCGAAGCACAACGGCGCTACATGTCGGCGCACCTGCCCACGAGGCTATCTGCGCAGACAGACTGATTTAATAAATGTTGTCTTTTGTTGGACAAGAGGTTCATAAATGCTTCTCGTGTTTGGAAAGATGTTTGACGCGTGTTGCTTTTTCAAATGCACGTTATAAGTGACTCAAACTCGCAGTGCTTTCAGATGGAGCAGCTTTTACAGAGCCGTACTTCACTGACAAGCTGCACATCAAAAAATAATCGTGTTCATAATCACAACAATCAAAATCAGTTTAAGTGACATTTCATGTTCATTGTGATTAATCATGCAGCCCTAATATAAAATAATCAAAACTTGCGAGCGCAGGAAGAGGAAACGACTCTGTTTGAAATTTGCCTTTTTTTTTAAATCAAACTTACCTACATTCCCACATTTCATATATTGAGATATTCATATAACAAAATATTCGGAGGGCCATTACATTTTTGTGAAAATCACATCAATATAATCATTCAAAAGTTAGTCGCAGTCCTACAAAAGACAAATCAAAAGCAGCATGTGGGACACATTTTTGTATCGTTTCTTCTGAATTTCAAATTCAGTAAAAGGTCAAATCACACATCTGTCACTTTTGAGTACTCGGGTCCGTCGCTGACGCACGTTAAAGCACAACATGCTAATGCCTTCTCATCTCTAAACTCATCCCCAGGCCACAGAAGCTAATACTCCTTCACCTCACTGAGCACTGAGGTTTGCAACCATCAAAATAACACAAGAATGCTTCAGTGAGGTCAGCAGGAACTTGCGTAGAGCGTGTTTCTGGCTTTAGGGTCCCGTCCCGACCGTCTCATCAGTCTGAGTTCAGATATAGGGATAGCAAAGGTCACACTACTGGCTTCTGATTTGTTCTTAAGCAAACAATGAAAGCCAATAGAGAGATCACTTGCACAATTTACAGAACTATTATCTTTCCCAAGTGTGTTGAAAATACACAGCCTAAAAGGTATCAGACCAACAAATGTCAACAAACGTTGCTTTTCATCAAATTCACTGTGTACATACTTCATAAAAGGGGGTGTGCAAAGCAGTCCAATATCTAATCCACATGGTCCTATTAATATCAGACACAGATGTGGGTGTCCTTCATTTGGTTGATGACAAAAAATGGAACAATTTTTCTTTCTCTTTGTATTTATCATCAATATGGTAAAAAATTATCCTATTCAAATCAATCTGATACATAATTTGTGAGGTAAAATGAAGATAAGTGAGGTAAAAGTAATCTAAAAGTAATCAGATTATATGACCCTAAATGTGTAATGTATTACGTTACTACAATTTTTATCATGTAATCTGTATTCAGTAATAAACTACAATTTGTAAGTAATCTCCCCAGCACTGTATACATAACAGGGACAATCTTGTTTTTAACTGAATTACACTTTTTTTGTTTTAATATGTAACTTGACCTATAAAGTTATTATAATGTAAGATGTTTCTTAAGGATTGTGCCTTTATTATTAGTTAGCATGCATGATAACACTGTGTCCACACCATACGCGACGCGACTATGCTAGGGGTGTAACGATACGATTCGATACATATCACGATACTGAACTCACGATACGATAATATTGCGATACTCAAAGACATATGATAAAAGGGTAACAAATTTTTTTACTGTTGATTAAAATGCTAAATTTGGTATTACATTGTGGGTGTAAATGAATAGTCTTGGACTCGGTGCTGAAACCCAAAGCACAGGACAATAGAGACGCCAGAATAACAATATTCATGATTCTGAAGCTGAAAATACAGGATTATTTTAGATGAATATGTTTGCACTCGGTCACTGACTAGATATAGCCTATTTAAAATAATGTAAGCCACTTTTTACTGGTAACATCAGACATTTGGCATTATCAGGACCCACAAATATTCCTTTAGATAGCCAATGCAACCATTATAATGCAGTATTTCACCTGCCAAAAAGTGATTGAAGCCTCTACTTATTGATTGAAAGGTTATTTCTGCACTGAAATTAGTTGATTATATTAATGAGGGTTATATTTGACTGATTATAACCCACCTAGTACTTTTTACCTCTTAAAATAACTAAAAAGTACTAGGTGAGTTATAATCAGTCAAATATAACCCTCATTAATATAATCAACTAATTTCAGGGCAGAAATAACCTTTCAATCAATAAGTAGAGGCTTCAATCACTTTTAGGCTTCAATCACTATTACCACGGACATAAGCTGATGTTTATTTGCAAGTCATGTCTGTTTGATCCACATAAAAGCAGCTGTAGTCGTAAAGAGACTGGGCAATACAGCTTTAACACGCTGCGCGCGCTCCCGCGGACGGCAATCACTTTTCGGCGGACCATCACTTTTCGGCACGACACCTGTCCTCTGAACTGCCAGTCCTCTGACGAGCTTTGCATAGGGAACCAAGGAATGGGCCTATAACAGGGCCAAGTCCTTTATAATGTATGTATACGGTAAGAACCGTAGTTTGAGTTCAGCCAGGACCAGACATGTATCGAGCCCTATGGCTTAGGGGGTGTGCTTACACTTTTATATTGAAAGAACCCTTGCTTGCAAAGCGGGAACTTCCAGGTTATAAAACCTCATAAATGTGGATGATGAGGCCCAGCTGGCCGCCGCACAGATATCTTCAATAGGTATTCCACTTGACCAAGCCCATGACGAGGCCATACCTCTCGTGGAATGAGCTCTGACGCCTAAGGGGCAATTATGCCATCTGGGGCCGGACCGCTTCATGATAGGGACCTCGGCCACCCAGCTATTTTCCTGCTTGTGTGCTATTGGCACAGTGATTGTGTGCAGGGGTGCATACTTTATAATGGGCACACAGCCTAAATTTAGATAACAATGGAGAAAGAGTCACGCGTAGGAGGGGCCGGCGTGGGCTCGTCCGTTTGGTGAATAAGCACAGGAGAAAAAAGTCTCTCTCTGTAGAATGTGAGTCACGCGGGGACGGCGTGGGCTCATCTGTTTTTGAACGCTCATTAATACTCTAAACCTGCCGTTGTTAACGGGAGGGCGCAAGGGGCAGAGTCCCTTTCTGTATCGTAAGGAAGCTGGCCTCGAGCGCAGTGAAGAATATGGGTCTCTGACGCGAAAGCCTTGGATTCCACCACTGAGCCACAGGGGGGAATGACGTAAGACAGTTAGCGTGAGCAGAGAAGAGAGCGCCATGTTTTGTGTCGCCTGTAAAACAGCATTTGTTTGCAGGTGTGCATGTTTTATAACAGTCTCGTTAGCTGTAATATTGACATTTCCAGCCGCCCGAACTAAAGAGGGGACTGGGAAATGTGTGAGAAATGGAGGTTGGTCCGGCCTCGGCAGCACTTTCTTCCTTTCGGCGATGTGAGTGACGTAGTTTCAGCGAGCGTCATGAAACTCACTCATAGTGTCGGTCTGGGTCATGCAGAGAGCTCGAGAGGGCTCTGCATGACGCGTGAAATGGGGGCGTGAGGGGACGAACGGCAACTCTCATTCGCAGGCCGCTCGTTCCGCTGAAAAGCTATGTCGTCATCCCGTCCCAGTCAGGGCAGCTGCCCTTGGCGAGTGCAGCTTCCACGTGTTCACGGCCCAGACAGAAAGTGCAGAGGATGTGACGATCTCAGCCGAAGAGAGGGCCTCTGAACGAGGCGCACGTGACTCGAGGCATTTGCAACAACACCTTAGAAATTCACTAGGGTGCTTATTAAGACATAAGCCACGCCCATTCTGGCGGGCTCTGACATGCCAGGGCGCGAAGCAGCCTGATTGGTTTGCGCGTCTGAGCCGCCTCGCCATAGGTTCGTGCAGTTGCCGCAGCACAGCCAATGACCGAACAAGTCGCTCATCTTTGTCTGCTGTGCAGCTGCACTGCATTTAAAAATTTGGCTTCAATATTCTCGAGAAAAGGAGTTTTCCCATAGCGTATGCTAGCCTTACGCAATGCGAGAGACCTCTCGAAAGGGAACTAATGTTAAAGCTGCAGTCCGTAGTTTTTCCTCTTTGTCGCCATCTCTGTTCGAAATCTGCAATTGCAGTTATTCGCGGAATTATCAACTTTACGTGGGTTGTGCCTCGGCACGGCACAGCGCGGATGAATCCAATGTTTTGAGGAGAATGTGCGGCTGTCAGTCGCCGTGCCGGTGTGGATCCTGGCATTCGGCATCAGAGATTCTACTTTTTAGAAGTATGACCAACATAAGAATTTTCACCGGAAAATGTCGTCTGAACAAGTAACATTCACTTTTGTTCTGACCGACTAAGGGAAATTTTAGGCTGATTAAATCTAATGATCACTTATCATATCACGTCAAACCGTGCAAATTATACTTTGTTCTCAAATTGTTAATGTTAACAACATCAGCATTGCGTGACATTTAATGCCATTCCGATATTTATCCTTGTTTTCGCATGGGCCGGTTGCAGTCTCTTTTTTTCTGTAGCCACTACAAAGTCTGAAGTATTTAGCATTTTACAAAGGGTGAATCTCCAGTTGTCTCTGGTGATTGTCATTTAAACCTTTCTGGATCCGCCATCAAATTGATAAGTTTAATTATATTAAGTGCTGTGAGAAAAGGCTATAAATCTCCACCTCCAGCATCCTCACACTCATAGCCTACTAGCCGAGACTCTTCTTTATGTGGACAGATGTGACATAATGACGCAAAGACATGCTTGAATTTCCCGCGGAAATCCACCAGTACCACTGGAATTAAAAACATTATTACAAGCTTACCGTTTTGAATCGAGCTAAGGCAAGCAGAGAGTTTTGAACACTGAGTGGTTATGTACTTGCTAAAAAAAATATTTTGGATAATTTTTAACCAAAAAAAGTTACAGACTGCAGCTTTAATTAATGAACCTTATTGTAAAGTGTTACCATCTATCTATCTATCTATCTATCTATCTATCTATCTATCTATCTATCTATCTATCTTAGGAAGAGTGGGCTATAGCTTGACCAAAACATAAGTGAAAAGGTGACATCTATTCTCGGTAACTAATTTGGAAATTAAATACTCAGGATGGATATCGTGTATCCAAACACATTCGCGCAGACTGAGAGAGAGAGAGAGAGAGAGAGAGAGAGGGTGTTAGTGGAAAGTTAGTGGCGCTCCGGGATCTCTGCCAGAAAACACGGACTTCTTTTAATTTTTGGAGACATGGATGTCATTATAAATGCGGCACGGCACACCTCTGTCAGCACGGACACTTCTCCATATATAACTTGGTGAATATCGGTACATAACGGTTCCGCAGAGATGAGAGAGATCATAGGAATGGCGCTGGCGCTCGTTGTACTGAAAGTTCACGGAGGGAAAATCAGTGACGGTCATTGTGTGGAGGGAAAATGCTTCGCCATCCAAACCAACAGTTTGAGTTTTGATTCGGCGCAGCGAGTCTGTCAGGAGAGAGGAGGACATTTGATGACCGTACGCTACAGAAAATCGGCCAATATTCTTGCTAAATTGTTGAATGGCACTTCTGGAAACTTTTGGCTTGGCCTGAGATATCAGTGTTCACATGCAAATGATGGGTTAAATGGATACAAATGGGTCACTGGAGACAACGCAAGCCACTACATCAACTGGGAAAGCGACCGAGCGGATTGTTCTCCACTATGTGCTTCAGTGTCACAAAAAGTTCAGAAATGGGCCGAAAGACCTTGCGATGACATAATCGATGGTTATTTGTGCGAATATGAAGACCTCAATTATTGTCAGCCACTGAGCAACGGTCCAGCAATCGTATATGAAACTCCTTTTGGATTTAATGCAAGCGAACTCCTCCAAGAAATTCCTCCAGGCACAATAGTGACATTACAGCCGCTGAGAACGAAACACGTTTGTTTAGAAGGCGAGTGGCTTCAAGCTCCTTGGAGTTGTGAGTTTTTTGTTGGTGGGTGTGATTATAAATGCGATGGGAGCATTCCTAATATCAGATGCATCTGTCAGCCTGGATTTAAACTCGACAGTAACCGAGTTACATGCAGCAAACAGGACGCTTGTGTGCAGGGGGAATGCGAGCCGGTGTTTGAAGCTGCGCATGCAATGTCTCCCGAAGATTGCAAGCCCGGCTTTCACAAAGAAAGTGGCATTTGCGTTGATGTAGACGAATGCGAGTCTGCACCATGCGAGCACGAATGCACCAACACTGAAGGTAGTTATCAATGTTCATGCTATGATAGATTCATACAGTCGACGAAGGACATGCACATATGTATATTGCATTGTACAGATTACCAGTGCCCAGCTGAATGTGACCCCAACAACCACGCCCAGTGCGACTGCCCCGAAGGTTTCCTACTTGAAGATGAAAAAAATTGCGTTGACATTGATGAATGCGAAAGTGATTACTGTGACCATGATTGTGAAAATACACCTGGAGGGTTTGTATGTTCCTGCAATGAAGGATACTTGCTTTTGGACAAGGTCAAATGTGTGAGAGAAGACTTCGATGGTTCAGGAAGCTCAACACCTTTTGATGTTTCTGTATTTACAAGTAAACCCCCAACCGACAAGCCAATGTCAATCTCATTGGGCAGTCTTTTGGCAATAATGGTTTGCATTGTAACTTGTATTGTCTTTCTGGTCGGCCTCGCTCACTTCGCATTGAGACGTTTTTGTATCTAATTTTATATCTGGGAAATAGAGTTCTGTGACACTTTAGGCTATTATGTTGAATGTCAAAGTTTTTTCTGTGTCTGTTTGTTAATGATGGATTTGCGGCCACATTATTGTTTTAAGATTTGTGGAGTAAAAGTAAAATGTTATAGTTTTTATTTTGAAGTAAAAAGATGAAATTAGACACTTGGGGTAAGATGTGCCACCCAGAATTGGCATGTTGTTATTATTATTTTTTAAATGTAATAATAACTAAAATTAGCAAATGTTTTATTTATTTCCTATAATAGCACATTGGCTGATGCCATTATGCTAAACTTATATCTAAATATGTTACATTTTAAACATAAATGCACATTGTTTTAAGGGGGGCATCTTCCCTCATGTTATTAGGCTATAGAGTGTCAGAAAAACTTAACTTTGCACAAGTTTGAATTACTCATTAATGTCAGTATTCCTAAATGGTGGTGTTTGAAGAGAATAAATACTATATTTTAATGTAACGTGTGGCAAATTTCATTTGCAGAACCTTGTTTCGTTCTCTCTTGCTTACTCAACATCTCTGTCCAAATATGCTGACAGATTGGAAAAGACATGCGCAGTGCCGCATTAATGAACTATTTCTAAACGTTCTATTTTTATTTTATTTCCAGTATAGGCCAGTGTTATTGCCCTCCTACAGCGGATTCTGCTGGTTTTCCTATAGTGATGTTGGGTAATATCGCTCTCTAGTGGGCAGTAAGGAACAAGTTACTTCATACTGGTCCATTGCTCATAAAGGCTAGTGTTTTTTGCTTTGAGTGGCAAGGGTTAATGTTCAGTCATTTTTGTTGGCTAATCCTTGATCATTACTGTGTTGTACAATTGTATATATCTACGCTGAATATGTTTTTGTAAATAAATGAACGGCGATTCTGTAACTGGTCTAACTAAAATCCAAAATAACAAAATGTGTTAATGTTAAAATATGCTACCGTTGAAAACTTCCGAATTTATGATTGAAGCTGAAGCAAAGGTAGTTTTTCCAGAGTTACAGCACTCAAACGTGCAGAACTCCTCACCGGAAAATGAATCACTACGTCAGAAAGTTATTTCCTATTTGAGAAATGTTGAGAAACAAATGAAATGAAGGGAGAGAGAACGGAGGAAGAATTCACTTTTGCCGAAACTCACGCGAGAGGAAGACGGGTAGTTCTTTATCTAACTCTGATAATGTTGCGTTATTGAAACGTTCTCAGTATTTAATACTAGGCTATACCACAACAAGACGTAATAAAACGCTGTATGGATTAGGGACCTAACCTGGTAAGACGCTAAATGCTCTGTTATTAGGCATCAACTTTGTAGTAAAATGTTCAGATTTCTGCATGTATCAGAACCTTTTTACGTTGTATATGCTTTTTATTTTTTATCACTGAACCTTTACCTCAAGCAAACAATGAGTAAAATAAACTTGTTCTACATAAATATTAACTTTATAGCACAGCCACTCAAGGTTTTTTTTTTTTTTTCATTTTTTTTTTCACAGTGCTCTCAGAATGGGATATACATTCACACTGATCCTGTTTGGATTGTGCATCAACACTGAAGTTGTGAAATGCTCCTCTGTGTGTTCAGTTCATGGTTATGCTGCCTTCTGCTCATTTAAAGGTCTTCATCAGGTGCCAGAGCTGCCCACATATGTAAACGTTGTGGATCTGAGTTTTAACAGCATTGCTGAACTCAACGAAACATCCTTTTCTCATCTTGAAGGTCTATTAGTCCTTAAACTGGAGCAACAAACACCAGGACTTGTGATCAGAAACAACACGTTTAGAAGACTCTCCAATCTAAGAGGACTTAAACTAGACTACAACCACTTCCTGAAAATAGAGACAGGAGCGTTTAACGGATTATCCAACCTTGAGATTCTCACTCTCACTCAGTGCAGTTTAGATGATGCCATTTTGTCTGCGGATTTCCTCAAACCTCTGGTGTCTCTCGAGATGCTTGACTTGCGTGAGAACAACATTCAAAGAATCCAGCCGGCATCATTCTTTTTAAACATGAGGAGATTCCATTGGCTCGATCTCTCTCGCAACAAAGTGAAGAGCATCTGTGAAGAAGAGCTCCTCGGCTTTCAGGGTAAACATTTCACGCTTCTGAAACTGTCCTCCGTGAGACTGCAAGACATGAACGAGTACTGGTTAGGATGGGACAAGTGTGGAAACCCATTTAAGAACATGTCCATAACTGAATTAGACCTGTCTGGAAACAGCTTTAATGTTAACATGGCAAAGCGTTTTTTTGATGCAATCACTGGTACCAAAATCCAAAGTCTCATTCTCAGTAACAGTTACAGCATGGGCAGTTCTTTTGGTCATAACAATTTAAAAGATCCAGATAAATTCACATTTAAGGGACTTGAGGCGAGTGGTATTACAATTTTCGATTTGTCCAAATCAAAAATTTTCGCTTTGTCAAATTCAGTATTTACTCATTTTCCAGATCTACAACAAATTACATTGACACAAAATGAGATCAACATTATTGAAACTGATGCATTTTTGGGTATGACAAATTTACTAAAACTAAACCTGTCCAAAAACTTTTTGGGTAGTATTGATTCCAATACATTTCAGAATCTAGAGAAACTTGAGGTGCTTGATTTGTCTTATAACCATATAAGGGTTCTTGGAGATAAATCATTTCAGGGTCTCCCAAGTTTACTCATCTTAAATTTAACAGGAAATGCTCTTGAATCAGTTCATGAATTTGCAACCCTACTAAACCTGAAGATACTCTACTTGGGTGAGAACAGAATTTCATCTTTGTCTGGTTTATCCAACATTGCTAAAAACCTCACAACCCTTGACCTGGAATTCAACAGATTAAAGGACTTGTCAGATCTGTACACAATTCTACGGGAATTTCCTCAAATAGAACAAATCTTTCTTCAAAGTAACAAGTTTTCGAGTTGTTATAATCAAAGGCAAATAGTGGCTTCAGACAAACTACAACTTCTTCATCTTGGACTTTCAACGATGCAGCTGATCTGGTCAGAAGGAAAATGTTTAAACGTGTTTAACAATCTTCACCAGTTAGAACAGCTTTCTCTGACTGCCAATGGACTACAGTCACTTCCCAAAGACATTTTCAAAGACCTTACTTCTTTGTTTTTTTTGGATTTGTCCTTCAACTCTTTGAAGTACCTTCCAAACGGTGTATTCCCTGAAAGTCTTCAAATACTTAATCTTGAATATAATTCTATTTATTCAGTGGATCCAAATCTCTTTAGCAGCCTCCACTACCTCAGCCTGAAGAACAATGATTTCCGGTGCGATTGCAAGCTAAGGGATTTCCAAACATGGCTCAATCAAACCAACGTAACCATTTTCCACCCCATTGAGGATGTGATATGTGCAAGTCCTGAGGATCAGTACATGGTTCCGGTTGTGAGAGCCAACATACAATGTGAGGATGAAGAGGAAGAGAGGAGATCTGAAAAACTAAGGCTTGTGCTTTATATTTTCTGTACCGCACTTATCATATTACTCACTGCGAGCGCCATCATTTATGTCCGTCGGCGTGGCTACATCTTCAAGCTTTACAAAAAGCTCACCGGCGAACTTGTGGATGGAAAGCGAGAGGAACCTGATCCTGATCGATTCTTGTACGATGTGTATCTTTGTTTTAGTTCCAGTGATATGAAGTGGGTAGAAAGAGCGCTGCTGAACAGACTAGACTCTCAGTTCTCAGAGCAGAACACACTCCGCTGCTGCTTCGAGGAGCGAGACTTCATACCCGGGGAGGACCATCTTACCAACATGCGAAACGCAATCCAGAACAGTCGAAAAACCCTTTGTGTGGTGTCTGAACGTTTCCTCAAGGATGGCTGGTGCCTAGAAGCCTTTATTCTGGCACAAAGATGGATGGAAGTGGAGCTAAAGGACATTCTGGTGGTGCTGGTTGTAGGGAACATACCGCAGTACAGGTTACTGAAGTACAAACAAGTGAGATCCTACATTGAGAACAGAAGATACCTTCAGTGGCCCGATGACAACCAGGACTTGGAGTGGTTTTATGACCAACTTCTGCATGAAATAAGAAAAGATACCAAGGTTAATCAAACAAATCAACCAACCAACCAGACAAAGCCTGAAGCATTGAATGTCCATGCAAACACAGCAGTATAATTATGGTATATTTGTTGATTATGCATTCTGTAAAACCTTACCTAATCACCTAAGGTTTCCAATTAGTTAGAATGCATAATGAAATGCATTTTCTCGTGTTTTCTATGTGTATACGGGTCAATGACGTGACGGGTCATTTTTTTGTCCAAAGGCCTTAATAATAATAAAAAAACAAATATATAACATCCAAAGTATGTAAGGTAGTACAACTTGATCTCTTTTACTGAATCCAAAAGGTTTTAATTATATTTTACTACATATAAAGGCATTTTAAAGATTTTGAAGTGTCAAAAGGTCATTCGGTAAAACCGATATAGTAAATATTTAAATGGAATAATATTGTTTTTAATAACTAAAGGAACTACAATAATACAAATATAAAGCAGATAAGGCTCTTTTTCTCCTTTCCCTGTGCAATGTTTTACTTGAATATGTTGGAGTGTTTAGAGTAGTCCAATAAATGATTATGAGATCAGTGATAATTTTATTTAATATTTCTTCTGTGGTACACACTATATACTATCTCAACATCAATGTCAAATCAGTTTTTAACTTTCAAATCAGTGGTTAAACCCAATGACTTTTTTGGTGACAAATTGTTTCCTTCTTGTAAAAAATGACAAAAAACAGTGTTAATTGATTGTACAAACCACACAATCTTATTGTTAACACCTAGGAAAACTAAAAAATGGTTTCAAATATAGTTATATCTCCATTCTATTTTTTTACACTTTTAAAAACCTTATTCGTCAATGACCCATATATATATGTGTGTGTGATGAGTTATTTATAATGAAAGAATATTTCATTCATAACATTCTATTTCTATTCTCTCACAAAATAGCTGATATAAAATATTGTCTGTGAACCTGCTGATATTTTCATTAAATGTCTGAAATGCTAATTATAGCAGAATGATTGCAGAAGTGGATAAAGACCTCAGGATACTTTGCAAAACCTAAACATCTTCAACCACTTCCCAACAGAGCTTGTAAATTCATAATGTAATATGAATTAGAAATTAAGAAATTAAGCAAATGCCTGCTTTATCTGTAAATAAATGTACAACCTAAAAATGGCAACTGAATAAAAAGACACTGTGTACTTTGACCTTATTTCCTAAATACTGCATGGCAAAATTGCACAACTAGGAAACCACTATTGAAAAAAACATGATGACACAATCTGGCCTAATGTTTTTGGATTTGGACAGTTTGTACATTAATGAAATTTGTTAAGAAACCTCAATATTGACAAATGTTGTCATGGCCTATGTCCTTTAAACAGGAAATATAGCAACAAGGCCCGACAGCAACATCCGGGGTCACGTGTCTGATTAAGTAATTGAATTGAAATCTCACCATGGCTGACAACTATAATTCTATGGTCTTCATTGAAAATTGTACAATATTATATCCTTAGTTGACCTCACAGTACCATCTGGCCAAATTTCCTGTTATGATCCCTTCATTGTAATAAGGCACATCGAAAAAGAAGACAACATCGCAAAACTAATATTAACATTCTGCACTCTGCTTTATACAGAGAGCAATCTCTCAGTGGCACCTTGTGTAAACATAGCTGACCAAAGAATAGCCTTCAAATTCATTTCCTGTTCCCATAACAAGAAAAAATAAATAAAATGTAATTAACTAACAGTATAGTCTTTATATTGTATTCATATCCTATTTATTTCACACAGTTGTGACATCAGACTGAAAGGCTCTTATAGCAACATGTCCTTCTTTAGGCACTTGCTTTTAAGAACATCCCCATTGAGAAGTCAGCTCCATTGTGCAATCGAAAACCCTTTTGCTTTATTGGTTTTGGCGCAGAGAGTTACTTTTTGTTTGAACTCCCATCTTACACCATGGTGTTGAATGATATAAAACAATTTATTAATGAAACTTTATTAAATTGGATGCAACATTTTACATAACAGTGATTTTATGACTAATGTACACAATTTAATTTAGCTTCTGTTACATACACGACCTCTCATTATTCGAATTACAATATGCAAACACAGAAGTACATTAATTATGGTCATATATTACATGCAAAAAATTAACATAATACTTTTCACTTGGCCAGGTTTTCAGCTAATGCAGATTTCTATTGACAAGACAAGAGCTCTGATTTGTTTCTGGTTGACAATGACAGACATTGTTAGATGCAAGTATTTTGGTTCCGGTTTTCCTGTGCCTGTCATTTGACCCAGTTTTTTGATTAATCATCCGGTTCACCTGTGTTCTCATCAATCATCTTGTTAGCTCTTTTGTTTGCTGTGTATTAAGCTTTCAGTTTGAGTTAGTTCCCTGTCTGGTATTGTTTGTGTTAATGTAATTTTGACTCTAATTTTGAAAAATAAAATATAGGCCATCATATAAATACATCAAATATTTTATTAAATTATAAAACTATAAATATATACCTTACAGTTTCTAGAACCTTTGTGACAGAATTTCCTCCTTAACATAAAAGAGGAATAATACAACTTTCTCCGATAAGTTTATCAAACTTCTCAAAATAAATTAACTGCCTTCAGGTGTCCCCTTATGGTGTCCCACTGACATTAAAATAACTTTATAGCTTTCATATACAGCAAAATATATTATAAGTTTCGTTTGTTTGCACAGATCACTTTAACAAGTCTTAACAACCGATGCTATTCTTACCTTTTTAAACTGCTTTGTTTGCAGGGGGCAGATTCAGTCTGCCAAAAACAACCATATCTTATACAATGTGATGTACCAGGGATTTTAAAATCTGATAACCCACACATACAAGCGATTTAACGTCCCGAGAATAATGTGTCTGTTGTTCTCCAGAATGACCGTTACTTTTTGAATTGTAAGCGCCCGCGCTTTTTTTGTTCTTTCGAGCGGTAGTTTTTTTAAAAGCATAATGATAAATCGATTTCATTCCAAAACGTGCATCTAAATTAACTAATTTATATGATGATTGATGAACTCCACTATGTTTAATCTAGTCAGTATCTTATGTTTGAACAGTTCACAGGCACAATAACGTATTGAAATATGCGTTAAAATACGACATATGACTGTATCGGTCGGTGTTAGATCTGTTTCTTTAATAAATAAAACATAATTATATCAATACATGACTGCATCTATGTAGTAGCCTACATACTGCTAGTGCCGCTAAAGTTTGGTCTTACCATAGTATGCTACAAGACAATTGAACACAGAGAGAGGAGGAATAGCCTACTGCACATTTTGTGGGGAAGCATTGAAAAGGCTAACAAAACTACACCGCCCCTGTGCTGAATCTACAGTTTGTTTGGGGTGTCTTAGAACTTTCTGTTCTCTTCTCACACTGAATGACTCTTCACCGGAAAACGAGTCACTGCGGGGTCAGAAAGTTGTTTTCTATTTCAGACACATTGGGAAACACAAATGAAACGAAGAAAGAAAGAACAGATCAACTCCGCGTTATCGCCGTACGAAACTTCTGAAACTTTACCTGTCTATATGTGACTATCAAATGACTTCAGAAACTGTGGTCGAACAGGTAATTAATAAGTTATTATTAACCATGACTTTTGTTGCAAATCTCTCAATGCCGTATGTATGGTTATAGCCTATAATAAAACGAATAGGCTACCACATTTAAATCTACTTTGGTGTTTTTCTCGGAACTCACTGAACCTTGAACTAGTTAAACAAACA
Source organism: Rutilus rutilus (assembly GCF_951802725.1). NCBI lineage: Eukaryota > Metazoa > Chordata > Actinopteri > Cypriniformes > Leuciscidae > Rutilus > Rutilus rutilus. Next base: position 3,118,721 of record NC_140220.1, on the reverse strand, counting down.
ATTAGTAGGCTAAGATAAACTAGTTCTACAGACGTCCTGGCTTTGGCTTTATGCCTTATTCAGTAGGTTTAGTCTGAACTAGGCTACATTAAGGATTTGCATTTCATATTCAGATAACCCATTTATGTTTGCTAACCACACTGTATTTAGAAACTTAAAATGCACATTTTACGAAAATTAACCGTTTTGAGTAAAAGTGGAGTAACCATGTTTTTTAAACATTTTTATTACCATTTGTATAAACACAGTTTTACCACAAATGCCATGTTAAAACAATGGGTAGTGTTTAGGTTAGAACAAAGCCATTGTTATTTTGTGGTTGTCATGGTTTACCTATAGTAACTATGTTTTATTATTATTATTTGAAGTAAAATCATTGTTAATTTTCGGAAGGGATACTTTGCCCAAGAATTAAAATTTGGTAACACTTTACTTAAAGACTTTATTGTATTGCATTATGAAGGTATTCATACTCTGCTTTATAACTTTTCATAAATCATTGTAACCAAAGTTAAAATGCATTATAATATTTGCAGATTGATTGTTACATCAGAAACTGGTTGTTTGTTGTATGTTTTAATGCATTATACCTTCTAAAAGGCGAATAGATAAGAATGTAAGAAATTTAGGCTATTATAAATGTGTGGTAACAATTATTCATAAGACCATACCATGCATTATGACGTGCATTACAAGGCATAAATAATACATTAAAATACTTTTATAGTGCACTATACATAAAGGCTTTGTGAAAATGTTTCCTGCATACCTGCATGCTGCTGTGGAGTATAATCTTTGAGCAAATGATAAAATGTAAAAAAAAAAAATGTGTGGGTAAATTTTGTAACTTGTTTTCTACAGGGATCTCAGAATGGCAGAACAACACAGATTATCTCTGATCCTCCTTGGATTATGCATCAGCACTCAAATTGTGAAATGCACCTCAGTGTGTTCAGTTGTCGCCTCTGTCGCCCTCTGCATTGATAAAGGTCTTCAAGAGGTGCCAGAGCTGCCCACACATGTAAATAAAGTGGATCTGAGTAACAACAGTATTGCTGAACTCAACGAAACATCCTTTTCTCTTCTGGACGGACTACAAGCCCTTATACTGATGCACCAAACACCAGGAGTTGTGATCAGAAACAATACATTCAGAAGACTAGCTAATTTAACATCACTTAAACTAGACTACAACCACTTCCTGAAAATGGATACAGGAGCGTTAAATGGATTATGCAACCTTAAAAGTCTCACTCTCACTCAGTGCAGTTTAGATGATGCCATTTTGTCTGCTGACTTCCTCAAACCTCTGGTGTCTCTCGAGATGCTTGACTTGCGTGAGAACAACATTCAAAGAATCCAGCCGGCATCATTCTTTATAAACATGAGGAGATTCCATTGGCTCGATCTCTCTCGCAACAAAGTGAAGAGCATCTGTGAAGAAGAGCTCCTCGGCTTTCAGGGTAAACATTTCACGCTTCTGAAACTGTCCTCCGTGAGACTGCAAGACATGAACGAGTACTGGTTAGGATGGGACAAGTGTGGAAACCCATTTAAGAACATGTCCATAACTGAATTAGACCTGTCTGGAAACGGCTTTAATGTTAACATGGCAAAGCGTTTTTTTAATGCAATCACTGGTACCAAAATCCAAAGTCTCATTCTCAGTAACAGTTACAGCATGGGCAAATCTTCTTTTAGTAATTCAAAAGATCCAGACAAATTCACATTCAAGGGTCTTGAGGCGAGTGGTATTAAGATTTCCGATCTCTCCAATTCACGCATTTTTACTCTGTCATATTCAGTATTTAGCTATTTGTCAAGTCTAGAACAAATTACATTGGCAGAAAGTCAGATCAACAAGATTGAAAACAGTGCTTTTTTGGGTATGACAAATTTGCTGAAGCTAAACCTGTCCAAAAACTTCCTTGGTAATATTGATTCTCAAACATTTCAGAATCTAGAGAAGCTTGAGGTGCTTGATTTGTCTTGTAATCATATATGGATGCTTGGAAGTAAGTCATTTCAAGGGCTTCCAAATCTACTCAACCTAAACTTAACAGGAAATGCTCTCAAATATGTCGATAGATTTGACCCCTTACCAAACCTGGAGAAGCTCTACTTGGGTGACAACAAAATTACATTTGTGTCTGATTTACTCAAAATTTCCAAAAATCTTACAACCCTTGACCTGCATTTTAACAAGTTTTCATCCATGTCTGAACTCTACACAATACTAGAGGGATTTCCTCAAATTGTGGAAATTGTTCTCCGAGGCAACGAGCTTGTTTATTGCCCTAATGACGAACATAACGTGCTTTCACAACAAGTACAAATCCTTGATCTTGCATCTGCTGGATTGGAAGTTATCTGGTCAGAAGGAAAATGTTTAAATGTGTTTAACAATCTTCACAAGTTACAGCAGCTTTTTCTGAGTTTCAACCTCCTACAGTCACTTCCCAAAGACATTTTCAAAGACCTTACCTCTTTGATCTTATTGGATTTGTCCTTCAACTCTTTGAAGTACCTTCCAAATGGTATATTCCCTGAAAGTCTTCAAATACTTAGTCTTGAACATAATTATATTTATTCAGTGGATCCAAATCTCTTTAGCAGCCTCCACTACCTCAGCCTGAGCAAAAATGATTTCCGGTGCGATTGCAAGCTAAGGGATTTCCAAACATGGCTCAATCAAACCAACGTAACCATTTTCCACCCCATTGAGGATGTGATATGTGCAAGTCCTGAGGATCAGTACATGGTTCCGGTTGTGAGAGCCAACATACAATGTGAGGATGAAGAGGAAGAGAGGAGATCTGAAAAACTAAGGCTTGTGCTTTTCATTTTCTGTACCGCACTTATCATATTACTCACTGCTAGCGCCATCATTTATGTCCGTCGGCGTGGCTACATCTTCAATCTTTACAAAAAGCTAATTGGCGAACTTGTGGATGGAAAGCGAGAGGAACCTGAACCTGATCGATTCTTGTACGATGTGTATCTTTGTTTTAGTTCCAGGGATATGAAGTGGGTAGAAAGAGCGCTGCTGAACAGACTAGACTCTCAGTTCTCAGAGCAGAACACACTCCGCTGCTGCTTCGAGGAGCGAGACTTCATACCCGGGGAGGACCATCTTACCAACATGCGAAACGCAATCCAGAACAGTCATAAAACCCTTTGTGTGGTGTCTGAACGTTTCCTCAAGGATGGCTGGTGCCTAGAAACCTTCACCCTGGCACAGTGCAGGATGCTAGTGGAGCTAAAGGACATTCTGGTGGTGCTGGTTGTAGGGAACATACCGCAGTACAGGTTACTGAAGTACGAACAGCTGAGATCCTACATTGAGAACAGAAGATACCTTCTGTGGCCCGATGACAACCAGGACTTGGAGTGGTTTTATGACCAACTTCTGCATAAAATTAGAAAAAACACCAAGGTAAAACAAACAAATACTAAAGTCAATGAGGTTGAAAAAAATCTTGAAGCAGCAAACGTTCTCGCAGACACTGCAGTGTAACTATGAAGGACTTGTGTATGATTCTTGTACAAATGCTTATATAACTTGCTTTGCTCCCAGGCTTTCATCCAAACACATCTACTGTGTTGACCTTCTCTCTTTTGGACACCAAAAATTAAAGCTGGAAACCATACTGTATTGTATAGTTTATTTTGTATAATCCATAATGTGAATGTACTTCTCATTGTCAATTGGTGTAAAGGTCAGTAGAATTATCAATTATTTTGAGCTATTATGTAAATTCTCGATTTACAGCAACACCTTTTATTTTTTCACAGTGTTCCAGGATTTGGCAAATAAAGTTGAATAAATCATACTGAGTCTTATAATTCGTCTTAAAACACTACTTGTTAAAACGTGACTTGCATTATTTAAATAAACCTGGTTACTCCAAAAAAAGCACATATCAGGTGACACGTTCACATAAAATATATATTTTACAACTGTATTATACATTTGAATTATTATTGCTATTATTATACCAGATATCAGCCTTTATTTGTAGATCCAATATTAAATAATCAAAAACCAATTGTATAGAACATAAATAATGTAAAATTGGTGATTATCTTTCTTTTGAAAAAAACTCCCTAATTTTTAAAGATGACTTAGTTAATAAATAAATGTTTGGGTGAGACATACACACAGTATATGTCAAGGACACATTTGTACACTTAAATTCACACAAGTCATAAACTGACTAAATTTTCCTGAAGTCCTGAGGCTAATGTAAATGTTTGCACACTGCAGGAGGAGGCAGTTTTATCCGAGAAACTGGGAAGAAACGACAACTTAGAAACAAAGCACAATCAGTTTTTCAATTCACCAGCACATAAACTACTGAAGTTTACTTTACAGGTGAAACAATTAAAATCAACATCAACAAAAAAAAGTGCATGACTCAAATACATACACAATACACACAAAAAATATATATACAAGTTCATATGAAATGTGCAGGAAAATAAATTCTGAATACGTTTTTTTTTTTTTTGTTCTCATGAAAAAGTGATGGCCTGTGGCCAGATATAAAAAAAAATATGAGAGGTCACACAAATACCAGCCAGTGGGTTAAAATAGTGTCTTCTTAAACAAGACTTGTTTTCCAAATATAAATGTTTCCCTTGACGTCATGTCAGCATTCACATGCACATAATGTCAAGGAACGCTCTCCTGTAGTTGCTTTTCTGTGCTAAATCTTAACAATATGGCAATATGCTTTGATATCGCAGTCTAACACTAACTTTACATGTTAGCATAAACTCTCAGATGAGGCTTTCGAATGAATGGCAATAGTAGGCACGCTGGTTTTTGGCTTGTGAAACTCTGCAGAATTGCACTTCACTTTTACAGTCTTTTTAAAACAGTTTTTTTTGTGAGAGACAGGCTCTGCTGCCCTTTCATTATTGTCTTTGTTACTTTGATTGAATTTGACACTCTCCTCCGGTACCACTGGAATCGCTTCGCGAATCTCACAACTGTCCTGTATTAAAACACAAGTGCCATTTACTTTTGTTTTTATATGGTTCAATGGTATTTTTTGAGGGGTCTGGGAATTTAATCCTAGGTCTCCTGTCTTCTGTGTATCATGATTAACGGTACAGACTTGAGTTGTGTCAGGCAAAGAGCAGCGCTGAACATCTGGAAACTGAATGTGAGCTGGAAAGTTCTGGTTCTCTGGTAGAAGCGAATTGGGGCCACTTGCACTGATGTGAGACTCGTCGTGCGCTGCAGTATCGGACAACAGCGCCTGATGCAAAAGATGCACTGTTTGCATGCTGTAGCCTCCAGGGAAACATCTGTGAGGGACTGGTCTTGATGTTTGACTCTGAGAGCAAAAGTGGCCACAATTAGTGGGAGTGTGCGTCGTATCCCATGAGGACTGAAAGTTCTGACCCACAGGTAAGCGATTGGTCTGATTAGCGGAGCATTGGGTTTCTCGAGATTGGCTGCAAGGATGATAAGGAGTCCTTTGTCGCTCCCTCATGTATTGATGCATTGAGTTCTCACAGGTGCACCTTGTATTGTAAGGATACTGATGAGGATGAGAAAGTTCTGAGCCATTTTCAAGCTCAGGATTGGGTTCTCTTGAGTCGGTGTTGATTTTCAGTGGAGTGTGTGGTGGGCACATGGTTGAGTGATGAGAAGCGATGCCGTTGTGCAACTGTGTACATGCCTCCTGTTCCTCGTCGGAAGCCTTTTCCTCATTTCTGACGTTCAGCGCCAAGGGCTCAAGCTCATAGTGTTCATGTCGACCCTCACTTCTTGCGTTATCTATCGGGTACTTGGTCGTGTAGCAAGCACCAAGTTTACCTTGGCTTGGATTAGATTGGCTTTCAGGCGTGTGCTCTGTAAAGGTGTAGCACTGGAGTTTCTTTGGCAAAGGAATCTGTCCACAGGTGCCCTGAGGACCAAGACAGCGACACATGCATTGAAAGAAAAACGTAGCAAAGGCCCAACTAATGCACATGATTAGCATCAAAAACGTTCCCAGTTGGGTGTAGGCCAGAACTGTGGATGGCATCATCATTGCACCGGCTACAAATGTTGTGAGTGCTGCCATAGCTATAGCCGAGCCCATTCTACTCAAGGAGAAAATCACCTTTCCTTCCCTGTCTGGTTCTGGGGCAAGACGGTATGCCACGCCGTAATGAACAGCAAAGTCCACAGAGAGACCTACAGCAACTGAGATCGTCACTGATTCAAGCACATTTAGTTCCCAACCCAAGAGCACCAACGACCCAACTGTTACAAATATGGTTCCTGCGATGGATATGATGGCGTAGAGGCTGATGATGATATTCCAGGTGGTCAGGAGCATAACACTGAAGGCCACCACCACCGATAATGCCATAGCAATAAGAGTCCCATCCGAAAGGCTATCCTGTAGGTCGTAGAACTCCAAGTTGCTTACGAACCATCCGTAGTTCAGTCCCTCAGGAGCATCCCTCAGCTCCTCTTCAATCCAAGCATCAACTTCTCTGTAAAACTGATGCATCTTCTCATACGCCAGAGTGAAATGGTAGGTACTTTGAAACTCGAGCACAATTGCCCGAATTGTGTCATTGATGTCAAACCTTGGGCCTGGAGTCTTGCTGTCGAGGTGGTAGATGGTGCTTCGGTCAAGCTCCATAATGGCTCGTTTGATGCACAACTCAAAGACGTCTTGCCGGTAAGGGAACGTGGACTGACTACAGCAGGGATAGACGGATGCTTCCTCGCAGTCTTGGTTTTCCATCCACTGCTTGAAAGTCTCCATGAAACAGCTTGTGAAGTCTTGCTCTTCCGACTGGAACACGAAGCTTTGGTTCCTAAGCTTCTGGCAAAAATTGAGAATCCAAACCTGACTTCCAGGACTCGCAATATTGAAGGTTGTGTCGAGTGTTAGTTTACCCTTATTTTTGGGGTTCAGGGGATCTCCACTGTCAACTGGAGTAACACCCCAAATTATGGTGATCGGCATGTGTAGGTCTTCCCCATGGTTGACTCGTTCAAACATAAAGAGTTTCTTGTACTCCGCATCGTAGCGTTCAAAGGGATGTGAGGAACGAAACACCTGGAACTCCGACAGCTCCAGAGAAGGCAGTTTCATCTTGGGATTCACGCAAACAACGTAGGCGCCACCCACCGTCAAACCCAGGAACCACAAGAGCCACAAGTAGCGCAACTTGATCACGACGCAAGGCAAAACCTTCTCAAAGAAAATCCGTGAGGCCTCAGAGATGCTAAAAAGACACTTGTTGACTATTTGGCAAAGGCTTGTCCAAAACGTTGTAATGCCCGTCGTCTGACGGTGTTGTGACCGAGAGCATGTAAAGACGTTGACCAGGTACCGCTCGTGTAGGACCACCACAGCTGGCAACCAGGTGACCATCAGAATGTAGTTAACCAGGATGGCAGTACCAGCGTATACACCGAAACATCTGATAGCAGTGATGTTGCTCACGTAATTGGCGTAAAAGGCAGCAGCTGTGGTGAAACTGGTGACAAACATTGAGAGTGCCGCGTGTTGAAGCGTAACGCTTACCACTTCAGAGAGCTCAGAATTGGGTTTGTCAAACTTTGTGTAGTTCCAGACGTCACAGAGCACGAAGGCATCGTCTGCACCAATTCCCACCAGTATGATGAGCGCAGTGAGGTTCATGAAGGGGAAGAACTCAAAGTTGAAGACCACACGGTATAGGAAATACGAGACAATCAGAGAACTAATGATAGCAAACATGGTCATAAGGGTGATGAACATTGATTTTGTGTAGACGCACATAACCACCAACACAATCACAATAGCTATTGCGGGATACATGGTATCTGTTAGCAGGTAGTCCTGAAACAAGTTGTGTTTAATGCCAAATTCTATTCCTGTGATGCTCGTGATCCCATCCGAGGAGTTCCAGTTCTCAAAGTTGTCCAAGTAAATGTTCATCATTGTTTCTCCTTTCTCCGTGGGAGCGAAGAGCATGCTGTACTTGAGGTTAGGTGGAAGGTACTCAGTGTTCTTTGGGTTCAGAAAGTCTTTGTCCACCAAAAAGTGAAAAATCTGATACACGGCATTGTATTTTGTACACTTCCGCGGCACGTTGCTACACTTGAGGTCCTTCTTACGGGTGGTCATGTCCCAACACTCAGGACCAAGGGTGCCGTTGTGGTAATACTTTGCACAGGAGCGCAGGATTTTTAGGGTGTGGGAAACATCTCGCTCTGTGATCATTTGGCAGGAGGATTTGTTCGTAAGGACGGCTATGTAGTTCCCAAGTGTCCAGCTGGGACAGCAGGAGGCAGCAGTTGTGCGCTGACACAGATCCAAGTACTGGGGATGGGAGCGAACCTGAAGAATCAGACAAGAAAAACACTAGTATAAAACACATTTCCAACATAAAACATCTGCAAATGGTATAACCAATACATGCAATGCAACGCCACATACCCGTGTATTGTCAAAATTGCACATGGACTTTATTGCCTGTATATTCCACAAGTTCTTTCCCTCGGCAGAGGCAAATACGATTCGGGAATAGCTGTCACCTGTAGAGAGACAACATTTGGTAATTAAAGTGTCATGAAACCAAACCTGTTTTGGCCTGGCCGTTCACACCTCAGAGTTAGAAAAAGTCTCAAAAAAATGGAAAAGTGGGAGAGTAGAAGGTGGGAAAAGGGGAGAAAACAACCAATAAAACACAGACCTGCAACACACTCATTATACAGACATATGAATATTAAAATATGACCACAGAGGAGAAACCAAACAGAGATGAGGGCGCCTTGATGCTAGGCATGTGCCGGTATCACATTTTCATGCTGCGATTAATTGAGAGAGCTTTTATCACGGTATACGGTATTATCACGATATTTTAATTGCACATGAGAAACAGATGGATTGGGGGGTGGTGTAAAAAATAAATAAAACTTGCATCACAAGGTGTAATTGTGATTGTCAAAACATTTGGTAACTAAACTGAATTTTATTAAGTTTAGTGACAACATGTTACAATGACTGGTAGGCTACTGTTTCTATTGCTTAACACAAATTTAACGATTTCAATTCAATACTTGGGATTTGATTTAAATCTTGATTCAATATTGACTAATTTTGGATAAATATTAGGAAGGCTACAGTAGATAGCCCACATGTTATTTTTTTCTCATGAAAAAAAATATCTCACAAAATGCTATGTAACCATATAGAGCCCTATCAGCTGGTATTATTAAAGGTTACAAATAACTAATTAAATCAAATATAATGTGGTTTTCATTATAATAACAATTATGTAATGGCACAAGTAAAAATATAATAAATATGTAAAAAAGTGCAGTGCACATATTCAGCAAAATACTCCTCTTTATCTATTTGTTTTAGTCATCTAACATGCTGCTGGTCATTAAATGGTTTAAATGTAACGTTATGTGACACAATTGTTCTGTTTCATATCAAAAGTAACCTAGGTTACTCTGTCTTGTTTGTCCGTCTTCGTGTCCTCTTTGCTCCGCGATTTTTCTCTGCGTGAGAAAACGGATGTGTGGCGTGAGCGTGTGAAGAGTCTCGCGCTGAATGCGTCGAGTTGGCAGCTCTGCTTTTAGAAGCGGGATGGATCCGGATAGTTCGGCGGCGGCCATAGACTGTAGGCGGCGGCGTTCCTCCTTCCACCATGCTGCTTCTCCATGTGAGGACTGTTTACATTAGACTAGAAGTGCGCACCGGCCGCATGCTTATACACGTGGCGATTGTTTACATCAGAGTGCGCACGTGTTTCGCGCAGCATATATGCAGTGTTTGTTTAAGCGGTTGATGGAAAATAAGCTATAATGTGCGTTCTAAAAATCTAAATTCGGATTATAATTTTTCGCGGTATTTTGAAGTGCCCGCGATAACAATATCGTGCATATTCATTACCGCGATTTATCGCATTACCGAATACCGGCACATGCCTACTTGATGCATTTAAAAAATATAACCCTATATGACAACAAACTCCCAAAATGAGGGAGAAACGCAGAAGAACATTTAAAAGGTCTAATAATATTTTCATGACATTTACGAGCACTAGTCTCTGAACAAACGACAGGTCAGTTTAACACAGAAAGAATAAAAAGGCATGATACTTTTTGTTCAGTGCTTTTAGTGTTTTCAGTGATGTGCAGCCATCTGTTCACATCTCAAAAAATATGTTTTGGGGTTTCATGTCCCTTGAAACTAAAAAACCTCTTTCATTGGTCCACTAGGTGGCGGATTTGATTCATGTCACCACATCTCCAATAGTGTATTTCATACATCTGTGCTTCATTTTGCCAGTATATTGACTCCAAAATACATTTGTCAGCAGCAAATCAGCATATTAGAATGATTTCTGAAGGATCATGTGACACTGAAGACTGGAGTAATGATGCTGAAAATTTAGCTTTGATCACATTTTAAAATATGTTCAAAATAAATAAATAAAACAGAAAACAATAGTAATATATTTAAATTGTAACATTTTACAATATGACTGCTTTTATGGTATTTTTGAAAACCGAACCTACGGACATATGGTTTTGGAGTGTGGTAATTTCTATATGATAAGAGTGAATGTAAAAACTCACCTGGTACATCACAGAAGAAACTGTCTTTACTGAAATCCCACTCCGCTTGTCTTTTCTTTCTATCATAGTGATCCTTGGACCACCGGTCATCTTGGTGACTAAAACACAGAAAAAGAGAGCATTTGCAAATTAAATCAATGCATTTCAAAATATGTCTCTGGCTGCATGTCTGTCCCTCACAGCTTTGTTTACATTTGTGTCAAATTAAATATATCTACTCAGGCTATGGTCTATATACACCACTGTTCTTTATGTTGAAAGTTGCCCAAATAAAACCTCAAAACCTTCGTCACACAAAACCATAGTCTAGCGGTTCTTAACTTGCGATTGATTCTTGTCAGATTTAGAAAGCTTTAATGAAAGAACTCTATTTCGATAGACACTTTAGACATTCTACTAACTATAAGTAACTTTGCAACTACATGTCAACTAACTGTAGACAGTAGACGGTCCGCTTAATATCTGCTTAAAAACACTTTATGTTGATTCTCCCCCCAACAGATATTCTACTGACTATAACTTGGGAACTACATGCCAACTTTTTCTACTAACCCGAACCCTAACACCTAACCATAACCTCTCTAATGAGAGTTAGTTGACATGTAATTGCAAAGTTACTTATAGTTAGTAGAATGTCTAAAGTGGACTATCAAAATAAAGTGGAACCGAAAATCCTTGCTAATTATTAATTCCAGAGCACACAATTTCGGCCACAGGAAACCCTCCTCACATTGTTGCCATTAGAGATCTGCGAATGAAACGCCCGTTATCATTATTACTGACAGAGGGCAGGACCGCTTCTGACAGCACATCCTGTTCCACAGACAGGAAGTCTCTTTAATCAGAGGGAAGACGCCTATGCACACGCTGTGACGGAGCCGTGACATACACACGCTCATTTTCTTTCAGGACGCTTCTGTCATGATCTCTAATCCAACTTACAATGATCCGGATCAAGATGAGCCAACACACGTCATTACCAAGAACTGCTATTCAGGAGCAAAAAAAAATACATATAAAGTGTTTTGATTTTACAGCATTTCCAGTAGTCATTTGGGCGGCTTGTCAATATATTAGATTTCACTAATATATAAAATAAGCACGCTTGACCAGAGCTCTTGTGAATTGATTCATTGTGCTGAATTTTATGCATTTAAATAACATAAATAAAGGCCATGTCCTCTACTACAAACCCAAAATCCTGTAGACACCGCAATCCCATAACTATTTCAACCAATCCTGGTCTGAGTTCTAATCCTCACGTCATTCATCTGACGAATACGAACTAGGAAAATATGGTTATCAGATAAGAAAGAAGTGGACTGTTACCTTTTGGCCTGCTCATCTGCGTATTTGAAGGGGTAGTTGGCCAGCGTTGCCTTGTATCCCGTGTTTTTCACCATGTTGTTCCACGTTACGAGTCGCTGGCCTATTGCAGTGCCCCTCGGTTCAAATCCCTAACAAGACAAATGACAACAAATCTTCACTCAGACTGCCAGTAGACATTTCAGGCAGGACAATTTTCAGTCAGGATTTGATCCATGTAGGGTTTAATAACATCAATACGCGCAGGGATGAAAAATAAAAATACCATATATTAATACTATATATTTATAATATAAAAATAAACAAAAGTTCCAAAAAGCATGATGGCAAAACCATGTTATTGGACAGAATGTTGTGAAGAAGCATCGCAGCATGGTACGTTTTGGAAAATTGTCTATATACTATAAACAGTAGTAAACAGCGAAAACGCTTAAATATGATATTTTGGTGATCAAAGACACAATTATTGATTACAGGGGGATTTTAAGAAACCATATCAATACCGATTAAAATCGAGAAATTAATATTGTCGATCCAGAGCGAGTGTCTACACAGCTCACATGTTTAATTGTAGTAACTTATCCACGTTGTGCGCACAAAATAGACGCTGAACAGTCAAAACGTGCAATCAGACGCGCTAATTAGGCCGCAGTTACACTGAAAGTCTTCATGCCCAATTTTGATTTGCTGACTATATTCAGATTTTACGACCAGCTTACATCATCTTTTAATAGTGACCCATTATCTGACAACCCAAGGTAGACGAACTGACCCGGAAAAAACTGCAATGGATTTGCAATGGACGCAGACGAAATGAAAACTTTTGCTTTCAACACAATCTTTAAAAGGTCAAAACATTGGTCTCTTAAGGCGGAGAAAACAAGAGGAGAGCCCTTATTGCAGCCTGGTCATGTGATCGCGGTGGGTGAGTTGATGTCATTCGTCACCGTCGCTTTTTCAATGACGGGAATATCCCATCTGTCCACTTATATGGCAGACGCAAATGCATGTATCTGATTCATATCAGATTTATTTCCACATATGAATGAGGCCTGAAATCGATCTGAGAATATCAAGATCTATGTGTTTTTTTCCTGCTAACACGTTCGTGGGTCATATCAGATCTGTGCCACATGGGAGGAAACAAATCAGAATTGGGTCACTTGAAGCATGTACTGTAAATGCGGCCTGAAACGCCTGTTTTGGTCACTGATTTCGGCCCTCGAAAAACTATTTAAGCCCATAATCCAAAAAAAGCTGTTTCGGCCAAAATAAAATGTCAATAGCTGAAATTTCGGTGCAAATGTTCCTCACGCTCACCTGCAGTGGATTTGAGAAGTCAGGCAGGTCAGGCACGAGAATACCGACCAGAGCACAAACCACGATGAGAACGGTGCACACCCCCAACACCACCACCGGCCAATCAGCAATGAGCTCTGCATAACTGCAATTGAGAAAGATTCATTTAATCAAGCCTTTAACGCATATTACTATGGAAGCCAGTTTCCGCCACGGAAAAACACTATTTAAAAGACAATTGAGACTATCTCACAACTCTAACTTCTTTTCTCAGAATTGTGAGGTTATAAAGTCAGAATTACGGAATATAAACTCACAATTGCAAGAAAAAAGTCAGAATTGCAGAATATCAACTAACAATTGCGAGTTCATATCTCAGAATTTTGACTTTTCTGGCAATTCAGATATTTATATTTATTTTTTATATATTTATATTTATATCTTGCAATTGTGACTTTTTCTTGCAATTGTGACTTTTTTCTTGCAATTGTGAGTTTATATCTTGCAATTCTTACTTTTTTCTTGCAATTGTGACTCTTTTCTTGCAATTGTGACTTTTCTTGCAATTGTGAGTTTATATCTTGCAATTCTTACTTTTTTCTTGCAATTGTGACTTTTCTTGCAATAGTGACTTTTTTCTTGCAATTGTGAGTTTATATCTTGCAATTCTTACTTTTTTCTTGCAATTCTGACTTTTTTCTTGCAATTCTGACTTTTCTTGCAATTGTTAGTTTATATCTTGCAATTCTTACTTTTTTCTTGCAATTGTGAGTTTATATCTTGCAATTGTGACTTTTCTTGCAATAGTGACTTTTTTCTTGCAATTGTGAGTTTATATCTTGCAATTCTTACTTTTTTCTTGCAATTCTGACTTTTTTCTTGCAATTGTGACTTTTCTTGCAATTGTTAGTTTATATCTTGCAATTCTTACTTTTTTCTTGCAATTGTGAGTTTATATCTTGCAATTGTGACTTTTCTTGCAATAGTGACTTTTTTCTTGCAATTGTGAGTTTATATCTTGCAATTGTGAGTTTTTTCTTGCAATTGTGACTTCTTTTCTCAGAATTTTGAGATATAAACTCACAATTGCGAGTCATAAAGCCCAATCCTGAGAAAAATAAATAAATCTGAATTGCGAGATTTAAACTCAATTGCAAGGAAAAAAAGTCAGAATTGTGAAATAAATAGTCACAATTAGCTTTTTTGTTTTTTAATCAATGGCGGAAACAAACTACATCACCACTTAAATTCATGCAAAACAAAGTAATAAAATAATATAATTTTAAATAACTTTGTAATCATTTTTTTTTAAATAAATTTTAGTGTTTTATTTTAGTATCTCATAAATAAAAAAATAAAAAGGAGTTCAACAGTGAGCTTACCTTTTGGGAAACCGAAAAGGCCTCGGAGGGCTGAAAGACACAAGCAAAAAGTATAAATCAATTAGATTTAAGAGCCAAACAGTGGATTAAAAACTACCTGCGTGGAGAGACATGTTTTTTCACGACAGTGTATTTTTAACCAACCGCACACTGTGTTTGAACAGAGAGATCTAGACCACATACACATTCCTGTAGGGAAATCACAGCAGTCTCCAAGTTTCTTCTTGCTGCTGTCTTTGAATCAAAACCATCATGGATGTTCATATTAGAGGCTCTACTACACACAGCTACAACCTTCATGCACATGTAATATACAGATGCGGGATGAGTTGCGCATGCTTTTTTAATACTTTAAATATGAGCAATAATAATGGAGCCTGCCTAAACAAACACCACTAATAACAAATCACAAGGCAGGACATCTTTGAAGGCAACCAATATTGCTATATTAGATAGTGAGCAGTGGGGTCACAGGGCCAAGAGGTGGCTGTAATTTTCTTCCTCGTCGTCGTCTTAAAAGGGAATCCATGGAATGCTATAATTAGTGGTTGCTATGGCACTGGGAGGCACATATGAACAAAAGCCATTGGCAAGAATTTTTCACCACAGGGCGACTTCTAGAGCAGCCGTAAATCCCTTTGAAAGTTCAACGGACACGTTAATACAACAACCAGATGTTGCAAGCACTCAGACTTTGAAGCATCTGCATATTCGGCTCAAGGTGAGTCCCATTAGGCTTAAAAAAAAAAAAAAAAAAAAAACCCGGAGAGGTGCGTGTCCTTCTCCGTGCAATCAGAGAGAAGTACATGCAGACTGACGATAATCAAATAACCAAAGCCAAGAGTAAATAACGAGGACCAGATTTCCTCCGCTTCCTGTGCAAACGTAGCGAGGACAAGGGGAAAAACCAATGCAATGATTTATAAACTGCGCTATCAGCGAACGCTCCATGTTTGGGCCACGGACTGAGGAATTCAAGGGCGTGAATGAGAGATGGTCCAAAGTGGAATAACGTTTATGAGATATCGGGACGGATTATTCCACTGGAGTGCAACAGCTCTTGAATGCTATTTGGGAGTTTCCCCCCTCCCTGTGTGATTTCATATTTGGATGTGTGCAACTTTTGTTCTCTGGTTAGCCAAAAAAAAAAAAAAAAAAAATGAATAAGTGTAGTTCATTTGGTTAGGTTGAATAGTACTGTTCTATAACATCTCAACCACAACAGCCTGGTGTTCTGCATCACACATTTTGTGAGGAAAGGTTATTGTAAGCACTAACAAATGTTTACAGCTAAAAAGGTAAGAAAATATGGGGGTCAAACAACAGTGTGGTGACGGGGTGAAATGGTCGCTGAGGGAGTGAAGGGTCAGAGGTCAAAGGAGGAAGATGGAAAATAGTGTGGAGGCTTGAAAGAGAAAAAAAAAAAAAAACATTCAAGTTCAGTCAAGTACATGCACACTTGATGATCTACGGCCGGACCTTCTCAGCTGTTAACCTTCTGGTGTTCTGCGGTCAATTCTGACATTCTCGAATTTTTTACTTCATCAGAATGGTATGAAACTTTGGCACTTGCTATGTGAACACACACACACACACACACACACACACACACACACACACACACACACACACACACACACACACACACACACACACACAAAGAAAAGGTTTTAAAATGTATTTAAAAGGTTAAATGGTCCTGAATAAAATAGTCACACTTGTGCTCCTCACGGTCAAAAATGAGAGCATTGGGAATTAATGGGAAGCAAATTTCCTCTAGTGGAAGCGTTTGGTACTGCGGCCGAACAACATCTCACTGAAAGCTCATTTCTTGAGATATCAACCTCAAATTTAAAACACTCCTCGTTTAGATTATGGCTTTGATTTTCTCGCAGTTTTAGAGTAAAACGTGTTTTAGAAAAGATATTTTTCATACAAAAATTTAAAACAGCATTTGTTTTATAACAATAAATGTAAAATTCTATAACTTTCACTCAATAAATGTATATATATATATATATATATATATATCTGCCAAGTGTTGTCTTTAAAAAGAGACCAAACTTTCAAGATTTATTGAGTTTAAGTTGGATATTTAATTTTCAGGTCTATGTTCAAAAAGTGAACAAATGGATTATACTGTAACTATTGCATACATTTTATTTAGAACCAGAAAATCCCATAAAAATACAAAATATTAAATAAAAAACATTATTAAACTAAAATATGGTGAATTTATTTCACTGAAATAAAAACAAAACAGAAGAGCACCAGAGGGTTAAGAGAAACCCCCTAAAAAAGTACTGAAATATTTAGATATGTACTTAATATTAGCAAATATTTAGATATAATTATGTAAGCCATCTATAGCATTCAAAAAGTTTGGGTCGGTAAGATATTTATTTTATTTTTTTGAAATTAGCACTTTTATTCAGCAATAATGCATTAAATTTATCAAGTGCTTTCGTTCTTAAAGGAAATGTTTCAAAAAGTATATATTCAATTAGTAAACTACCATTTCAATTTTTTTTTTTTTTTTTTTTTTTTTTTTTTTTATCAAATAAACGCAGCCTTGGTGAGCAGAAGAGACTTTGTTCAAAAACATGCATATAGTGCATATATCATAACGGTTAACATGCAGCACTTCTCATTTAGTGTATAAAACACTGCAAATCAGAGTTATCTTCAGGCTGAAATTCAGCTTTTATTTGGCATTGCTGAAACTATAATCATAGCAACAGCTGAGAACAAACCCAAACGCACACATGTGAATGATGTGCACACGTGTGCAGAAATGGAGAAGGCTCAATCCACGAGGTCTAGAGGTCAACGCCTGATATCTCCACATTCTCTGCTTTGACATATGTGGATATATGGACTCCAGGCTGGATTTCAACACTGTGGCAAACAGTTACAAGCTGTCCAAGAAACATCTTCATTATCTACTGGCCTCCTACCGCAAGTATTCGACAGCTGAAGCGCCAAAATGCAGAACGCAGAATAAAGCACGCTTTGAATAACACGATGCTAACCTGATTAACACATTTCTTGCCACTTATGTGTAACTTAAAATGGGCAAAATGCATCAAAATTGACCAAAATTACCAAATAAAGTACTAAACTCAAGTGTAAAAGATATTGTGTTAACTAACGATTATTTAGCTTTGGTTAACTACAGCACCTCTAATAAATGTCTGCTGATGTAAACGTTAAGCTCTGTTTTTTAGTGCGATATCGTTAAGGCAAGAATGACTAACTAATTGCTCATATTTGAACAAACCATCATGTTATCAAATGTAAGAGTTTAGAGAGTTAAATATGAATGAACACATAAATATATGAATCATAAGGAATTTATCGATTCTGATTCCAGTTTTTAATTACTATAACGGTTCTTTAGTGCTTTTGATGAAGAAATGGTTGAAAAATTGCCATAATCATGGGTTTGATTCCCAGGGAACGCATGAATCAATAGATAAAATGTATACCTTGAATGCAATGCAAGTCACTGTGGATAAAAGTGTCTGAAACCAAAAATCAAACCAAAAATGTATGATGTTAAACCAACTGTAGAGGTTTCAACTCAAAGTCAACATTATCTGGCTAAAACGTCATTGTTTCAAAGAAATAAGTGATTGTTGCACTTTGTTTTTTTTTAAAAACAATTTTAACCAGACAAAAATGTGCCATTTATTCGCTGATTGGCCCCATAGACAAATACTATGTAAGTCAATGGGGTCCGTCAACTGTTTGGTTACAGACATTCTTCAAAATATCTTCTTTTCTGTTCAGCAGAAGAAAGAAACTCATACAGGTTTGGAACAACATGAGGGAGAGTAAATGATGACAACATTTTCATTTTGGGGTGAACTATCCCTTTAAAGGGGTGGTATAATGCCCGTTTCACAAGATGTAAAATAAGTCTCTGATGTCCCCAGAGTGTGTGTGTGAAGTTTTTGCTCAAAATACCCCACAGATATTTTTATATAGCATGTTAAAATTGTCACTTTTTGAGGGTGAGCAAAAACGCACCGTTTTGTGTCTGTTCCTTTAAATACAAATGAGCTGCTGCTCCCGGCACAGGGGGCGGAGCTACAACAGCTTGTGTCCTTTTACCTCTCACACACATGCACTGAAAATTCAGGAATGTGGTGTAGTCTCTACCAGCCGTTTGTTGTAGTCCTTAAAAAGCGATTTCTTTAAAAGCAAATATCTCCCTTTGCTTTGAACTTTGAGCGTTGTAACTTTGCAGATGTTGTTTATGCTCAAACAGCAACATTACACACTAACTAAAGTTAGAAAGGTGAAATAATAATCAACCACCCCTTTAAATACAACATAACACTAAGCAGTGTGTGTTTGATTCACTAAAACGAATTGGCTCACTGTAAGTTTTGAATTTATTGAAAAGAATTGCCTTTTGGAATCGAATTACACTATTCTGTTCCACTATTTATGAAAAAGAAAAAAAGAAAAAAAAGAAAAAAAAATTAATTATTAAAGTTTTAATGACTTAATACAGATTACCAAAACCACTTCTCAATACAGGAATAAAACAGCAAATTAGGAGTTTCTGAACTCCTGAAACGCCTCCATTGTAGTCTTGAGTTTCTTCCGGGAACGAACACGTCACAATATTCCTCATTTAAATAATTCATACGCAGAATAAAGGGGCGGGGCCTGGTTGAGTTAGTGTGTTGAAACTGGCGGTTATGATAAGGGGCGGGACATTTCCCAAACACACTCGAAACGCTCGACCAATCACAACACACTGCTCCAGCCGACCAATCAGAGCACAGTGTGCTTTTCAGAAGGAGGGGCTTCATAGAGACAGGAACTAAATAGAGCGTTACTGACAGACTGGGAAGAGAGGAGCCGCAACAATGGGGAATATGGGGAAAATAATCACCATTCAAGCATGAAAACCTGTTCTAGTTGAGCACAAAAACAACATCAAGACTTTAAAAAAAAAAGAAAAAGAGCATAATAGGTCCTATTTAAAGCCTCAAGATCATTTCATTCAACTCTTAGTGTGTGTGAATAGCAACATAGACTCTGCTTTAATATCAAGCATGTCTAGACATGGGCCAAACTCATTTAGCAAGCGCACCGCAGGCAGAGTTCTCTGTTTGCGTACAACATCCAGATGCAGCTTCAGCACAACATCAGACAGGCAATCCTGCAAAACATCACTTTTACCAAAGCTTGATTGAGATTTCAAAGGCTTGGGCTTGATTCTCTCACTAAATTCAGGTTCGTTTTTTTTTTTTTTTTCAGGCCACAGGATCTAAGAAAGAAAGTTCACGACCCCAGACGCAAAGCCAGACAGTACTGGTGTATTTCCCATGAGTCTTAGCAACACAACACTCGGGGAAAACAACAACGTCACAAGCTCTGCTTAGAAGAGGGTGTGCGACTGGAGGTAGAAAGAAGGTTTTGAGTGTGAATGAGACAGGAAAACTGGACCGGGAAGAGAGGAAATGAAAGGAGAAGGCAGGAAATTTGCAGAGACAGGTAAGATAGCGAGACTTTGAGAGATTTCAAGACAGATAGATGGATTTCTATGGAAAATTCCTAACTGGAACATTTAATGGAAATGAAACTGAAATCTTGACATGGTTAAGTGCAATTAAATAATGGCAGAGGTTGAATTAAATAAATACATGCGCTGCGTGTTTCACAGTGAAGCACGGCACTGTGTTCTTTTACACACGAGCATCTCATGATCCGTTGTGTGTTCTGCGTCTCGGTTCACAATAAAACTTTGCTCTAGACAAACTTATCTTTGCATTTGAGTTTGGGACACTTATAATGTGCATCTTCACAAATTTGTAATCAAAATAAAAGCTTGATGGTTTAAAGTTTGAAAATGAATACTGCCAATAATATTAGTATCGCAATTTTAAAATAGAATTCTTATATTTTCTTAAATAGCCATTTTTGATTTTATTTTACAGTGCAATATTACAATAGTGATATATCTTGTTTTTCTATATTTAGGATTATTATTGGGAAGCTGCTTTGAAACAATCTGTATTTTAAAAAATACTGTAAATTTGACTTTAGTAGTAGTGTATAACAACAATTACAATTATATAACTTTCTTATAATTAGATATAATTATAAATTATATAAATTATCATCATTATATAGTTTTGATATATTAAGACAAATTTTGCAGCCATAAAAAACTAGCAAATCTGTTTTTGTTTTTTTTATCACTTTTTAAAACAGCAATTTTTATCAGAAAAAACATCTGATTTTCACCCAAATCGTGCTGGAGCTCCAAAGAGAGAGAGAGAGAGAAAAGAAAAGAAAAAAAGAGAAGAAAAGATTTTTTTTTTAAATGAAATTCTTGAAGAAAATAGTTCTAAAAATGTCTGGTGGATTCTGATTGGCTGTCATGGCTTTTATCATTCATCAGCTAAAAAAATGTTTTTATTAATTTTAACTATATTGTTTCTCTGTGCGGTTATCGTTATAGTTGTGGTCTGAACTATTTTTAGAACTTTATCTTTATTGTATAGTCCTCCTGTGGTGAAAATCAAGCTTTTAATGTTGTTTATGTGTCTATGTGGTGTTTTTAATGTGCTTTAAGACAAAGCATGTGTAAATTCATAAGTCGACACCATTGCTGAGTATTTCCTCCTTAAAACTGCAGTGAACCAAAGACAGTCTCAAAAACACGCTTTGAAATCGCTGGTGTTTCTGACGTCACAAACTACCTTGTAACCAATCAGATCAACGTGTGATCGTCAACCAGTGGATCTCTGAGCTGAGTGAGTGAGTGGAGGCGGGGCTCATTTGCATATTCATAGAACCACGTATACTAAATGAGGCAAGGGTGTCGAGTTACATTCAAGCTATTTTAAGGCACGAAGAAAACAAATTCAAGGAAACATTTAAATATGTAATTTAAGTGATTAAAGATGAGTTTTAAGGGATACAATTATTGACTACAGGAGGACTTTAATAGTTATCGTCCTCGGTGTGAACGGGCCTTTAACAGGACTTAAACATGAAAATTACAACTTCATTTTCTACCATAAAGCAGATCTCCAGTGTTCATTGAGATCATCTGTTTGAACTCCTTAAACTCCACAAGAACTTCGCTTTGGCCTGATTAAGTTAGATATAAAAATCACCAGTTATTACTTCGATTTCGCTTGAAGTGGAGCCTTAAAACTGCACATCCAGGATGAAAACTGTACGTGCTGCGACGGTTTCCTTGTGAAACATTTTTGAATAAAGCCACGATTTATTAGAAGTGGACCACAAATGTTCAAGGGCAAGTGCTGCAAGGATCTTCTCTTTGATCGGGATAATAATAACTGCACCTGTAGCGTTAGCATCAAATACAAGACGCTCCCAGATCGACTTAATGCATTCCAGCTGTTCCCTCACCCTTCTACAGGCTTCAATCTGTTTAGTAAACGAGAATAAGCAAGCTAGACATCGGCCTAATTTGAGGTTATGACTGGGTCCTGCTTGCTCCGTGTCTTTGATCATGGTTTATGGGATCAGGTGGGCTTTGATCTTCACTGGGCATCTTCACCGGCTCTACGGGTTCCTCACGCACCCGGACCAAGTTAGACACGAAACGACCTGAGATGCATCAACAGAAAATGTTTTATTCATGCTTATTCATGTTTGCATGCAGCTCATACCTCACATTAAATGCAAAACAACATTCAAAGATCTCAAAACCTCTTAACATTGAAGAGAACCTGACAAGACCTCTTAAAAGTAGCTTTAATAGCTCCAGCAACCAGACCCAAAACTTTGACATTTATGCATACACTGGATAATGGAATAAAAATGCGTATGGCACCATTTCGCTAAAAAAAACATCCTTTGGCTGGTGTTAAAGTGCAATTGAGCTGCCAAAAGTAATGTTGAAGCAAGTGGACTGGATCACGAGCACCGAGGGGGTTTGGAAACCCTGGTTCTGCTCGACTGCATGCGTTTCTGAGCAAACTTTAGAGCTAAAGCGAGGCCGGTTCGGGATTAAACGCTTAAACACGTGTTTGTGTATAAATCTTTTCCAGGCCTGTGACACATTCAAAACACAAATGTAGCATTAATAAAGCATTTAAGCATTTAACTCAACTTCCAAAAACAGCAAAAGAAGAAGTGTAGCCTAAGGCTGGACACAAATTAATTTTATATAACGATATATTGAAGATGAGTTTGCTGAACAACACTTTCAATACGTGTATTAACGTAATAATTGTTGTTTTGTAACTCGTATGAGAGTAGGGCTGGGCAATATGGATAAAAATAAAAAAAAAGATCGCAATAAAAATTTTCATGTCAGTCAATATCGATAATTATTAAATCGATAATAATATATTAAATTTAATAATAAATTTCAAATCATTATTTCTTTAGTAAAAGCTGTGGAAACCAGTAAATTGTGGTTTTATAATCAGAACATGACAAACATTTCACAAATTAATATTACATTTTGTCTCTTAGAAATGCACATCTGACACCTTGAGTTGAGAATGATGCAGATGTAAAAAAAAAAAATAAAAAAAATAACAAAAACAGTAATATTTGTAATAGTTGCGATAATTAGAGATTTGAGAAAAAGTAAAAAAAAGTAACTTTTAACGTAAAAAGTAACTAAGTAGTCTAACACAATTACTTCCTTTTTAATGATTTTAGAGTTCAATTCATCTGCGAATCAGTTTAATCTGTCAATTTCACTGATTGTATATCACTGTAATATTGTGAAATATTATTACAATTTAAAAAATAGTTAAAAACAGTAAAATTGTGAAATATTAATACTGTTTTCTATGTGATTATATTGAGAGTAATTTATTCCTGTGATCAAATCTGCATTTTCAGCATCATTACTCCGGTCTTCAGTGTCACATGATCCTTCAGAAATCAGCATAATATGATGATTTGATGATCAAGAAACATTTATGATTATTATCAATGCTGAAAACAGTTGTGTAAAAAAACACTTTGATGAAGATTCTAGTTCAAATAAATGAAATATAACTTTCTATTCATCAAAGAATCATGAAAAAAAAAAAAAAAAATTGTCCACAACTGTTTTCAACATTGATAATAATGAATGAATGTTTTTTTGAGCATCGAATTAGCATATCAGAATGATTTCCGTATGCATTTAGTCTAGTTGAGAATTTGCTTGCATTCAGTGATCAGATAAAATGCAGATGTCCGACTCAGAATGCAAGTTCAGAAGATTGAGAGACATGAGCTAAACAGTTGTTGTTCCTGATAACATGTAAAGGCTTCTCAAAACGACACCGTGAAATTGAGAACACAAAGATCATTTTCAGGCTAGCTGGCTGGTCGGGGCTTGCAGCTGTCACACACACACACACACACACAGCTCTGTATGTTTTGTGAGTATCTTCCAGGCCTGGCTGTCCTGCAACAAAGACCTGGAAGCTTCATGTGATTCTTTCAACATCGGGACGAACTGATCAAAGTTTCCGTTTCTGACGTTGATTAAACATCTTCCTGAAAAGGAGCTGAACTATAGCAGACTGAAGCATCTGTTGACTTACGCAGTCTTAACCAGACACGACAGGACAAGTTTCCCCCGTTAAGCACTGCTTCTGTCCTCAGTGAAAGTGGTAACGCTGACAAAATCAGCCAATCAGAACACATCTGACAAACTGAACGTCATTTGCACATCCCGATCTCACACTCGCTGCGTCGCACCTGGCAGGACCTCGGGTCAGGTAAATGAAGCGTGTCGGGAAGGGTCAAACATGTGACATGACCCCAGATGGCTACATGTCAGCTCCCTCTTTCTCAGTCAACAAAAACCATCAATCATTCCCTCGGGAAGATCCGCTGCCGTCAGTCTCGCTGCATCATTCATTCCTGGAAGATCTGCAGGTACTTTGACAGTTAGCGAGGCACAATATGTTTCGCCCAAACCATTGAGGTTACGGGCAATTATTATTATTATTATTATTTGACAAATGTATCAGCTTGAGATGTTAACGGCGATGCTGATAATCTCAACATGCTCAAAAATAAATGTGTCTATTGCTAAAACATAATTATGACTGAATGGCAGATATAACATTATTTTTTACATATTATAAATAATATATTTATAAATATATATATTTACGCCATATCCAATGTTCATAAAAGCTTTTTTGTATGTATATATGTGTGTATGTATGTGTGTGTATGTATGTATGTGTATATATATATATATATACACACACACACACACACACACACACACACACACACACACACACACACACACACACACACACAGAGTATATATATATGCCATGATTTAATGTCAGTAGAAGTAAAAAATATATATATATAACCTAAAAATATATATAAATAGTAAATAAGTAAACATTGATATTAAATCAGCATATATGAATGATTTCTGAAGGATCATGTGACACTGAAGACTGAAGTAATGATGCTAAAAATTCAGCTTTGATCACAGGACTAAATTATATTTTAAAGTGTATTACAATAAAAATTATAATAATTAAAAAATATTAATGTTTTTTTCAGATTTTTTTATCAAATAAATGCGGCCTTGCTGAGCATAAGAGACTTCTAAACATTTTGAACTTTAACATTTAAAACATTAAAAATAGTAATGTTTCTGTATTTTTTAAACAAGCAAATAAAATAAAATAAAGTATTTACATCCTAGGCTCCATGTGAGGGCAAATGAAGCTCAGAATGCTTCCAGCCTCCACAGATCTTCCTCATGCGCTTCCAGTCAAACATCACGACAGCACAATAAGCTGCTCAAAAACAGAAATCAGATCCAGGAAACCTCAGATGCATCGCCCACATGTGCACACGTGCGGAGTTCAGAAGGCTGATGGAGAACCATGGCTGCATCATCCTCAATTATCCTCAATTTAAGCATTTATACATGGCATGGACTTGTTTTTTAGGTATCCACTTGTAGATTATAATTAATATGTATTCCGTGCACATTGTGTTATTTATTTAATGTATGATGTTTTTATGTTGTTTACGTGACTCTACCTCGATAATTGCCCCTCGGGGACAAATAAAGTGTTTCGAAATTGAAATCGAAATGAATCCAGCAGAAATAGACCAAAAAGATGTTGATTACAGTGCAAAAGACCCATGATTCCTTCTTCATCTCTGACTGTCTAAAGCCACCTGCCTCATCAATCAAGTCCAGACCAATACAGCTGTAAATAAGCACATCTTTATGTGTCCTAAATCCTACTTCCACACGCCTTTACTCTACAGTTCAAAAGTGTTATTCAGCAAGGACGCATTAAATTGATCAAAAGTGACAATAAAGACATTTATAATGTTACAAAAGATTTATGTCAAGTAAATGCTGTTCTTTTGAATGTTCTATTCATTTAAGAAATCTGAAAAATAAAATGCATCACTGCTTCCACAAAAATGTGACTGTTTTTAACAGCGATAATAATCAGAAATGTTTCTTGAATTCTGTATTTTCAGCTTCAGAATCATGAATATTGTTATTCTGGTGTCTCTATTGTCCTGTGCTTTGGGTTTCCAGCACTAAGTCCAAGCCTATTCATTTACACACACAATGCAAAACCAAAATAACATTTTAATCAACGGTAAAAAACAGAAAAAAAAGTGTTAACTTTTCGCCATATGTCTTGGAGAATCGCAATAACATCATATCATGAGTTCAGTTTTGCGATATGTATCGAATCGTGGCACGAGGGTACCGTTACACCCCTGATGAACACCAATAATCTGGTTTTTATGTAATAAGTTGTTTTCCACACCAAGTATAGGACTTTGGCTAAAAGAAATGGTAACAAATATGTCGATGGAAAAGATAACTTATATTTTTAAGGGATAAATATACAGTTTATTACCTTTCAGATCGTTTTTAAAAACTGGAGGAGTTGGAAAGATGTTAAAGTAGTGGTTGATTATGATTTCACTTTTCTAACTTTAGTTAGTGTGTAATGTTGCTGTTTGAGCATAAACAACATCTGCAAAGTTACAACGCTCAAAGTTCAAAGCAAAGGGAGATATTTGCTTTTAAAGAAATTGCTTTTTAAGGACTACAACAAACGGCTGGTAGAGACTACACCACATTCCTCCTGGGTTAGTGACATCACCAACCCTAGAATTGACATAAACCCCGCCCCCAGAACACGATTTATAGACTATCATGACAGAATATGCTAATCAATGACTAGAAGATAACTACACATAAGCTACATAAACTCATCGACTAACCATTCAGAAATGTCCTGTTGCTTCTACATGTTGTCACTTCTTCTTGAGTCTCTCCATCATTGTCTGACTCCAGTTTGAACATAAAAGGCTAAACGTTTTTGAAATTTTCAGTGCATGTCTGTGTTGAGTGCAGCTGTTGTAGCTCCGCCCCCTGTGCCGGGAGCAGCAGCTCATTTGCATTTAAAGGAACAGACACAAAACGGTGTGTTTTTGCTCACCCTCAAAAAGTGACAATTTTAACATGCTATATAAAAATATCTGTGGGATATTTTGAGCTAAACCTTCACACACACACTCTGGGGACATCAAAGACTTATTTTACATCTTGTGAAAAGGGCATTATACCACCCCTTTAATAAAAGACTAAGAAAAGAGGTGGTATTGAATATCAATGTTTTCTTTTCTTTTCTTCTTCTATGTTACATGGAAATGTATATGTATGTGTTAAGTTAAAATGTAATAAAAAGTTTTTTAGTTTTTTTTTTTAAAGTAGTTTTCCCCAAATGCAGTGCAGAAGAGATGCTCACCTCAGTGTGGCCATGTTGGGCTGGTTCTGGAGATGCTCCTGCCAGTGATGCTGCATGCAGAAACAGCGCACGCCCTGCACACAGCAGGAGCCCATGTGGGCACTCTGGAAGAGAGCGAGGTCCTGCGGGGTCCCGTTACAGCACACGGCAGGCCGAGGCGAGCAGTAAACGCAACACGCGGGAGGCAGGGAGTTGGGCAACAGAACGGCCAACCTCTGAGAGTCATGTGACGAGGACGAGGAGTTCGGTGAAGATGGACGTGCGCTTCCGTTGGCTTTGAGTCCGCCGTTCTGGCTCGACCGGGTCTGGTCATCGGGGTGTGTGGACGCCGACACTCCCTGGTCCTGGTCCGGGTCTTCATTGGCATTAGTGGCAGGGAAACCTGTGGAGGATCCGCCGTTGCTGAGGGGTCGGAGGTCGGGGAAGCCCTCGCTCAGGGCCATGATCCTTCCTGAATCTGCAGATAAACACACAATCACGGTCAGTCATGCACAGATACACACACCATAACCACTGTGATCAGTAGACTTAACTTAAAAAAATAGAGGAAACCCATTGCCTTAAAATTATTATGTAAATAAACGTCATGCTTAATCAAATCAAGTAATGTGGTTGACATTTGATTGTCAAGTTCACATAACTTATTTTTTTCAATTAAGCATTACGTTTATTTACTTAATAATATTAAGGCAACAGGTTTACTCAATTTAAGTGACTTTTTAGTGTAACTAACTTTTTTAATGTCTTTAGCTTTTATTAATCTTTATTTTATTATTTATTATTCATCATTCAATTTCTTTAATTATTCACATAATGAGTGAATCATTAGATTGATTCAAACCAATAACTCAGGAGTTCGAGACTGAATCATTAAAAAGAATCGACTCAGAGTCACTTGTTCACAAATCTTTTTGACATTTTATATTTTAGCGCATCAAATTTAACTAAATGAAAATGAGAAATGTTGCCTCAAAAAAAAAAAAAAAAAAATTGTACGTTTTTTTTTTCTTCAATTTATTTTAGTTCAAATTTATTTAATTTCAATTCAAGTTTTTTTTAAATAAATTTTTATAAATTTGATTTTTTATGGTTTCATTATTTTTTACTATAATGACGCTGGTGAAAACATAAGAAATATAATTTAGGTTCCACTTAAAATATTTTGCTGTTATTAACTCATTTTCATTAACTCATATTCATTAATGAGAATCAATTAGATTGATTCAAACCAATAACTCAGGAGTTCGAGACTGAATCATTAAAAAGAATCGACTCAGTTGTTCACAAATCTTTTTGACAGCCTTGATTCTGAAAATATTTTCATTTATTTTTTATTTGTTCTTCATTAAAAAGCTTTACCCAAACCAACCAACTCCAAGATGAATAGAATAGAATAGAATAGAAGAATAGAATCGGGCATTTATATAGCGCTTTCATATGTACTACTGTACACCCAAAGCGCTTTACAATCATATCAGGGGATGAAACACAACTTTACAAACTTTGATTTAAAGCAAAAAAATTAATTGTTTGGAAAATTAGAACATGCATTATTTATATGTTATTAAATAATTAAAAGATTGAATAATTATTTTATTAACATGCTTTACGCTATTTAAAAAAAAGAAAAAAAAAAGAAACTAGAACACTTGACGTAGTTTCTACAGGAGGATTGAAGTCTATGAAGAAACTAAATGGGATTCATAGTTCCAGTACATTGTGGTTTGTTATTATAAATTAATCTCAGGGAAATCATTTGGTTGCAGCATTTAAAAAAAGAAAAAGAAAAAAAGAACCACTTCAGACAGCAAACCGGTTCTCGGTTACGTTACCAGCGCTAGAGGAACATCAGGAAGAATGGCTTTGTGAACAAAGTGAATTTCAAAGGCGCTGTCTGATTGAAAAGAACAGGTTCAAACACATTGGACAGACAGCAGAGAGTCTACGTTTCATGGTATGCTTGAATTTCAGCCCCCATGGCCAGGAAACTGTTGCAGAGGAATGACATGGGCCGATATTAAATGTTGCATTGGATGTTTTAAAGTTCACGCCATCCATATCACAGTAAAATAAGACCCAAGCGTATTAACTCAGGTAAACGCACAGTTGTGATACTGGAACTTTGCCCAGACTCACACACACACACACTGACGCCATGGTCAGCGCTTTCTGTGAAGTAAATCACCCACGCTCTTACGTGACAGGTGGAGACCTGCAAAACTCCATCGGAAACTGAAGATCGTCTCAAACCTCAGGGCGAAACTTCGCAAGAAACGACCCTACGCGCATCCAAAATAAGTGCATGAAAGATCTCATTTGATGCAGCGGTGAGCAGGTTTCCCCACTGACTGTCCTGTGTGTGTGTGTGCTGTAAACACAGTGTCCAAAATACCTTCTCACACCAACAAATCTGGTTGTGTTCGCAGTTGAACCGCATCCATTTAAAAAGCAGGCAGATAGAGAGGGCTTTCTGAAAAGGGAAACCCGAGGGAGGGAGAACAGATGCAGCACTGTGTGTGTGAACGGTGAACGCTCAGAGCGATGATCACGGGTGCACAGAACGCTTTTTGCTCTGGTTCTCCAGGTACTCACACTTTACAAGCTGTAGGACTAAATTGAGATTTATACATCATCTGAAAGCTGAATAAATAAGCTTTCCATTGATGTATAGTTTGTTAGGATAGGACAATATTTGGCAGAGATACGACTATCAGAAAATCCCAAAAAAATCTAAACATTGAGAAAATCGCCTTTAAAGTTGTGCATTTATGTTCATGATTGTGCTGCATTCACTCACAACAATAAATGTTTTATATATTTACGGTAGGAAATTTACTAAATATCTTCATGGAACATGATCTTTACTTAATATCCTAATGATTTTTGGCATAAAAGCAAAATCGATAATTTTGACCCGTACAATGTATTGTTGGCTATTGCCTCAGATATACCCGTGCGACATGTGACTGGTTTTGTGGTCCAGGGACACATATGTAAAATAACACTATTTGTTCACTGTAGAAATTAAATAGGTTCATCTTTGTCAAAGCTGTATTTTATTTTATTAACATTAATGACAACATGCAGTAGGAATATTAGGCTGCTGTCACTTTAAGACCGAATGCATGGGCAGAATATACATCCGGTTTCTTTCTCAACTGTTCACTTGTGACATAAACGAGAGAATTCTGGCCAAGACTGGAATTTTGACATAATTTTGTGCGTATTTGTCCATTTGAGCGCAAGTAAACGCGAAAGAGGAATAAATACGGTGTTCGAGCGATGTCTAAAACGCGCCTCTCTCTCTCTCTCTCTCTGAGTCACCATTTTCGCCACTACTTGTGTGTTTTAAAATCATCTGAATGTGTAAACTGGCAAGACAAAACACTTCCAATTGATAAACTTTCACTCTATGATGGATAAATCACATGCGTGTCAAATCGTGTGGCCTGGTCCATGCGGATCATGGATCAACTGCGATCCATTCCACCCCTAATAAATTAATGAACACACTTATAACCCTATGGAAACTTGTTTCCACCACAGAATAAAACGGTTTAAAAGACAATTGTGACTTTATATCTCACAATTCTGACTATTTCTCAGAATTGCGAGATATAAAGTCAGAATTGCGTGATATGAAGTCAGAATTGGGCGACAAAGTCAGAATTGCGAGATATAAAGTCAGAATTGCGTGACAAAGTCAGAATTGCGTGACAAAGTCAGAATTGCGTGACAAAGTCAGAATTGCGTGACAAAGTCAGAATTGCGAGATATAAAGTCAGAATTGCGAGATATAAAGTCAGAATTGCGTGATATGAAGTCAGAATTGGGCGACAAAGTCAGAATTGCGAGATATAAAGTCAGAATTGCGTGACAAAGTCAGAATTGCGTGACAAAGTCAGAATTGCGAGATATAAAGTCAGAATTGCGTGTTATAAAGTCAGAATTGGGCGACAAAGTCAGAATTGCGAGATATAAAGTCAGAATTGCGTGACAAAGTCAGAATTGCGTGACAAAGTCAGAATTGCGTGACAAAGTCAGAATTGC
Organism: Rutilus rutilus; assembly: GCF_951802725.1. Taxonomy (NCBI): domain Eukaryota; kingdom Metazoa; phylum Chordata; class Actinopteri; order Cypriniformes; family Leuciscidae; genus Rutilus; species Rutilus rutilus. The sequence continues at coordinate 3,087,294 of NC_140220.1, read as the reverse complement.
GAGATATAAAGTCAGAATTGGGCGACAAAGTCAGAATTGCGTGATATAAAGTCAGAATTGCGTGACAAAGTCAGAATTGCGTGACAAAGTCAGAATTGCGAGATATAAAGTCAGAATTGGGCGACAAAGTCAGAATTGCGAGATATAAAGTCAGAATTGGGCGACAAAGTCAGAATTGCGAGATATAAAGTCAGAATTGGGCGACAAAGTCAGAATTGCGTGATATAAAGTCAGAATTGCGTGACAAAGTCAGAATTGCGTGACAAAGTCAGAATTGCGAGATATAAAGTCAGAATTGGGCGACAAAGTCAGAATTGCGAGATATAAAGTCAGAATTGGGCGACAAAGTCAGAATTGCGAGATATAAAGTCAGAATTGCGTGACAAAGTCAGAATTGCGTGACAAAGTCAGAATTGCGAGATATAAAGTCAGAATTGGGCGACAAAGTCAGAATTGCGAGATATAAAGTCAGAATTGGGCGACAAAGTCAGAATTGCGTGATATAAAGTCAGAATTGCGTGACAAAGTCAGAATTGCGTGACAAAGTCAGAATTGCGAGATATAAAGTCAGAATTGGGCGACAAAGTCAGAATTGCGTGATATAAAGTCAGAATTGCGTGACAAAGTCAGAATTGCGTGACAAAGTCAGAATTGCGAGATATAAAGTCAGAATTGGGCGACAAAGTCAGAATTGCGTGATATAAAGTCAGAATTGCGTGACAAAGTCAGAATTGCGTGACAAAGTCAGAATTGAGAGATATAAAGTCAGAATTGGGCGACAAAGTCAGAATTGCGAGATATAAAGTCAGAATTGGGCGACAAAGTCAGAATTGCGAGATATAAAGTCAGAATTGGGCGACAAAGTCAGAATTGCGTGATATAAAGTCAGAATTGCGTGACAAAGTCAGAATTGCGTGACAAAGTCAGAATTGCGAGATATAAAGTCAGAATTGGGCGACAAAGTCAGAATTGCGTGATATAAAGTCAGAATTGCGTGATATAAAGTCAGAATTGCGTGATATAAAGTCAGAATTGCGTGTTATAAAGTCAGAATTGCGTGATATAAAGTCAGAATTGCGTGTTATAAAGTCAGAATTGCGTGTTATAAAGTCAGAATTGCATGTTATAAAGTCAGAATTGCGTGATATAAAGTCAGAATTGCATGTTATAAAGTCAGAATTGCGTGATATAAAGTCAGAATTGCGTGATATAAAGTCAGAATTGCGTGACAAAGTCAGAATTGCATGTTATAAAGTCAGAATTGCGTAATATAAAGTCAGAATTGCGCGACAAAGTCAGAATTGCATGTTTAAAGTCAGAATTGCATGTTATAAAGTCAGAATTGCGTAATATAAAGTCAGAATTGCGTAATATAAACTCGCAATTATGACTTTTTTTCTCGCAATTGTGAGTTTCTCGCGATTCTGACATTTTCTCATAATCGCAAGATATAAAGTCGCAATTGCGAGTTAAAAAGTCCAATTCAAAGGAAAAATAGACTGACTTTTTTCCACAGAATTGCGAGTTTATCTCTCACAATTCTGACTTTTTAACACACAATTGCAACTAGGGCTGGGCGATATGGCCAAAATTTCATATCCCGATATAGCTCATTTGATATCCCGATAACGATATACATAACGATATAGCAATTTTTCTGTTAATTCAGTTCATGAATAGTCTACCGTAAATCCTCTAATATTGGCCTGTATTCCATTACCGGCCGGGTCTCTAACATTGGCCGGTCTCGCTGTTGGCGGAGGTAAATAATTATTAGAACCGTTTTTCTGGGCAGGCCACAACATTATGCTTGTGATAGTAACATGCAAATACCACAGGGGGGCAATGTTTGCTAACGAATCCAAGCCATAGCTACGGTAGCCTGGTCATATCAATCACTTCGCTCTTGACTCGCACGTGACGTGAGACTTCAGTCACCGGTAGGCTAACGTTGTTTACCATGGCAGCCGCAGAGCCAAAGAGGATTTTTGGCGAAAATCAATTTTTTAACCCCCTGAGTTCGACAATCGCGCCGGCGCGATAGGTTTTTTTTCTTTTAAGTGCAAAAGAGATTCAAAATATTCTGTTGACTTTGATCTTAATTACGGAGAGCGCGCGCTATTCAGACGCAAATAATCTGAGGCGATCCACGCAAACCTGTGAACACCCACAATCAGTTGGATATGTTCACTTTCAGGTTCACCTCGTTTTCATTTCGAGGAGCAACGGATCCGGTTGAGGAATAGGTCAGTTCTATATTTGCTTTGTTCTAATCGCAATAGTGTCTGTACACGCAAAAAGACAGTTTAAAAATGAATCGCGTTTCTCTCTCTGTGTGTGTGTGTGTGTGTGTGTGTGTGTGTGTGAATGAATGAATGAATGCACAGATGCGCGCTGTTGTGGAGCTACTAACGGGTTGGGTTGGCTGGTCATCTGGTTGAGAATTAACTTACCCTGGTCTGAACCGCGTCTACTACCGTCTTCCTCCATGTTTGTTTATGTATTGCAGCGTGCATGGGCATGCCGTGAGGTTAATTCTGCCGTAAAACGCCTTATCGTGGCGTAAACGATAGAGCCTTATATAAAACGATAGACATTTTCTATCGTCAAGACGAAATATTTCGTCATATCGCCCAGCCCTAATTGCAACTTTATATCTTGCAATTATGACTTTAAGCCGATAACCGATATATTGGCCGATAAATCTAAATCCAAATTTTTATAAAAGTTTTGGGCGCCTGATTGCAAAAACAATAGTCTCAACATTAAAAGCCATGTCCCAAACACACAATTATATATAGTGTTCTCATTATAATTTTCCTTTTTTAAGTGATTTCAAGCAATTCAAACCCATGATGTCTCAGCTGAAGGAAATAACAAGTTAACAAGATTCACACAATAAGACGAGTTGAGCTTTATAAAAATTATTCGTTTTCTATCGATAAAAGTATCCAAACAGTTGCTCAACTGTCTAATAAAACACACACACACACACACACATACATATATATATATATATATATATAAAAAGGATCTTTGGTTTTTCAATGGTTAAAATAAAACTGGAAATCGAGGATAACGTGGATATGACATCATTGACGGGTGACGCAATGACACGTGACGTTACACTGGTTAAAATTTATGATTTCTGTGGATTTAAACATTACTGGAAACATTTGGGATAAAGTACACAAGTCAACAAAATAAATAAACACTGTCCTAGTGGTTTTTGGATATTTCAATCAAAAAATATTACATATTGTGCCTTTAAGTCACACTTATGAGTGTGTGAATGCCTTGCATTAGATAATATAATAAAATGATCTGAATCTGAAACAGTTTCCATCGTGTTTGAAGTCTCACTGACTTTAGTGGATGTATGAAGTCGGTTCTCCTCAAGTTCACACAGGTGAGGAGTCACAGCTGTAATTCATCACATTAACTGTCAACAAAGTGACACAAAACTGTCCGTCTTCATTTTCAACACTTGATGTATTGTTTTATCAATCCAAATCATACAAGTACATGTGTATTTGTGCTATCATTCTTAAAAATAAAATCATTTTTCTGTGTGTGTGTTGATATTTTGTTATGTAATGCAATGATATACAGTACCAGTCAAAAGTTTGGAAACATTACTTTTTTTTAAATAAGTATTTTATGCTCATCAAGCCTGCATTTATTTGATCAAAAATACAGAAAAAAACCTGTAATATTGGGAAAAACTTTAAAATAATGGTTTTCTTATTTTAATAGACTTTAAAATATTATTTATTCCTGTGATCAAAGCTGAATTTTCCGCATCATTACTCCAGTCTTCAGAGTCACATGATCCTTCAGAAATCATTCTAATATGCTGATTTATTATCAATGTTGAAAACAGTTGTGATGTACAATATTTTTTATAACCTGTGATACTTTTTTTTCAGGATTGTTTGATGAATAAAAAGTTTAAAAAAAGAACAGCATAGAAATATTTTGTAACAATATACACTACCGGTAGAAGAACCGGTAGAAGAACCGTTCAAGAAATTTTTTCTTTCATTTTTTTTGGAAAGAAATTAATACTTTTATTCACCAAGGATGTGTTAAATTGATAAAGGGTGATAGTAAAGATTTATATTGTTAAAAAATATTTTTATTTTGAATAAATGCTGTTCTTTTTTACTTTTTATTTATCTATGAATCCTGAAAAAAAGAATCACAGGTTCCCAAAAAATATTAAGCAGCACAACTGTTTCCAACACTGATAATAATTGAGTATCAAATCAGCATATTAGACATTTTTTCTGAAGGATCATGTGACTGGAGTAATGATGATGAAAATTCAGCTTTGATCACAGGAATATATTATTTTAACAATATTTCTGTATTTTTTATCACATAAATGCAAGCTTGATGAGCATAAGAGACTTCTAAACTTTAAAAACATTAAAAATAGTAATGTTTCCAAACTTTTGACTGGTACTGTATACTGTTTATAATTGCATCATGACGACCAACATTGAATAAGCACCCCAAAAAAAAAAAAAAATTAATACTAAACACTAAAACACGCACAAGACAGTTGTAGATAATTTTCTTTTTAACATAATTGACAGGATAAGAGCAGGACAAGCAGAAACCTGAAAAAAACCACACTTTCATTCCTTTAATTAAGCTAAAAGACAGTAATTCATAGAACATCCCAACAGAACTCATGAAGAGGAGAAAGGAAAATAAATACTGTATGTATAGATAGATAGATAGATAGATAGATAGATAGATAGATAGATAGATAGATAGATAGATAGATAGATAGATAGATAATCATAACGGTTACACAAAAATAAAAGACAATTTTCTGGTCACTTACAGAGATTAGGACAGATCCCAGGTTTCCATTCCTTTCAGACTCAGAACTGATTTAAAAGAGCCTTTTGGTGAGACAGGCTAAGATGTAATCATATATTATGTTCAGATATCTTTACCAGTCGCATTATCTTCTGCTCAAGCCCCAAACTGTGTCTCCAAACCGCGTTATTTACTTCTGGACTCGACAAACTTTTGCGCCACAAACATCCAAACAAACGGCGTCTGAAACTCCGTAAACAAACGTGAACTCTGCTTTATAAGTTTCCGTTTTACGAGCGGAGACAGAATAATATTCCTCAATCACAATAAAACGCGGTAATCCTTTCGAAAGGAGCGAGTTATATCACGCGTTTGCTGAGAACAACGGAGCGCGTTCAAACACTCCATCTACGCGTCGCGACACAAACAAACTACAACGCCGCGCGTCCCCGTCCATAGAGCCTACAGCGCGAGCGACGGAGTCCCTGACGTCAGCGGTCCGTTGGCCAATCAGAGCGCTCTCATTATAATCATCGAAGGAGCTGCTTTGATTATAATAAAGCGGTCTAGTATTGTCGCACACATGCAGTAAATGTGACATACGAGGCACAAATCAGCTTCAAATGAATCTCCAACACAGATCTCCATTTAAGGGACAAACACTGGGTTTCATTTGTTCCACAGACACACTAACTCAGGTGATGTAGCCTGTAATAGCCTACAGCAGCTTACAACAAATTAAATTATTTAATATTATGATAAATATTTGGAATCGTTCCCGATGTAAATTGACAACAATGATATGTTCTGCAAATTCAGGATGTGAGTGGTGATTTTTACAGGAGTTGTATTTTCTGAAACTGATGTTTCCAAGACAAGCCTGAAAAGTTCACAAAGGATGCATATACCTACGATTTCATTTATTTACAATATTTCACATTCACATCCCCCATTTTATGATTGATGGACGGACGGACGGACGGACGGACGGACGGACGGACGGACAGACAGACAGACAGACAGATAGATAGATAGATAGATAGATAGATAGATAGATAGATAGATGGATGGATAGATTGATAGATGGATGGATAGATTGATAGATGGATAGATGGATGGACGAATGAACGGACACATCCCCCATTTTATGATTGATGGATGGATGGATGGACAGACAGACAGATGGATGGATGGATGGATGGGATGGATGAATAGACAGACGGATAGACAGATGGATGGACAGACAGATGGATGGATGGATGGGATGGATGAATAGACAGACGGATAGACAGATGGATGGACAGACAGATGGATAGATGGATGGATGGATGGACGAATGAACGGATGGATAGATGGATGGATGGATAGATGGACGGACTGATGAACGGACAGATGGACGAAAGAACGAACAAAAAGATGAATGGATGGACGAACGAACTGATGGATGGACGGACAGACAGATGAAGAGAAACAGAGCGCCACACATCAGCCATCCCTCCTCCACATGTTCATGCTCAGCTGCAGGACTATGAGGGTCTGAGTGAAGATGCTCCACTGAAATAACACCAGCAGCTGAGCTTCAAAGAGAAGAGGGCACTGTAACTGGATCAACCATAATCAAAGCGCTCCGGGACAAGCCTCGATCGATCGCCAGCAGTTCATCAAAGCTGACAAGGTCAGCCAACAACACAGCGGGAGAGAAGGAAAAAAGAAGGGAAGAGAAAAGAAAATCACGGAAGGCTGAGGGTCACAGAGGAAGGGTGTGTTATGTTGTAGTCTGAGCCCTGGATAGTACCTTCCATTTCAAAAACAGTTTATTTTTAAGTCAGTTTATATTGAAAGTTGGCTAATACCACCTTTTCCAAGTGGAAAATATAACTTTTTTAAATCAGATATACACCAATAATCAGTGAGTCTAAAGCTCTGTTCCAAGCTGTCTGTCAAGGCATCAAAAATGCTAAATGCAAAAGCTATTCCACAAGCACTTTAGCAACTTTAATATATCCAAGGCAATCCCAGAATGCACTGCGACGAGCTCAGTGAAAAACAATTAATTTAAGATGTCAGAGAAATTACAACTATAGATATATTTGATTCACCATGGAAAAGTATTGATGAAAATAGATTCCATTAAGTGCAGATGGACTTTATGTATGTATGTTTGATTGATGCAGTATATTTGATCTTATTTTACATTGGAATCGATTGGAATTACGTCTAGTGCATGTTTCAGTTCTGCCATTTCATGCATTTTGCTGCCTATATAGATGGTTTCAAATCAGTTAAGTATTATGCAACACTCCAAAATATATGTATATAAAATATATGACCTGTATATACATAATTTAAAATAAAAGTCAAATCAAAATACTTTGCATTTGTTTACTTGCATGTTATGCGACCATTAACTGACATCAGAGAACCGCGAACATGCAAATGTGTTGTTAAATTATTGAAATATTAACTAAGTACATCAAATAAATATTAATGCTAATAATATCTAATATCTAATTTCTAATGCCAGGTTCAGACAACACAATATCAGCCCATATTTTGACACAATCCGTTTGACTTAGTGTGTCGTGGTGATTTGTAAACAACAATGGGCGTCAGGATGCAACAATCGATTGTTTTATCTCGTATAGCGCATCATAAGCTATGTTTCCATCCACCTATTTTTATGCACATTTTGGGATATCACATAAAAATGCCAAGATGTGCATAAATAAAAAAAAAATACTGTCCTCTTCGTCCTCCACTGTCAGGTTTTCTTTCTTTTTTTTGGGCTTTTCTGATGACAAGACAGCCAATAAAATAAAATAAAAATCACTCCCATCCGGGTCACGGCACCAATTGAAACCGGTCCTACTCGCCCCGTTCCGAGCGGGATTCGAACCAGCATCTCTGGCATGGGAGGCGGGTGCGCTAACAAAGACGTTGCTAAAGACCGCAGCCGCTAGCATCAGATCGGGGGAGTGAGGTTTAAATCCACAGCTCTTACTGGCCTACGTTTCACTCACTCCCATCCGGGTCACGGCACCAATTGTCCTACTCGCCCCGTTCTGAGCGTGATTCAAATCGTGATTCAAAACATAAAGGGTTTGACTGATGTTTGGGAACACCTGCACTGGTGCATAGGTGCTCATGCTCATCCCTAATCTGCAACCCTCAACGAGAACTTGAACCCCGAATCGTCCGAGTTTCTCTGTGAATTCTTATGTGTCTGAGGTTTTTCCCGAAACTCTAGGGGACCAAATCTCTTCTGGCTAGTTCCTCCGGCCCTCTGAGTCCCACATGTGTTTTACTGCGCTGGAGAAAGATCAATACATGCTGACCAAATTATGGAGGAGATCAAAGAGAAACAGTTGGAAACTCTTGAGGACTTAAGTAAATATTTACACATCTAATAAGAAAAGTATATTGACAGTAGCGTTTAATTTACTCAAAGCATTTGTATTAATCTTTGTTGTTCAGCAAGCATTAGTGCATCCAGCGGCAGGCGCAAGTTGATTCATATGCAGCCTTTTATTCTATGCTACAAAAATGTTGATCCATAAAAGCAGGGAGGGATGGGACTTTTGGCTGGAAATGAAATATAGGAGTGTGTTCCTGATTCCATGTGTTCCTGGTTCCTGTGTTCCATTCCTCATACAAGTGTTGCCCAACGGCTCTCAGGTGCGAACGAGAGCAACAGCCCTGTTCTGTGTGTGACAAATGATCATTTCGTTCAGCTACATTTTGCGCAATATGGATAGATGGATACATAGATAGATAGACAGAAAGATAGAAAGAACCACAGACAGATACGAGACAGACAGACAGACAGACAGACAGACAGACAGACAGATAGATAGACAGATAGAGAGAAAGATAGATAGATAGATAGATAGATAGATAGATAGATAGATAGATAGATAGATAGATAGATAGATCCACAGACAGACAGAAAGATAGACAGATAGAGAGAAAGATAGAGAGAAAGATAGACAGATAGACAGATAGAGAGATAGACAGACAGACAGACAGACAGACAGACAGACAGACAGACAGATAGATAGATAGATAGATAGATAGATAGATAGATAGATAGATAGATAGATAGATAGATAGATAGATAGATCCACAGACAGACAGTCAGATAGATAGATAGATAGATAGATAGATAGATAGATCCACAGACAGACAGACAGACAGACAGATAGATACATAGATCCACAGACAGACAGACAGAAAGATAGACAGATAGATAGATAGATAGAGAGATAGACAGACAGACAGATAGACAGACAGACAGACAGACAGATAGATAGATAGATAGATAGATAGATAGATAGATCCACAGACAGACAGACAGACAGACAGATAGATAGACAGATAGATAGATAGAGAGATAGATAGATAGATAGATAGATAGATAGATAGATAGATAGATAGATAGATAGATAGATAGATAGATAGATAGATAGATAGATAGATAGATAGATAGATAGATAGATCCACAGACAGACAGACAGTCAGATAGATAGATAGATCCACAGACAGACAGACAGACAGATAGATAGATAGACAGATAGATAGATAGATAGATAGATAGATAGATCCACAGACAGACAGACAGTCAGATAGATAGATAGATAGATAGATCCACAGACAGACAGACAGACAGACAGACAGACAGACAGACAGATAGATAGATAGATAGATAGATCCACAGACAGACAGACAGACAGACAGACAGATAGATAGATACTTAGATCCACAGACAGACAGACAGACAGAAAGATAGACAGATAGAGAGATAGACAGACATAGATAGATAGATAGATAGATAGACAGACAGACAGACCCACAGACAGACAGATAGACAGATAGATAGATAGATAGATAGATAGATAGATAGATAGATAGATAGATAGATAGACAGACCCACAGACAGAAAGGCAGACAGACAGACTGATAGAGAGAAGGATGAGAGATCAGAGAGTCCGTCTACTTCAGCGTTTGTTCGGCTCTTCCTTTGAGGAACGTCCCAAACACAGCGCCGGCCATCAGAGTCAGTCTGAGATCTGGCGGCGGCTCAGCAAACAGCGAGGAGGAGGAGGAGGAGGAGGAGTGCGTCTGTCACACACTTCTTCTGGACTCACACACACTCTTTGGAGTGTGGATGTCAAATTTCTCTAGGGGCCTCAGATTCCAGAGCGAGGAGGATCAGGGGCCACGATGTCTCAAGGCCAAAATGAAAAGAAACAGCAGTCTGACTGTATTAGCAGGATTTTAATTTTGTTGTAAACATTTAGGCTAAGAATCAATTTTTGTACCTCAATATCAAACTCAATCCAATTTAGACAAAATAAATGATTTCCCCCTAAAAAGAATCTTTCGGGTTTCAAAACAAGTTCAATTCTATCAATGCTAATTATGGAATAATTATGTTTTTGAAAGAAGTCTCTTCTGCTCACCAAGGCTGCGTTTATTTGATCAAAAATACAGTTAAAAACAGTAAAATAGTGAAATATTAATACGGTTTTCTATGCGAATATATTGTAAGCTGTAATTTATATCCTGTGATCAAAGCTGAATGTTCAGCATCATTACTCCAGTCTTCAGTGTCACATGATCCTTCAGAAATCACTCTAATATGAGGATTTGATGATCAAGAAACATTTATGATTATTATCAAAGTTGAAAACAGTTGTGCTGCTTCATATCTCTGTGGAAACTGTGATACATTTTATTTCTCAGGATTTTTTTATGAAATAGAAAGTTCAAAAGAAACTTTTTGCAACATTATAAATGTCTTTACTGTCACTTTTAATCAATTTAATGCATCCTTGCTGAATAAAAGTATTAATCTTACTGACCCCAAAACATTTGATGTGATCTCATCAGCCAATCACACGGCAGCAACTCAAGCATTTAGGCGTGTAGAAATGATCAAGACGTTCAAACTGAGCGTCAGAATGAGGAAGACAGTGATTTAAGTGACTTTGAACGTGGCATGTTTGTTGCTGGTCTGAGTGTTTCAGAAACTGCTGATCTACTGGAATTTCTCACACACAACATCTAGGGTTTACAGAGAATGATCCGAAAAAGAGAAAATCTCCAGTGAAAACACACCGGTGTCACTCCTGTCAGCTGAGAACAGAAAACTGAGGCTATAATTCACAGACTCACTAAAACTGGACTATAGAAGATTGGAGAAACGTTGCCTGGTCTGATGAGTCTGGATTTCTGCTGTCATTCAGATGTTCGGGTCAGAATTTGGTGAAACCAACATGAAAGCATGGATGACCCTGTCCTGTATCAGCGGTTCAGTCTGTAATGCTGTAACAGGTGTTTCTTGACACACTTCAGGACTCTTAGTACCAACTGAGCTTCATTTAAACCTGAGTATTGTTGCTGATCATGTCCATCTCTTTATGACCATCTTCTGATGGATACTTCCAGCAGGATAACACACACGTCACAAAGCTCAAATCATCTCAGACTGGTTTCTTGATCAGGACAGTGAGTCTCTAAACTCAAACGGCTCCACAGTCTCCAGATCTCAGTCCAGATCAGCTTTGGGATGTGGAGGAACGAGAGATTCACATCATGGATGTTCAGATCCGACAAATCTGCAGAAACTGTGTGATGTGATCATGACAATATGGAGCAAAATCTCTGAGGAATGTTTCCAGCACTTTGTTGAATCTCTGACATGAAGAATTAAGGCAGTTCTGAAGGCAAAAGCGGGTCCAAACCGGAACTAGCAAGTGTTCCTAATAAAGTGGCCGGTGAGTGTGTCAAACTACTGTTCATGACCATTTAAAACGGCTAAACCTTTAAAAATACAAGCACTTTTTGAATTAAAAGGAATTACATCAATGAAGAATTACTTTTTATAAAGTAGTCCCTAAATGGACAAATTCGACACACACACACACAAAAAAGATTTCTACACATTAATTTGTCCTTTTAGGGACGACGTGAGCATTAGCCTACTGTAAATGCATGTAGAAACTCTGATCTGGCGTTAACACCAATATCACACACACTTTTATCAGAGCTGATTCCACACAGCGGAATTAAATCATAAATCCCAAACTGATGAAAATTTAACACAAACATTTGTGAAAGCCAACAGCGCAAAAAAAAAAAAAAAAAAGTAAAAATTATGAGTACATTTGTGATAAATGACCACAAAACCTACAAAAATATAATAAGTGCATAATAAATTTCAGCTGTTGCCACGCGGTTACACCCGCAACACTGCAGCCTGGACTGTGTCTCGTTCCGCTCTCATGCCAACACAAACCGAATCACCTCACCCTGCATGATTTCACTCAGCGGCTCCAGGAAACTCTGTGTGTGTGTGTGTGTGTGTGTGTGTGCTGGGTCTGATTTTAATGAACAGGCCCATACTAACAGCGCTCGGCTGGGGAAAGACTGCTGGCTTCATGCCTGTGTCATGTTTCCAATGAGAATCGTGAACCAACACCTGCTGGCCACATTAAAAATTAGAAAATAACACAACAACACACACATACACACACACACACACACACACACACACAATCTACTCGTATATCATTACAGATCTCCATCTCACACACACCCTTCATTGCCTCTGTGTTGAGTTTCATATATTATATATGTATTCATCTCCAGACTAGCTGAAGTTACTCAAGCTTATCAGATTTTAATCTATATAGTGTCAGATCACTGAAGTCCCATTTGAATCGTTGCATAACTGTATGTGGCCAGCTTCAAAATAAGTTTTATGATCAATTGCAGTAAAAACAGTAAAATATTTGTACTATTTTGTTACGCCCCGTCTAGGGTAAAAGACTTAACATGAAAAAAATAAGTGTTTTCTATGTGAATATATGTTCAAATTAGTGCTGGACAACGATTAATCGCGATTAATCACATCCAAAATAAACATTTGTATTTACATATATATGTGTGTATAATTAATTTTTATTTATAATTTAATTATAATTTAAATTTTTCTTATATATAAAAATTAAGCTGTATTTTCAGCATCATTACTCCAGTCTTCAGAGTCACATGATCCTTCAGAAATCATTCTAGTATGATGATTTGCTGCTCAAGAAACATTTATGATTTTTATCAATGAAAACCAGCATACATTTAATTTTTCAGGATTCTTTGATGAATGTAAAGTTCAAAACAACAGCATTTATTTGACATATAAATCCTTTGTAACATTACATATGTCACTCTTGATTAATTTAACGCATGCTTGATGATTAAAAGTATTAATTTCTTTTAAAAAAATGACCCTAAACTTTTGAAACGGTAGTGTCAGACGCTGATGTTCTCAATTATCTTTAAATAACAGTGTGTTTTAATGTATTGCTGATAATATAGTGTTTCGTAATCCTCACTTTCCGGCTCCAAGTCACCCTTAAACAACAGTCCTTCTGGGGGAAAGTAGATTAAAATGAGATTTATTATTGCATATTTGTTATCTTACAAGCATGCTGACAATGCAGGAAAAAGCAGCGGGATATTCGTGTCCCGCTGGAATAATGAATTATTGCAGGATTTCCTTTGAAACTATTTCCACAAATAATTAAAGAAATGGCAAGTAACGCATTGAATTAAACATATTTTGCAGCAGAAAGACTGAAATATTATGGTATAAAACGTACTCAAGTAATCTTTGCTTTATTTACAACTTCCAAAAAATATATTTTTTTTTACAGTCAAGAAGGGAAAGTCAAATCTCCAAAATATATTGTATATTATATAGGGGTGTAACAATATATCGTGTAAAAAATATATCGCAATTCAAAAATGCAACAATATGTATTGTGTATAATTCACCCAAAATGAAAATTACTGTGCATGAAAAAATTTAAGTTTACAGAGTTTTAGTGTCAGTACTGCATTAAACTACTATATATAATGTCGAATGTAATGTATAATAATGCAATGGGGGAATATTTGTGGGTCCTGATAATGCCAAATGTCTGTTACCAGTAAAAAGTGGTAAATTATTTTAAATATATCTAGTCAGTGAAAGAGTGCAAGCATTCGTCTAAAATAATTCTGTATTTTCAGCTTCAGCTTCATGAATATTGTTATTCTGGTGTCTCTATTGTCCTGTGCTTTGGGTTTCCAGCACCAAGTCCAAGACTATTCACTTACACACACAATGCAAAACCAAATTTAGCATTTTTAAATCAACAGTTTTACCATATGTATTGGAGTATCGCAATAGTATCGCATCGTAAGTTCAGTATTGAATCGTGACATGAGTGTATCGTTACACCCCTAATATTATACGATATTGTCCGCTGGTGTGGACGCCAACATAGTTATCGTTCTCAGGCCTTTAATTCATCAATGCACATTATTAGATATAAGAAAAGTCACATTATGGAAGTCAAATGGGTTGCAAACATTGTTAGTCCAGCTAATTAACGAGGCATTTTCCATTAGATTAGAGCGCACTAAAATGGCATTGCAACAATTGTCAAGTGTGCAAAACAGAAACATCTTTGTTGAGGATTGTGGTCTGAAAGCGTAGCATCAGGGTACCAGCAGACAGACGGACCGCGAGCAGGCCGAATGATTAATGTGTGCTTTGACAAACGTGTCCTATAAATACAAACATGTGTGCACTCTTGTCTGCCACACTCATGTTTCTAGCACAGAGTGTGTGTCATTGTTTCAATATTTAAAACACACAAGTCTGACTTTCTGATGTGGTTTGGAGGGTTCCCAGGGTCTTGCCTTCACTTCCTCCTCTATTTAACGACAAATAAATGTAAGAAAAGTGATACCGGGGCAGGAAAATGACATGCGCGTACAGTAATAGTGGCTAGGAAATGGGAAATCCGGGTGCATATGTATGTTTAACACTGGGTAACTCAAAAGAAGAGATCGGGTGTCAGTACAGGACAGAACGGACAGATGCCCTCATAGCGGTTTACTTAATGCTTATATGCAATACAAAAATACAGCATATCACACAAAAGAAAAGTCAAACTATTTTTTTTTTCATCTATATACACTGTTATAATATGTGACCAAAGGAATGGTCACATGGGTAAAAAAAATTCATAAATTGAGATTTATACATCATCTGAAAGCTGAATAAATAATCTTTCCATTGATGTGTGGTTTGTTAGGATAGGACAATATTTGGTCGAGATACAACTATTGAAAATCTGGAATCTGAGGATGCAAAAAAATCAAAACATTGAGAAAATCTCCTTTAAAGTTGTCCATTTATGTTCACGATTGTGCTGCATTCACTCACACAAATAAATGTTTTATATATTTACGGTAGGAAATTTACCAAATATCTTCATGGAACATGATCTTTACTTAATACTTAATATACCCGTGTGACATGTGACTGGTGACGTGGTCCAGGGTCACAAATGTTGTCTCGCTTTCCGCTTAGAGCTGCACAATTCTGGATAAATTGAGAATCATGATTTTTATTTTTATTTTTCAAACTGAGATAAAACTAAAAAAATAAAAATAAATAACATGTAGAATTGAATAGAGGTTCAAATGAAACGTTTATTGCTGCCGTCTGTTTAAAAAATATTTATTTAGTTGATTTGAATAATTTGTTTTTAAATGAACTGAGTGAATGATTCAATGACTCACTCATTTCATTCCTGGATGATTCAGCGTTTTTGAACGAATCTCTTGAATGAATGATTCAGTGATAAACACATTTTTAACAGTCACTTGTCGCCACCTACTGGTGTAACGATGTAATGATACAATCTATATTTAAAGCGTAAAGTTACTCTCAAAAGGTTTTTTAACCTACATTTAAATCGCTACCGTAGACATCAGTGTTTCTCTCCGAACTAATAAGCCTCTATCTCAGTACTTCTATGATAATATGAATTATTGTAAGACAGAAATAATGATACTGTGTGGTTGAAAAGACAGTTTGTGAAGCTGACAATGACAATACACACAATTCAATATACAATACAATGACAATGTACATGACAATAGACAGAGCCGAATCGTTGTCATTTAGAAATAAGATCGCTTGTGTTTGAATCGAGATCGCAATCTTTTAATGATTAATCATGCAGCTCTAATCTAAAATCTTCCTCTCTGTTTGTATGAACAGACGAAGGTCCTTCCAAAACACTAATTTTCACAATAAACGGGGTGTGTGTAGTGCTTTTGGCAGCTAAATATTGATATCCAAGACCCTAAACCCGAGAAACACATACACTCTTGCCATACTTGGATTTATTAGGTGATTATACAAGCGTGTGCGAGAAGATCTCTGAACTGAACTCGCTGTAAAAATGACTTGTCGACGACAACATGTTCTCCACCCTGAGCCTGCCGGGGCCTGCGATTAATCCTTCATCCGCTAAATGAGCTCAAAACATATTAACATCAATGACATCAGGAGCAGGTCTGACAGGAGCAAACCTCACTGCGCCTTTCCCAGGAAGAAAGAAAAAACCTGTGAAGCTGAGAAACAGGAAAAATCCTGACTCCTGCACAAACTGATTTTCCAGAACTCAACAGCTAAACTTATATCGTCCGGCAAACTCTCTGTATTCTCAGTGTGGTGTCATAGAAATGTGCGAAAACTCTTAGGACACTGTGACTGCATCCAAAAATCACATACTTCCCGACTATACAGTCGGTGAAAAACAACATGTGACAAAAGTATGTCTGAATTCACAGAATTAGGGATGCACGATATATCGGCCACCATATCGGTATCGGCCGTTATATATGTTCATTTTTATAATGTTATCATTATCGGCCAAATAAGAAAATTTGGTCGATATATTAAAGCCGATAAATAATAGATTATATTCTCCAGCTGAGACACTTCAGATGTGCACTGTTCAACAAGATGGGTTTGAATTGCTTGACATATGATTGAAATCACTTTTAAAAAAAAGAACAAAAAAAAAGAAGAGTTTAGTGCAACATGTTTAGCGCAAGTCTGTCATATCGGCTACATAAAATTATAATGAGAACATCATAATAATTGTGTGTTTGGGACGTGGCCTTTAATGATGAGACTTTTGTTTTTGTAAACAGGCTCTCAATTATTATTATTTTTATTTGGATTTAGATTTATTGGCCAATATATAATTTATCAGCTTTCAAATATAAAGAATTATCCGTTGTCGGCCAAAATGTTCATATTGGTACATCCCTACACAGTACTCTTAAAAGAGTAGGCGAAAAGACCCCAATGACCTACTACTTCCAGCGAGATTCTGAAGTGCATATGATGGACACGGGAAACTAAGTGAACCGCACATGTCCCTTCCCGGTCACCGTAGAAAAAAAGAGTTTAGTGCAAGTCTGTCATATTGGCTACATACATGTGTTTGGCCTTTAATGATGAGACTTTTGTTTTTGTAATCAGGCTTTCAATTATTTATTTTTTATTTGGATTTAGATTTATTGGCCAATATATCGGTTATCGGCTTTCAAATATAAAGAATTATCGGTTATCGGCTTTCAAATATAAAGAATTATCGGTTATCGGCTTTCAAATATAACGAATTATCGGTTATCGGCTTTCAAATATAAAGAATTATCGGTTATCGGCTTTCAAATATAACGAAATATTGGTTATCGGCTTTCAAATATAACGAATTATTGGTTATCGGCTTTCAAATATAAAGAATTATCGGTTATCGGCTTTCAAATATAACGAATTATTGGTCATCGGCTTTCAAATATAACGAATTATTGGTTATCGGCTTTCAAATATAAAGAATTATCGGTTATCGGCAGTTATCGGCTTTCAAATATAAAGAAATATCGGTTATCGGCCAAAATGTTCATATTGGTACATCTCTACACAGGCGATAGGTCCCCGATGACCTACTACTTCCAGCGAAATTTTTAAGTGCATATGATGGACACTTTACTATCCCATGAGGCCACGGGAGAGGATTTATGTACGGTAGTGAAACGACGCAACTGACACTGGTAGGTCACATGACAGTGACATCATGGCGATGTAGTACATCCAGATTTCATTCATACTACACTCACTCATACTATATAGAACATACTTTTTTAGCGGTCGTGAAGTAATTACTTATTCAAGAGAGTATGCGATTTGGGATGCAGCCAATCTGAAGCATGTTCATTTTACTTCAGTAATCTCATGAGAGAAACAAGATATTAAACAAGAAAATGCAGACTGTTTATCCATTAGGAATTGATTGAATTGAAAGGAAAGTCATTTCAGAAGTGGGTCAAGTTTTTTGATAAATTAACATTTTATTACTTCGAATAATGTGAACTGATGAAATAAGGATACAAATATTGTATGAAGTAATAACGTTGTACCATTTATGCAGTATTCATTCCAAATGAATCTTAAAATGTCTTGTATGTAGTTTTTTATTACTCTCTTAAAAAAAAAAGTGTATATATAGTATTTATAAAAGAAATTGTTCGTTTTAGTTTAATTTAGTACTTCAAATTAAACTAAAGAGGGTCAGTAAGAACTTTTATTCAGTAATGATTCATTAAACTGATCAAAGTGACAGTAAAGACATTTATAATGTTACAAAAGATTATATTTCAAATAAATGCTGTCCTTTTGAACTTTCCATTCATCAAAGAATCCTGAAAAATAAAATGCATCACGGTTTCCACAGAAATATGACTGTTTTCAACACTGATAATAATCAGAACTGTTTCTTGAGCATCAAATCATCATATTAGACTGATTTCTGAAGGATCATGTGACACTGAAGACTGGAGTAATGATGCTGAAAATTCAGCTTTGATCACAGGATATAAATTACATTTTGCTAAATATTCACGCAGAAAACAGTTATTTTAAATTGTAATAATATTTCACAATTTTACTGTATTTTTACTGTACCCCAAACTTTTGAACAAAAAAGTGTGTTAAAAAACCCTGTTTGCATCCTGAACTCGACTGCTGTACTCTAAAGAAAGCTGGATTTGGGATATTATAATGACAAACCATCCGGCCGCACCAATGAATTTCACTCAGCAATTTACTATTTACAATTTACTAAAATTCAATAAATCACCCCGTTGACCCAAATGAATGAGCTTTGCTCATTTTAAAGACTTCCTGCTGCTGTCAGATAACCAATCTTTTGATGCACAATTGCACATTTGAACAAAACAAGCAATTAACGTGGCATAAAACGGGTGGACGACACGGAGAGGGACGCTTTGAAAGCAGAACTAGAGCCATAAAAATGGTACCAGTGTGTCAGACAATCAAGTCAGTGTTAACGTCTGAGACGGGAGGGAGAAACAGCCAATATTTCGTGGCATATAATGGGCTTTAAGTAGTTTCCCAAACAGTGCTGAGCGAACATCCACCTCAGAGATTTATAGGAGGAACCCAACACACTTTTTCAATAAAGTAAAAAAAAAAAAAAATCTACCGCCATAATAATGCCACTGGCTATTAAAGCAAATCCAGCACAGAGGAAACCTCAATAATTACTCTTAGTACTTTTTTTCACCCCATTCTGAAGAGCTTAGAGGTCTTGAAGAATGAAACACACTTAGCCATCCACTTTTCCCAGTCTGTCATTGTTGTGAGGCTGCTAAATATTTGCTCTTCCCAGCTTAGGATGTTAGGATGAGAAGACCCTCTTTGTGGCGAGAGGTCAAAGGCCTTCGATCGCTTTCCTGGGACCAAACCGGAGATCTCGGCATCTTCAACCATCACTTACACTCTTTCAATTAGTGGAAAGCTTTGACTCCTTTCAGTAAGAAACTCTTTGAAAACAGCTTGAGCAAACCTCCATCGATCAAGACTGTGAGGGATTCGGTGGATGGAAACAAAACACAAAAAAACACTCAAACGTCTCCATGTTGCATTTATATAAAAAATATAAAATATTTTTAAAAAGTAGTGCTGGGAACGATTAATCATGATTTATCGCATCTAAAATAAAAGTTTGTGTTTACATAATATATGTGTGTGTACTGTGTATAATTATTTTGTATATATAAATACACACATATGCATGTATATATCTAAGAAATATTTGCATGTATATACTGTACATATATTTATACATAATTGATATTATATACAAATATAAATATTATATATATATATAAACAACAATTTTTTTTAAATATATACAATGCCTTTATATATACAAAATAATTATACACAGTACACACATATATATTATGTAAACACAAACTTTTATTTTGGATGCGATGAATCGTTGCCCAGCACTAAAAAATATATAAAAATATACGACATTTATAATATAAAAAATATTTCTATTTCAAGTAAATGCTGTTCGTTTCACCTTTCTATTCTTCAAAGAATCCTGAGAAATAAAAAGTCTCACGATTCCCACAAAATATGACGCTTGTTTCAACATTTATAATAATCATAAATGTCTCTTGAGCATCAGATCATCATATTAGAGTGATTTCTGAAGGATCATGTGACACTGAAGACTGGAGTAATGATGCTGAAAATTCAGCTTTGATCGCAGAAATAAATTACATTTTAAAATATATAATAGAAAATAGAAAACAGCAATCACATAGAAAACAGCAATTTTAAATTATAATAATATTTCCACATTTTTTGCTGTATTTTCACAGCCTTGGTGAGCAGAAGAGACTTTCAAAATCGTTTTCTTTTTTTTTTTTAAGTCGTACCGACCACACAATTGTATACATAATAAAATAATTATCACTCATTTAGTAAAAGCCAGTGTGGAAAAATGCAAGCGCTCTGTGATCAAGAAAACCTTTATATTGCCCAGCACTGACACTGGTGCAACATCTTTTAACTCAAACATTTAACTACATACTTTAAGCCGCTGGAGTTATTATTGGCATAAACAACAAACACTGAAAGCTGAGCATCATGGGCTCTCTATCGGACTTCAACCCTGTCATTAAGACAGTAATCAGGAGTTTTATCTGACGCCAGGGCAATGGTGAAGTTTAACAACGGCGGATGATCAAAGCTCGTCCTCGCGTAAGAGACGCTGGCTCGCAGAAACTGCTGTTTGTAATCTACGACTGCGCCTAAAACACAGCTGTTTGACACCAGGAGACGAGCTCTCCTCCATGACCAATCCTCTCGTCTCGTCTTCCTGTTAAACACAGCTCTGCAGCTGTGAGAGGCTCACCTTTAGAGTCCGCATGAAATCAATATTGAAGTTTTTTGTCTTTTAGTATGAATATGTTAGCCTTACTGTTGTCTATAAGCTAGTGTGCTCCAAAACAATGACAAAAATCTCATTTAGAAGATACAAGCATTCAAAACTTAGTTTCTCACTTCCACCAATATGGATCAATGATTTTGATGACAGATTTTCTGACCAATCAAATGCTCTCTAGAATCTGAAGCTCCGCCCCCTACATTATAAATAGACGCTGAAGCTGCGGCTGAAATGTTCACTTGTTCACTCGTTTACTGTTTTCTACATGATGAATGGCACATAGTGCACTATATAGGGGATAGGGAACGATTCAGACAGTGTAAATATGCTTTCCATGAAGTCTGGTTTCACGTTAGTGTCACGAGAACCGCCACAGCTCCGGTCCAGAGACACGATACACAGAGCGGATCATGTGATCGAGTCGCTGAAGACCAGAAAACGTATCGGACACGTTTGAATTCTGCACAGATTGCTGTATTTTAAAGCGATATGGAGGAGATGATGAGGAGAAACGGTTAGACAGACTCTGCATTAGAAACAGCACTGATGAGTAGAAGAGAAAACACCGGTGTCATGAACCAACATAACTTACACACTCTTCAATCTACACATCAGCATGATCACGATCTCTGTTTTGCTTTCATATTAAATCTAAAAGGAGAATCTATTAGTCTGTTGTAACTGAGCTCAACGGCTCTGGATGATATGAGATGTGATGTAAACGAAACGCCATTGGCTATTTTTAAAAGGGGGAGGGGCTTATCGATATGCCCCGCCCTGTTTCCTTCATCAGTGGAAATTACAGCAACACATTGAATAAAACTGCAAGTTTCAAGGCACTTTCAAGGCTTTTAAACAGCTCGTGCGAGAATGAACATGATTCACGACCCTGATATTCTCAAGCCAAAGTTCTTTTTCATTCTTTGCTTAGAAGTAGAAAAAAGTTGGAAATGCTGCGGTGATTTACTATTAACGAACATCCAGACGCCGTCCCCTGCTGAGAGCGACGTTTAGATGATGAATATGTAAATTTGAGCTGCACGCTTTCCTCTCAATAACAAAATAAACACAAAAATGACAGCTATGACACACAGCAGTTCAGAAATCATCTGATCATATTGATGTGGATGTTCGCATCAGTTCTGAGATTCACCGGCATCATGTCGACGGATGACGGGATGAGGTTATTAAAATTACACTGTTATGATAGCATATTTAAGGCTATATAGAGCTGACTCTGTGAGACTGTAGTTTAAATGAATCCCTTTTCTTTGCATGACACATTGACGTTACAGTACAGAACGACTCCAGCATATTTGACATTGTATTAACATTCATTTCATCGCGCGTAAACATTACATCCGTTTGATTTTCCCGGCAAAAACAACCCGAGTCATAAAAATCAGGCTTTCATAGACAACCTAGTCTTGTTTTTAAGTTTCGTTACAAGCTGTTCAAAATTCGCCGTTTCTTTATAATTATCTGAAAAATGTACAAAAAACATTCTGAGTAAAAAATTATTTAAAAGAGTATATAAATAAAGGTGAATTGACTTGATATCATTTTAATGATGTTTAAAAAACATTTTTAATGAATTACTATTAATCTCAAAGGAGGTTCTCATTAGATTCGCATTACAGCATTAAAATGCTTTCTGTCTTTCTTGTTTTACTTAAATCAGAATAAAATAAACCATATAGGCCTAGTACCATGATAGCAAATTTAGATAATATCTTTACAATAATGAGAATGCGATTTTTTTTTTTGCATTATGGTAAAATACAGGATTTATATATATATAAAAATATTATAGGCCTATATATTTTTTTCAGGCTTCTTTGATGAATAGAAAGTTGAAAAGAACAGCATTTATTTGAAATTTTCTGTAATATTATAAATGTCTTTACTGTCACTTTTGCTCAATTTAATGCGTCCTTGTTGAATAAAAGTATTCCTTTCTTTATTTAAAAAAAATAATAATCTTACGGACCCCAAACGTCTGACCGGTAGTGATATTTCAATATTTATGTACTGTACTCTTCTATAGTCTACTTTCACAGTGCCAAACTTCAGTTAACAGCACTTTTCTGTAAAAACAATTGTGCGAATGAAGTCTTTACTCATACAGGCCTCTTGTTGGGAGCAAAAATGAGTTTAATTGGAAGGAAAAGGGGGGAAAAAGTGTTGCACACCTCCCGGGGTTTTCAAATGCCACTTCAAGACTCTTGCATTATAATGGCCAGCTCCTGCAAGGGCCGAAGCGGGTCAGGGCCCTTCTGCCCTCTCCTGAGCTGTTAATGGGCTTCACAGGGTCAAAGTGAAGATTACAGAGACCGAGCGGACACTTCAACGTCTCCTAAAAACACGCGACAGGAGATTTCCCACAAACCAACCGATGAACGCACAAACATCACGTCTACACGCATGAAATATAAAAAGAGAATCATTTAGAAGTTCATAGACAAATATGTTCAAAGAGGAATATAAGGGGCTTAGAATACAACTAAAAACTGAACACATTTGTATGCGTTTCGGCCATTTATTTACATGACAACAGCGTTTTGTGGCCCTGAAAATGGAACCTTGGGTTTTAAAGTACAAGTTTTTGAAAACGATGCCGTTATCGTCTCTGTGCAAAACTACAAAAATGCAAATTTGTGAAAATGGTAATGTCACGCCATGTGTATTATGTGTTCAGTCTATCGGCGCGTAGTTTCAAAGCACAAAGTGACGTCGCCAACTACTGGCCTGGCAGCAGAATGCAGTGTTTTTAGTCATTTTCGCTAGAGATGCACCGATATGAACATTTTGGCCGATACCGATAACCGATAATTCTTAATATTTGAAAACCGATAACCGATATATTGGCTGATAAATCTAAATCCACATTTTTATATAGTTTCTGAGAGCCTGATTACATAAACAAAAGTCTCACCATTAAAAGCCATGTCCCAAACACACAATTATAATGATGTTCTCATAATTGTATGTAGCCGATAGGACAGACATGTTGCACTGAACTCTATTTTCCTTTATTGAATTGATTTCAATCATATTTTAAGCAATTTAAACCCATCATGTTGAACAGTGCACATCTGAAGCGTCTCAGCTGGAGGAAATGATCCATTATTTATCGGCTTTAATATATCGGCCAAATATTCTTATCAGGCCGATAATGATGACATTAAAAATGAACACATATATATATATATGAACAGATATTCTCAACAACACACACTGTGAATTTTTTTTTATTATTGGAGTATGTTTTAAAAGAAAACATTATTTCAGTCTTTCTAAATTTCACGTTTAATTCAATGTGGCACTTGCCGTTCATTTTTTATATCTCTTCTGCTCACAAAAGGCTACATTTATTTGATCAAAACTACAGTCAGAATTATGAAATATTATTACAATTTAAAATATTTGTGAATACATGTTAAAATGTAATTTATTCCTGTGATCAAAGCTGAATTTTCAGCATCATTACTCCAGTCTTCAGAGTCACATGATCCTTCAGAAATCACTCTAATATGAGGATTTGATGCATTTATTATTATTATCGATGTTGAAAACAGTCATATTTTTGAGGAAACATGTGATTCATCTTGTTTTTCAGGATTCTTTGATTAACGAACGCTTAAAAGAACAGCATTTATTCTATTATAGAAAAATGTCATGTTTAATTCACTATACTTGCCGTTTATTATCTGTGAAAATTACTAGCAATTTCTGAGTGAAAATGCTTTCAACGTTAAACCTACTCATTATCTTCAGTGCATGATACTCACGAAGTAGCACGAACAGTAATGCTTGACTTAGCAACTTAAACTAACTACATTCATACGTCAGTTCTTGTCATTCATCCAAGACTACATTAATGCATTTTTCCTAGGTACCCATTTCCTTCTTCACAACTGCATCCAAGATTCATTTGCAGATGTTTACGGCATGAAGCATGTGGTCTACATTACAGAGGCAAGTCACATCATTAGCATTTGACAGGGAAAAAGAAAAAAAAACATTAAAATAAATATGACTAAACTAACAGAGTTTCCATAATAATCATGACCCGTAATCATATTTATAGTCTTTGAGTCGCATTTCTTATGTTTGTAGTCACAGATATTAAACACCAGCTGTCAGATCTGCTGAGAATTACTCAAAGTGGATCAAGCTTAAATTCCTCAAAGAACAAAAGCAGAGAAACCATTTAACTTGTGTCTTTTTACGTTAAATAAGACCTGGCAGTCTAAATCACATATATCCCGCTAAGAAAATATTTCAAGCTCGCGTCCCCCGTAGTCAGGCCAATTACTGCAATGAAGTCTGACGCGCTGATCGCCAGCACACGCCACATGTGTTTAGAGGACCACAACTCAGATACCTGGAAGAACTTTACTATAGACTGATGCCGTTAATGTATGTGTGTAGATGTTTTGGCAGAAGGGCAGAGCTATAATGGTTGAAAAACACTACCATTCAAAGGTTTGGGTTCAGTTTTTCCAATGTTTCTGAAAAAAAGTCTCTTTTGTTCACCAAGGCTGCATTTATTTAAAAAATAATAATAAAAAAAATACAGTAAAATTGTGAAATATTTTTACAATTTAAAATAACTGTTTCCTGTGTGCATATGTAGTTAAATGTAATTTATTCCTGTGATCAAAGCTGAATTTTCAGCATCATTACTCCAGTCTTCAGTGTCACATGATCCTTCAGAAATTGATGATTTGATGCTCAAGAAACATTTCGGATTATTTTTTCAGGTTTCGTTGACGAATAGAAGTTCAAAAGGACAGCATTTCTTTGAAATACAACTCTTTTGTAACATTATAAATGTCTTTACTGTCACTTTTGATCAATTTGATGCATCCTTGCGGAATAAAAGTATTCTTTTTTTTCCTTTTTCTTTTTATCGTACTGATCCCAAACATTCGAGAAAGCCTTTGAAACGCATACATGTCGATACATATGTATTTGTTCTGAAATAGATTAAAAATGTGATTTGTTGCCAAGTATACATTCAAAATGTTTAATGCAAAATGCAGTAAAAATGATGTTTTCAACACTGTTTATAGCTAAATATACATAAAAAAGAATATTTAATAATAATCATTTATATGCACCAATATAATAAACCATACAGCAATATTTATCTACATTTATACTACGGCGCTTTTGAATGCTTGAATCTGATTGGTTGACGAACGTTCTAAGGTGTGCCATTATTTTCAGGGAAACGCACGGATAAAGTAGTTCCAGGCAGATTCTGACCGCTTCACAGTTCAATATCACTTCGCCAAACGATTTCAGTGATTCCAAATGTCCTTACATCCGACAATACCCTGATAATCCAGAGTTCTCGCGAGAGCACAAGTTGAATTTGCTCAGCGAGTTACTCTGGCGTCGAGTAATGATGCTCATTAAATATGCCCTTGTATCCGAGCTGCACCAATCACATCGGGATATCTGATATAGGCGGGCCAGAGGCGAGATGACGACAGCGCTGTGACGTCGAAGTCATTAGTAAACATTGCAAGATGGCTATGGATGAACACCAGTTGTTTGAAACGGCTACAATGAACAAGTTAGACTTGGCTTTTTATCTAAAAGAGGAACAGAAGACGGCGCTCGAATACTTCCTTTGCAAGAAGGGCGTTTTTGCTGTTTTGCCGACCGGATACGGCGAGAGTCTAATCTACCAGTTAGCTCCGTATTGTTGTGATTGGTCGTAGAGTTATCCAATTGCGTGCAGTGAGATTTTCAAACGCATGCTTGGCGCCGCCCCTCGAGCTGGCCGATTTTCATTAGTCGATGCCAGACCATTAATCTTTCAGATTTAGATCTGGATTTCCAGGCTAGCCGACAACAGCAGAAGAACCAAAACCCACAACGACTCTGACCAAGAAAATAAATATAGTAAACAATAGGATAAAAATTACAAACTATTTCCATGTTTTCTGCCACAAAATTACGTTTTATTATGTACAGAAAGCACATACTCTCTCTCTCTCCCGCTCAAACACACACACACACACACACACTCAGTACGGACACACACTCACACAGAAATGTCTTGTCAGCGCTGCTCTGATGATTTTATCAGTAAAATAGTTTAGCAACTTAAAGCTTAATGATATTTCTGACTAGTGAGGGAATAACGGCCCTGTTCTTGAAGCAGTTTCGCTATTAGCAGAATCAGATCATTTAAACATGCTTTAATCTCTCGCTCTCTAATAACTGCATTAATAACTACATTAGTCTGCTATCAGTGGCTCTGAAATGACTAGCAATGGAGGCGTGGGATGAGATGTGTAAGAAATTAGTCCCACACACAAGAGCGTTATAATGACGAAAACCTGATAAATGTCTTGAAATGCATCATCTGAACAATGTTTTGAGGTGTGGTAACTGCAGTATAAGAGTAATAATTGACTCAGTCCGGGCCGTTGAATTATCGAAAAATAATGCACACCCGAAGTGCAACTATCATTATTTTCTAATAATTCGACGACCCGTCGTCAATTATTCCTTACTAAAACAAGTCAATATATGGAAAAACAATGCATCGCAGTCTAACAGCAGTTCTGCCACTGAAGTGAGTGACACTATTAAAACATCTCTATCTTCACACTCTCATACTTTAGGAAACGTAATGGCCAATAAAAGAACACTGTAAAATAGTTATGGTTTCCACAATGTAGCATAATATTATTATCTCCCCCGGCCTCCAGCCGAACGCCTGTGATTGATGTCTGCATTTCTCCCATTCCTGAGAGAATCCGTCTCTGTGGATTGACAGGAACGTTTGCCTAGTAAACAGAGACATTCCTCTGACACCGAGCTCTGTGAATGTTTCCTCTTACACACACACACACACACACACACACACAGCTCAAAACCGCATTACTGTTTTGTTGTCCAGGCAGCAAAAACGAAGACAAGGGAAAAGAGTGTGAATTTCTGTATAAGTTATGATCAGGGATGCACTGATATGAACATTTTGGTCGATACCGATAACCGATAATTCTTTATATTTGAAAACCGATAACCGATATATTGGCCGATAAATCTAAATCCAAATTTTTATATAATTTTGAGAGCTTTATCCAAAAGCTTAAATCTTTAAAAGCTTTATCCAAAACACAATTATAATGTTCTCATGATAATTTTATGTAGTCTATATAGACTGTCGTTAAACATGTTGCATTTACTCTATTTTCCTTTTTTGAAGTGATTTCAATCATATTTCAAGCAATTCAAACCCATCATGTTGAACAGTGCGCATCTGAAGCGTCTCAACTGGAGGAAATAATACATTATTTATCGGCTTTAATATATCGGCAGAGCCCGTCTACGGAGAGCCTGGCCACTCCCTGTTAAGTTCTATTGGACCGAATTGTGGTTGTAGTTCCACCAGAGCTCCACTGGGGGCGATCGCCCATGAGTGCAGAATGAATGGGAGTCTATGGGGCTAGACGGCAAAATGTGTCTCTTTCACCCGATTGCCGTTGAGAAATCTCAGATTTGATTGTAGGTTTTGCAAGTTCAACATGGGTTATAGGTCGAAAGTCGAATGAACGAGTACTTCTGTCCATTCGATTTCTTACAGGTTGAGTTGTTGTTGCCCATAACACGCTAGCATTCTGCTAATGAACGCTGATTGGTCAGTGAAGGACTGATTACGACCAGAGATACCGCTTGATGGTCTTTTAAAACAACAAAACAAAAGCTCTTCTAGCACGTGTGTTTACCTGTGTCAGCTGTGTTGTGTGTTTGCCTGTGTCAGCTGTGTTGTGTGTTTACCTGTGTCAGCTGTGTTGTGTGTTTGCCTGTGTCGGCTGTGTTGTGTGTTTCCCTGTGTCGGCTGTGTTGTGTGTTTGCCCGTGTCGGCTGTGTTGTGTGTTTACCTGTGTCAGCTGTGTTGTGTGTTTACCTGTGTCGGCTGTGTTGTGTGTTTGCCTGTGTCGGCTGTGTTGTGTGTTTGCCTGTGTCGGCTGTGTTGTGTGTTTGCCTGTGTCGGCTGTGTTGTGTGTTTCCCTGTGTCGGCTGTGTTGTGTGTTTCCCTGTGTCGGCTGTGTTGTGTGTTTGCCTGTGTCAGATGTGTTGTGTGTTTACCTGTGTCAGCTGTGTTGTGTGTTTACCTGTGTCAGCTGTGTTGTGTGTTTACCTGTGTCAGCTGTGTTGTGTGTTTACCTGTGTCAGCTGTGTTGTGTGTTTACCTGTGTCAGCTGTGTGTGTTTGCCTGTGTCAGCTGTGTTGTGTGTTTGCCTGTGTCAGCTGTGTTGTGTGTTTACCTGTGTCGGCTGTGTTGTGTGTTTGCCTGTGTCAGCTGTGTTGTGTATTTACCTGTGTCAGCTGTGTTGTGTGTTTGCCTGTGTCAGCTGTGTGTGTTTGCCTGTGTCAGCTGTGTTGTGTGTTTGCCTGTGTCAGCTGTGTTGTGTGTTTACCTGTGTCAGCTGTGTGTGTTTGCCTGTGTCAGCTGTGTTGTGTGTTTGCCTGTGTCAGCTGTGTTGTGTGTTTACCTGTGTCAGCTGTGTTGTGTGTTTACCTGTGTCAGCTGTGTTGTGTGTTTGCCTGTGTCAGCTGTGTTGTGTGTTTACCTGTGTCAGCTGTGTTGTGTGTTTGCCTGTGTCAGCTGTGTGTGTTTGCCTGTGTCAGCTGTGTTGTGTGTTTGCCTGTGTCAGCTGTGTTGTGTGTTTGCCTGTGTCAGTGTTGTGTGTTTACCTGTGTCAGCTGTGTTGTGTGTTTACCTGTGTCAGCTGTGTGTGTTTGCCTGTGTCAGCTGTGTTGTGTGTTTGCCTGTGTCAGCTGTGTTGTGTGTTTACCTGTGTCGGCTGTGTTGTGTGTTTGCCTATGTCAGCTGTGTTGTGTATTTACCTGTGTCAGCTGTGTTGTGTGTTTGCCTGTGTCAGCTGTGTGTGTTTGCCTGTGTCAGCTGTGTTGTGTGTTTGCCTGTGTCAGCTGTGTTGTGTGTTTACCTGTGTCAGCTGTGTGTGTTTGCCTGTGTCAGCTGTGTTGTGTGTTTGCCTGTGTCAGCTGTGTTGTGTGTTTACCTGTGTCAGCTGTGTTGTGTGTTTACCTGTGTCAGCTGTGTTGTGTGTTTGCCTGTGTCAGCTGTGTTGTGTGTTTACCTGTGTCAGCTGTGTTGTGTGTTTGCCTGTGTCAGCTGTGTGTGTTTGCCTGTGTCAGCTGTGTTGTGTGTTTGCCTGTGTCAGCTGTGTTGTGTGTTTGCCTGTGTCAGCTGTGTGTGTTTGCCTGTGTCAGCTGTGTTGTGTGTTTGCCTGTGTCAGCTGTGTTGTGTGTTTGCCTGTGTCAGCTGTGTTGTGTGTTTGCCTGTGTCAGCTGTGTTGTGTGTTTGCCTGTGTCAGCTGTGTTGTGTGTTTACCTGTGTCAGCTGTGTTGTGTGTTTGCCTGTGTCAGCTGTGTTGTGTGTTTGCCTGTGTCAGCTGTGTGTGTTTGCCTGTGTCAGCTGTGTTGTGTGTTTGCCTGTGTCAGCTGTGTTGTGTGTTTACCTGTGTCAGCTGTGTGTGTTTGCCTGTGTCAGCTGTGTTGTGTGTTTACCTGTGTCAGCTGTGTGTTTACCTGTGTCAGCTGTGTGTGTTTGCCTGTGTCAGCTGTGTTGTGTGTTTGCCTGTGTCAGCTGTGTTGTGTGTTTACCTGTGTCAGCTGTGTTGTGTGTTTGCCTGTGTCAGCTGTGTTGTGTATTTACCTGTGTCAGCTGTGTTGTGTGTTTACCTGTGTCAGCTGTGTTGTGTATTTACCTGTGTCAGCTGTGTTGTGTATTTACCTGTGTCAGCTGTGTTGTGTGTTTACCTGTGTCAGCTGTGTTGTGTGTTTACCTGTGTCAGCTGTGTTGTGTGTTTGCCTGTGTCAGCTGTGTTGTGTATTTACCTGTGTCAGCTGTGTTGTGTATTTACCTGTGTCAGCTGTGTTGTGTGTTTACCTGTGTCAGCTGTGTTGTCGATGCCTCGAGAGAAAAGAAAGTGCAGAGCGCGAAAGCACCAGAGTGACTGAGGGTTGCTGTAAAGCAGTATCTCTGGTCGTACGATGTGTATGACGTCATTGACATTTTAAAAGACTTTTTAAAGCAAATAAGTGACTGTAAAAAATCTAACACCCAGCGATGTGTAATTTCTTTGCATCTCCTTTCGAATACAACATTCAAATTACTAGACAAAAAATTATATCCTGAGAAAAGTGGATTTTGAGGAGTATAGCGCCATAGACCTCCATTCATTCTGCACTCGTCCTGTGAGCGCCCTCATGTGGAGCCAGAGTGGAACTGCACTCGTCCTGTGAGCGCCCTCATGTGGAGCCAGAGTGGAACTGCACTCGTCCTGTGAGCGCCCTCATGTGGAGCCAGAGTGGAACTGCACTCGTCCTGTGAGCGCCCTCATGTGGAGCCAGAGTGGAACTGCAACCAGTTCAGAAGCCGGAGGTTTACTGAGAGTGGAAGTTCTCCCCTTATTAGACATTCTCTGATATCGGCAAAATTTTATTATAGGGCCGATAACGATAACATTAAAAATGTATATATATCGGCCGATACCGATATGATGGCCGATATATCGTGCATCCCTAGTTATAATAATCAGAAATATTTCTTGAGCATCAAATCATCATATTAGAATGATTTCTGACGGATCATGTGACGCTGAAGACTGGAGTAGGCTAATGATGTGGAAAACATGAGAAAAGACACCATTGTGTTTCTGCAAGCGTCACGCATCACATGTGGAAAATCAACGATGAGGAGAGCGGGAAAAAATGGAAGTGGGAAAAGGGAAGTGGGTGAACAAACAGGCTTTATTCACATCGGAGCGGATTCACTTCATAAATTCCCTTCATTAGCAACAGTCGCTCGGATAATTGGCTTTTTTAGGGGGAAGTGGAAGAGGAAGTTGTTTGGCCTCGAAATACAAAGCTGAATCTCTTTCTGGAGTTCAAGGTGAAGCTCTAAGTCAAAAAAACACAGAGACGCTTCAGGTTCTGTTGCATGAATTAAACATATTATTTCTACATATATTTCTACAAGTTATGGCTGAGATGGTTTGATGTAGCGAAGAAGAAAACACTAGCACATTTGGTCCGGTAAGAGGTTAAGCAATGTCTTCAGTAAAGACCAGACTGTGCATCACTAAAGCATGGACAGAACAGACTCGCAGATCGTTTCACTTCCAGTCCGGCTCCGAGGAAAATGTATTTTTGTGGATGCAACACAATCTGAACAAAAGATGTTTTTCTTTCCCACATCCCACGCTTGGATCGATCCTGATCTTTTGCCCTTTAAATCGTTCAGTCTGGCTTGAGTTTACGGAGCAGAGACCGTGAGGAGCGTATGGACAGAGTGATTCAGCTTTCAGTGAGATCAGTCTCGGCTCCTCCTGCCAAACATGAGCGCATCCGAGCGCTGGAGGAATACACAAAGAGCTCGCTGGATCCAAAGCTTCTTCTGTAGAGGACAATACACACCGTCACTGTCACCATGTCATGGCTTTAATCCAGCCTGTGCTTTTTTAAGAAAGTGTCTGAGGTGCTTTTGACTGAATGAATGAATGAACGAACGAACAAACGAACGAACGAACACTTATAGAACATGAAGTCTATTTTAGGAACATTACTCATTTTATTAAATGAAATAATAAATACATACAAATAAATACTTATAGAACATGAAGGCTGTTTTAGGAACATTAATCATTTTAAATGAATAAATAAATGCATACATTTATAGATAATGTAATATGAAAAAGATTCTGATAGAAAATACATACTAAAAGACATCATTTAAATGAATTAATTAAATAAATAAATAACATTTTCATATAGAAAATGAAGCCAATTTTAGTATCACTAATTATTTAAAATGCATATATAAAAATTTTTAGAACATGAAGCCTATTTTAGAAACATTATTTATTTTAATTATTTTATAAGAAATTATTATTTACTTATAGAAAATGCCAATTTTAGGATCAATAATAATTAAATTAATAAATTAATAAATGTTTGGATAGAAAATGAAGCCTATAATCAGACTCAAGACCATAAATAATCTAAAATAAATAAATAAATGAATACTTATAGAACATTAAGTCTATTTTATTAATATTTTAAATAAATCAAATGAATAAATCAAAAATGAAGCCAATTTTAGGATCATTAATACTCTAAAAATTTATTTATTTATTTATTTATTTATTTATTTTCAGACAGAAAATGAAGCCTACATCAGGACCATTCATAATTTAATATAAATAAATAATAAATACATACTTATAAAATATGAAGCCAATTTTAGGAAAATTAGTCTTTTGAAATAAATACATTCATAGATAATGTAATATAATATTTTTTTCTGAAAGAAAATAAAGATTTATTTAAAATTTAAAATTAATTAATTAATTAATTGAAAAAAAGCCTAGTTTAGGATTATTAATACTTTAAAAAGCTTAATTTATGTATATATATATATTACAGAACATGAAGCCTACTTCAGGACCATTCATAATTTACAAATAAATAAATAATTATAAATACTATTCTAGTCTATTTTAGAAAAAATAATAATTGAAAATAAATACATAAAATTTTAAAATCAATTTTAGAATCATTAACACTTTAAATTAATTAATTTTCAGACAAAAAATAAGCACATTTGAGGACTTAATCAAGAGAGTGTGTCAGGAAAAGTACTCGATGTACTAAAGTCTGGAGAAACGAAAGGATATCAGGTCATGAAGGAGCATTGAAGAACACAAAGATGCGATTCGGAAATTAAACAAACCACTCAGTTTAATTGAAATGGTGAAACTTCCAAGTCATAAAAACGCTTTAGTCTAAAACCTTACTTACAAAACATTTCTGCAAGTAAAACTCCACAACAGCTCTGTTCAATCTCAACTCCCTCTTGCATCAAGAAGCACATTCATCTTTCACATACCCTTTCCCTTTTTCCCCACAATCAAAAGCCAGAATCCTAATGGATGTTTTTGTAGCTCAACTGAAGCAAAGTTAAAGATCGTACGGAGAACTACAGAACCAATTCACTTTGACAAGCCTCTGCTAACACTGTTCTGCTAACTGTATGTTCACATCTTCTCCAGAAAACAGGCTGTTTGCTCACGGCCAAGTTCTTTTAAATTCTTTGCTCAGGGGTAAAAAGAGGTTATAATATGTGATGCTGGCGTCCAGACGTTTATGAATATGTAAATATGTGCTGTGCGCTTTTCTCTCAATAACAAAATTAACAACAAAAATGACAGCGGTGAGAAAACAGCAGTTCAGAAAGCATCTGATCATAGTGATATGGAAATGTTTCTGCAATTCAGTGCTCGATTTATAGCACTTTATACAATAGATCGCTTTAAATCAAGCAGCTTTACAGTTAAACTTGGAAGAAAAAGCTCAATAACAATTACAACTTAATTTTCTACTATAAAGCAGCTGTTTTTACTCACGACGTCTGACCTCGACGGACTCAACGGAAGAAATGAACCAGAGTAGATTTACATGTGAAAGAAGGCGGAGCCTCAGAGCCACGCCCACCTGTTACATCATCGCCACGGACCAATGGGAGTTCGTTCTTTGATTCTGCTTGAGACACACTATCCAATCGTCTCCATTGACTTTGCATTGCGAGAAGCTGTGTCCTTGTCATTTATGACTTATTACCAAAAACAAAACCATGTCTAAAAGCTGCTACCAGGTGTACAGCAAACAAGCTAAAAAACCCAGAAATATCTTTTTATAAGATGTGGACCCCAAAAAACGAGCATTTAAGGACTCTAAGTCCTTACAAGTCTGATCACAGCGAACATTCAGATCCAGAGAGAGCGGTTGTCATGTATAAGTGTGAAACGGCTTCACAAACAGACTTTAACCACACAGTATCGCTATTTCTGTTACAAATATTCATATTATCACAAAAGTACTGAGATAAAAGTTTATAGTTCGGATATAAACACTGAGTGATCAAAATAGAGTAAATCACCCTCTTGAAAGTAACTTCAAATATAGATTGTATCATTGCATCGATACACCAGTAGGTGGCGACACGTGACTGTTAAAAATGTGTTTATCACTGAATCATTCATTCAAGAGATTCGTTCAAAAACGCTGAATCATCCAGTAATGAATCAAGTCTTTATGAGTGAGTCGTTGAATCATTCGCTCAACCCGATTTTTAAAAATAATACATTCAGATTCAATAAACGGTTTAAATAGACTGCAGCGATTAACATATAGTCAGAACCTCTAATAAGTTACATGTTATTTTGTTCAGAATCATGATCTCCGTTTTGACCAAAAATCCTCCATAATCGTGCAGCTCTAATAAGAGTATATTTCTGTCCTAAATATGTGCAACAGAAGCTTGCCTCAGCAAACTTATATTTCAGTACAGACCAACAAACCATGGCGATTAGAAACCTGGCTTAAACTGAACGTAACCTTCAGACGGGATGTTTGGTGCTCGTCCAGAGAAGGCCGTCGTCCCAGATCTTTCCTCTGGTTAGTGTCAGGCTAATGATCTCTCAAGCCCTTCTGAAACTCTGGCCAGATTTACTGCGCTCGGAGACGGCCTACGAAAGGCACTCCCGACGCTGGCTAGCAAATATGACTTGCATTTGCACATTTTTCCAATTTATCTCATTGAATTAGGAGTGCAGACTTTTGGACGCTGCAGCGAGTCCTTGAGCAGAGCCATCCGTCTTCAAGGCATCAGCTGAAAACATGATAAATGCGAACAGGTTGTGCAAGGGAACTGAATTTCGGGGCAGAGGGTCAGAGAGTCACAGAGCGATCAGTTTTGAGAAAGGGTCTGATGTAATGTTTGTGCATCTCAACCACATTTAGTCTGCAGCAGGTTTAATCTGATCCATGCAAAAAGGCCATTGAATATATCACCAAAAGCAGAATATTTATTTATAATCTTTCATTAATAAAAAAAATAATTAAAAAAAATGTTGATTGAAATAAAGCTGAAATAAAATAATATATAAATATAAGATAAAAAAATCATAATTTTTCATAAAAAATAATAATTTGAAATAAATATATTTAAAAAAAACTTTTATTAAAAAAATTAAAAAAAAAATTTAATAAAATGTTTTAACTAATAATAATAACAATTTTAATAAATTAATAAATAAAGATTTATTTAAAAATATTATAATTTAATTAAAATGACTAAATCTGAACTAAAATTCAAACGAAAAAAGAAAAAAATTATTAAAATGGAAAACTAAAACTGAAATAAAGCTAATCAAATAATTTAAAATAAATAAATAAACCAAACTTTACAAAACAAATAAATATTAAAAACAAAAAAATATTTTAATAAAATGTGTTCATTAATAATAATATTTATTAAAAATAGACTAATTTAATAAAAAATATATATAAAAAACACAGGGAAAAATGACTAAACTAAAATTAAAATTAAACCGGAAAAATAAAATAAAATAAAGCTAAATAGTAATATTGAAAAATAAATTAATACAAAATATTTTTAAAATAAAATATTTTAATGAAAAAGTTTCATAATAATTTATAAAAAGAAGTAATAGAAAATGACAAAAGCAAATAACAAAATTCAAAACTTTAACAAATTAAAATAAAAACAGAATATAGCTAAATAAAACATTCAAAATATGAATAAAAGCTATAAAGGTATATATAAATAATAATAAACATTGTAAAGTCAATAACAAAAGGCATTTGCGACCCGTTTACTTCTATAATGTGGAAATCCAGCAAAACAAAGCGTCAGAAGCGAAGACCAGCCGGAGTCTTTCACTCCTGAGGTAAGTCCACCTGGAGGACGTTTCCCACATCTTCCTCTACACACCGAAAGAAAATATTTTGTGGCAACAGTCAAACAAAAGCCTCCAGCTGTACTCCACAATAATGCGCTCTGACAACTCTATCCAGCATGGTGACATTTTGGGGTGGAAATAAAAAAGTGGAACTAATACACAACACCTGTTTCTCCTCAACAACCCCCATCATATCACACACACCCGCAGCTGAGAGAGAACGATCTGACGGCCCACAGACAAACCTGAGCAAAACCTGTAATATCTCACATGTGTGACCCTGGACCAAAACCAGTCACATGGGGCAATTTTATGAAATAGAGATTTATACATCACCTGAAAGCTGAATAAATAAGCTGATGTATGGTTTGTTAGGATAGGACAATATTTGGAAATCTGAGGGTGCAAAAAAATCGACACATTGAGAAAATCTCCTTTAGAGTTGTGCATTTATGTTCATGATTGTGCTGCATTCACACACAAAAATACATGTTTTATATATTTACGATATGACATTTACTAAATATCTTCACGGAACATGATCTTTACTTAATATCCTAATGATTTTTGGCATAAAAGAAAAATCGATAATTTTGACCCGTACAATGTATTGTTGGCTATTGCCACAGATATACCCGTGTGACATGTGACTGGTGACGTGATCCAGGGTCACGTATGACTTCTGAACGCGGCCCACGTTTGGAGGAAGCACTGGTTCCAATTACAGGACTGTAAAAGTGATACATATCCAATATCCATACCATGATATGGGACAGAGAAAACTGAACTGATCATCCGTATAGATTACGACTCTTCTTTCAAAAGATATTAATACTTCTATTCAGCAAAGATGCATTAAATTGCTCAAAAGTGACATTTATAATGTCAGAAAATATTTCTATTTCAAATAAATGTTGTTCTTATGAACTTTCCATTCATCAAAGATTCCTGAAAAATTAAATGTCACAGTTTACACAGAAATATGAACTGTTTTCAACATTGATAATAAGCATAAATGATTATTAATAATTTATTTTTATTTGCTCAAGCATCAAATCCTCATATTAGAGTGATTTGTGAAGGATCATGTGACACTGAAGACTGGAGTAATGATGCTGAAAATACAGCTTTGATCACAGGATATAAATTACATTTTACAATATATTCACATATAACAGCTGTGTAATAATTGTAATAATATTTCAAACTTTTTACTGTATTTTTGTTCAAATAAATGCAGCCTTAAATGAATATATATACCTATATAAGTATATACTTATATACACATAAATATACATAGATTCATATAAATACATAAATCAAATCAGTAAACCTGTGAATATAATTTTAGCACGAGAACTGAACGCATTAAAATCATTGTGATATTCAGCGATTGTCGGCCCTTATATAAATGTTATTATGACAGGTATAATTCAACAGTTGCAGTAAATCTGATCTGATTTCTGCAGGGTTTAATCGAGGCATCACATCTAACCCTGAAAGCGAACCCTCGGGCGCTGCCTCCACAAGAAAACTCCGGCTAATGACTAATTTCCTCTCGTTCTCTTGCCTTTTATTTGCCATTGTTTGGGTTTCATTCGTAACACAATCCGGTGCGGCGAGCAGCTTCTGCAAGCAAAGGTCAAACGACATCATCCAGGGTCAAATCCAGTGACCCGAGTCTGGCCTCCATCAACTCACAGATTAATATCATCCCAGAACTAGAAGAGAGTTTGTATGGTTGATTCATCAATTCTGGCATTTATAATCCAAACAGGCCAAGTGAAAATTTTATAAACAAGTCAACATTATTATTGACAGTTTCAAATGTCAAGCGTAAAGCGACACGACTGATCAATAAGCATCTCTGCGCATCTTTCATTTGCTCTGCCAGCGATTTGATTAAATTATGCACCTTATCAAATATGTCTTGAGAGTATTAAACCACCTAGCAACACCCTAACAACCAGCCACAACAACCCGGCACTCACACACACAACAACCTAGAATCGTGGCAGTGACTTTTGCACAACATTTTCTTAAAGTAACTGTAATCAATTGGTGCATTTGATGCATTTTTAACACCACTTTTGAACTCAAATAAACATCCAGCTGTTAGAAAGTGGAAGTCGTGCCTATTATGCTTTTATACATTGATAACGTTCGTTAGTGAGTTTAATGTTGATGTTTGAGCACAAAGCAGGAGTTATTCTCTATATCAGTGTTTCTGAACTCCTGAAACGCCTCCATTGTAGTCTTGAGTTTCTTCCGGGAACGAACACGTCACAATATTCCTCATTTAAATAATTTATGCGCATAATAAAGGGGCGGGGCCTGGTTGAGTAAGTTAGTAGTGTGTTAAACTGGCGGTTATGGTAAGGGGCGGGACATTTCCCAAACACACTCGAAGCGCTCGACCAATCACAACACACTGATCCAGCCGACCAATCAGAGCACAGTGTGCTTTTCAGAAGGAGGGGCTTCATAGAGACAGGAACTAAACAGAGCGTTACTGACAGACTGGGAAGAGAGGAGCCGCAACAATGGAGAATATGGGGGAAATGTGAACATTCAAGCGTGTAAACCTAGCATAGGCTAAAATAAAATAAAAAAAATCTAGCAGACAACAAGACTAATGAAGCTATCGCTACATGCGAGCATCAAAACTCAGAGCATCTTAACCGGTGAGTTAAACGACAGGATTGTAGGGAGACGCACAACAAACCCTCCAGAAGAAGAGAAGTATGCATCTTTGGACTCGTCTCTGTCCCAGATCACTTTTACAGCCTCTTATCATGAAAGCCTAGAGTTAACAGAACAACATCTGTTTTCCTGATTGGTTTTTATCCCTTTTGGAAGGTCCCGTTCGAGGGGACACATACTGTGCAAGCGGAAAGAAAAATCCAGCCAGTCATCGCCAGAATCCTGCCAATAAAAAGGGACGCAAGTGACAAATCAGCAGGGATGAGTCTGGATATAAGATTTCAAGGTCTTTGTGTTGTTTGCCAGTGTTTACTGTCATCCAGGGTAAAGACTGAACACAGCAAAAACACATCTGAGGCTCGTATATTTGGTCCGTCAGGCAATATTTCACATTCAGCCTCAATGGTGACTAACTTTACCTTTTACTCCGGGTCACTAGAGTACACTGACTCGTAATGGCACATTAGTAAACTGGCACCCTCTTGTGGATGTCCTCCATGTCCTCATCACAAAACATATGCAAAATATGTCAGCAATACAGTTTGTGTGGAAAATGCCCAGTTAATGCAATGAACAAGAAATTATATTTAATGCTTTTTCATACAGAAGTCTTTTGTAAAACCATTAGGAGTTTTTTTTTCATTGCATTAACTGGCCATTTTCCACACAAACTGTATTGCTCACATGTTTTGCATATGTTTTGTGATATATATACACAGTATATATATATACATTTATAATTAGAATAAGCAAAAATTGGGAGATAAATGTCATTTAACTTAAATGTTTCATAAAATAAAATGTCAATAATACTGTGATTATATTGCAATGGAAAACTTCAAATCCATAACATGAAAAATATCATCAGATTAATTGCATGTAACATAAATGTTTTTGTTTGTATAATATATGCGTGTATATATATATATTAATGCACAGTTGTAATTTAAATTATTCAACCCCCCATTGCAAATCAGGTTTATTGGCTAAATGTACAGACTTTCAGCTGTTTGCAATGAACAAATCAAACTAAAGTAGTTGAAATAGCTCAACACAACAAATGTTTCAAGTGGTTTCGCCAAATTCAACTGAAAATGCAACTTTTATTGACCTCTGCAGTCTCAAAATTATTCACCCCCTTCATGGCAAGCGTCTTTAGTACTTTGTAGAAAACCCTTTTGCTGTTCTGACCTGTTGCAAATGAGATGTAAAACCAGACACCAGCTTCTGGCAGCGTTTCTGAGGAATCTCATGAGCAATGGCCTCCAGTTCAGGAATATTCTTGGGTGAACCGCGCTGGAACCGCTTTCTTCAAATCCCAGCAGAGATTTTCTATGGGGTTGAACATGCCTTCTCAGAAATCTGGTTGCAGTCGTTGATAGCTTCCTTTTTCTGCCCCGTCCAGGTAGTGTAACCACTGTTCCTTTAACATTGGACTTGAGAACTACGTTTCTATCGGTGTCTCTTGGAACATTTAGTGCCGTAGCTATCTTTTTTTGTATCCTGTTCCTCGTTTGTGAAGGGCGATGAGATCTTCTCGTAACTTTTTGGACCATTCTTTTGACTTATCCATCTTTCTAACATGCAGTCAAACGTGACACTCAACAAACCTAGTCAGTTCAGATATTTCATGTGTTCTAGCTCAAGCACACCTGGTGCAACTAATGAAGCCCTTGATTAGTGAGACAACACCTGTTCTGCAGAGTTGCGCTGATGTGAGGGATTCTAATCAGGGGGGGGTGAATAATTTTGAGACTGCAGAAGACATTAAGGGCGCTTTCACACTTGGTTCGATTGCCTGTTCCGAACCCGAGTTCGATTGCTCCCCCCTCCCCCTGCCCCCGATGGACTGTGTTCACATTATATTATTTCTATCCGAACCGCGGTACGCTTCAGGCTGCAGGTCATCAGGCTGCAGCTGGCGTAATGGTGTTGCTTGGACTTGCTCGGTTGACATTTGTTTAGTGGTGCACGATATATCGGCCGCCGATATAATATCGGCCGATATGGTCATTTTTTTACACATCGGTATCGTTCCGATGTCAAAATATGGCCGATGTGAACAGGCCGATATTTAATGTGTGAAGCTGAAGAGGTTGATGTGAGAGAAATACACATTTCATACAGATGACATAAGCAGAGAACAGTCTGTTTTCTTTCATTTTGAATTGTTCTGTTTAAAAATAGAAGTTTCAAGCTTTCTATATATGTCTCAGGTCTGTGAGGCAGGTAGGTTTCGGTTCATTTATGAGATGCGCTCCAGGTTCACGCGCCGTCCCTCTGTCCTGATTAAATATTTTCTAGTATATTTACTTTTTATTTATTAAATCCAATTCAATTCGTTGATGAAACATTGATCAAAATTAAGATACAATTAGGTTTCGGTTCATTTATGAGACGCGCTCCAGGTTCACGCGCCGTCGCCTCTGTCCTGATTAAATATTTTCTAGTATATATACTTTTTATTTATTAAATCCAATGCAATTCGTTGATGAAACATTGATCAAAATTAAGATACAATTAATACAAAACGAAATTAAATTTAAAGACAGGCTTTGTGCTTTCTGCTTGAGGTCTCTGTGAAAGTTTTAAAGCAGTTTTTAAGTGCCGAGAGCGCTCACGTCCGTAACATTGTTAATGCAGTCCAGTGCAACTTATGTTTTTTTCCTCCTCATGACACATTTTTGACTGATCGTATTTTGACTCGTAGATATTTGAATATATTGCTTGATATATGATACCCATTCGAATTTGATTTTTCTCAAAAGTGACAGCGCGTGTGATTTGTGGATTCTGATAAGCGCGAGTGGAGAAACAGGCGTTTATTTATTCATTCTCAGTGTTGAGAAACGTAGCCTTCATGTGTTATTGTGTTAATAATAACTAAAGTAGCCTACCTAATTATGTTACATATTTAGTTTGTATGAAAACTATCGCGTTCGTTACTTATGGATTAAAAAAGTAGGCTACCGGTGCTGCGCGAGCTCTCTCTCACAAACACGGACGCGCGCACATAGAGAGAGAAGATAATTGTAAAATGAAAACGGGCTAAGCAGAAAGCACTATTTTTCATGTGTTATTGTGTTAATAATAACTAAAGTAGCCTACCTAATTATGTTACATATTTAGTTTGTATGAAAACTATCGCGTTCGTTACTTATGGATTAAAAAAGTAGGCTACCGGTGCTGCGCGAGCTCTCTCTCACAAACACGGACGCGCGCACATAGAGAGAGAAGATAATTGTAAAATGAAAACGGGCTAAGTTTAAATTTTGTTCTTGCTTGTTTG
Organism: Rutilus rutilus; assembly: GCF_951802725.1. Classification (NCBI taxonomy): domain Eukaryota; kingdom Metazoa; phylum Chordata; class Actinopteri; order Cypriniformes; family Leuciscidae; genus Rutilus; species Rutilus rutilus. The sequence continues at coordinate 3,044,470 of NC_140220.1, read as the reverse complement.
TTTTTGTCTGTCAAAATGTCAGAAAGCATTTTGTATATTATCCATCCGTGTTTTTAAAATTCGTTAAATGACGGACGTTTTACTGTTAACACAGCCCATATGTCGGATTCGTTATAGCCTACTTGTTATTATTTTTAGAATAAGTGATTCATTATGCTATTATTGGACTCCTGTCTATTCATTGTCAACTGTTTTCTATAAATATGTTTGTATTGGCTAACATTTATTCAGCTGCGTGTCCTGTTTAAAATGTGCAATGTTCAAACGCAAAGACAGTCACAAGAAGCCCTTTTCCCTGTGGTATTTTTTAGAATAATATTTGGATATTGGAATAATAAATGAAGTAGCCTATCTTAATTGTACACATGTTCCTGTTTTTTTTGTTTGTTTTTACTGTTTTCTAAGGGTTTCTTAATTTTAGACAAGTTGACCAGCACACATTATATGCAATGCAATGTGTGTATGTGTGACATATTTTGCACACAGGTAAAGGTGCCCAATATCAGTCATTTCTAAAGTAAAAAAAATTGTTTTGGAAAATAGCTCTTTATTTGATAATCATTAAAATTTGTTTTCTATACAGAGATATCGACATCGGTAAATATCGGTATCGGCCATAACAGCAATATTAATATCGGTTATCGGTATCGGCCACAATTTTCACATCGGTGCATCCCTACATTTGTTCTTCTTTTTTTTAACCTTTGGTTTTGTTTTCAACATAGACATACAGAAACACACTTGCGTCTGTCTGCCGCAAAAATTCTGAAAACGTTTCAAAGACAGCGGGCTGTCCGCCGAAGACACATTATACGTCATCAATAGCAGTTCACTTCCGCGGTTTGGTTCGATTGCATTCATATCAGCAGCGAACCGTACCCGAGTTCACATGAACCGTACCCCAGACCACCTTTTTAATCGGACTCGAGTACGGTTCGCGGGCGCGCACCCGAGTTCGGAAGACAGCGCTCACATCATCCAAACGAACCGAACTCTGACGTCATTCGAACCCGGGTGCGCACCAAAAGTGCTAGTGTGAAAGCGCCCTAAAAGTTGCATTTTTCAGTTGAATTTGGGGAAACCACTTGAAACGTTGTGTTGAGCTATTTCAATTACTTTTGTTTGATTTGTTCATTACAAACAGTTGAAAGTCTGTAAATTTTGCAATGGGGATTGAATAATTTTGATATATATATATATATATGGGTCATTGACGAATAAGGTTTTTAAAAGTGTAAAAAACTAGAATGGAGATATAACTATATTTGAAACCATTTTTTAGTTTTCCTAGGTGTTAACAATAAGATTGTGTGGTTTGTACAATCAATTAACACTGTTTTTTGTCATTTTTTACAAGATGGAAAAAATTTGTCACCAAAAAAGTCATTGGGTTTAACCACTGATTTGAAAGTTAAAAACTGATTTGACATTGATGTTGAGATAGTATATAGTGTGTACCACAGAAGAAATATTAAATACAATTATCACTGATCTCATAATCATTTATTGTACTACTCTAAACACTCCAACATATTCAAGTAAAACATTGCACAGGGAAAGGAGAAAAAGAGCCTTATCTGCTTTATGTTTGTATTATTGTAGTTCCTTTAGTTATTAAAAACAATATTATTCCATTTAAATATTTACTATATTGGTTTTACCGAATGACCTTTTGACACTTCAAAATCTTTAAAATGCCTTTATATGTAGTAAAACATAATTTAAACCTTTTGGATTCAGTAAAAGAGATCAAGTTGTACTACCTTACATACTTTGGATGTTATATTTTTATTTTTTATTATTATTATTAAGGCCTTTGGACAAAAAAATGACCCGTCACGTCATTGACCCGTATATATATAAAATGTTAATAATAGTGCAGCTTCATTGCAATATTATGGACATGACAATTAAGCACATTTATACCATAATTCTTCCTTATTCTAAAATATAAAAAATAAAAAATATTAAAATATGACCTGGACATGTTCTTTACAGGTTTCATGAGATTCATCCACATACTGTGAAGCACCTTACAAAAGC